>NC_050526.1:23026063-23222474 GCF_002922805.2 Oryzias melastigma
AACAAGATCAGAAGGCTTCCCACCAGGTATCATGGTGTGGTTCAGCTGCCGTGACGTCATCTCACTGTGAAACTTGTGTTGTGCTGAGCAGAGGTTAAGGAGGTACTGTGCTATTTTTGTGCTCTCTGTCACAAAACTGTGCTTTTTTCCACTTGGTCCACCACATTCAATAACCAGTTTACGCCTCTGTAAAATAAACAAACAAACAAAAAACGACAGGTTACTGTAGAAATGTCAAAAAAACTGAAAAGCTTATTTCTGCAACTCATTTCTAATTGAAAACAGTTTTAGCTCATTTGTATTGGGAGCAGTGTTGTTTTACAACAACTACATCAACATAAACAATGAAACTGAAAAATAAATCGTAGAAACTTTATGCACACGGAAAACTATTATCACTGCATCAACTTAAAAGACAGAATAAACAAAATAATGCATAGTTTACTTGGTCTAAATAATTAATATTTTATATTTTCAAACTAAATGTATGAAAATGTATAATATATAATCTATGCTTCTTAAGTAAGACATGTGGAAACAAACAAAAATGAATACATAATTTCAGAAATGTTCGAACTTTATCTAAAATGTATTTATTTGTCCCCCAAATTTCAAAATAAAAGTTTTTGTAAGAATCGGTGAGAGTATCCAACTGTCCTATCTTATACTAAATTTCAAATTCATGCCTTTGATGTTATTAAAGTGTTAAAAAAACAATAAAAGCTTCAACAAAAATCGTTTACCCCAGTTGATATGGAGTCAGTCTCTCTCCACAGGAAGCGCCTGGTGACGGTTCTGATGTGGTTCTTGTTTTCATAGACAATAGTTCCCTTGGCACAGACTCCCAAAATTAACTCTCCAATCACCGGCCTTTTCTCTCGTCCCACTCGGTGGAACATAACTCCGTACTCTGGCAGCTGTTGGACAATCTGGTAGAAACGTTTTACAAGCAAATTGTGAGAGAATATATGTGTGTTTATTAAATTGCTTATATATAACCAAAGAAATTACAACTTTACATTTCTAGAGTTTTGACAAATTGATCTTTTTCTGAGTGAAAGCAAGAGTCGCTTGGATACCTTTAAGTACTCAATTTCTGCCTCTTCTGGTAATAAATGGGCGTGGCTTGCGTGAAGCCTTGGTAACTCCTCCCTGATGATGGGCACAGCAAGCTTCTCCAGCATCCTTCTGGACACATAGTACTCTGGCTGGTAATAATTCTTCCCATACAACTGGAGATACAAACAAATTATTAAAATGTGATGCAAACTGTTAAATGTGGTAATAAAACAAATGATTTTTCAACTGTACCTCTGGCATGTAATCACCAAACTCGACCTGAAGAGCAAGAGCAGCCAGGAACAAGCCCGTCTCCTCGTTGCAGTAAAGTCTGTCCTCTAGGATATCCTTACGCAGCTGTAAGTAATACTGGTGACGAGTCAGTCTGTGCCTAGAAGGCAGGAAATAATGACTAACAAAAAAAAGAATAGCTCTTTCCTTCTCAATCAATTTCTAAAAATAAACTTGCTATGCGAGTAGACCAGCAGGCTCCCGCTGCACTTACAGAATAAAGGAGATATCATCAACAAAAAATTTGACTCGGAGAAACACCACAAAGGAAGATATTTGGCCTTTTTTCCAACTATCAGGTGCAACTTTGGAGATTTTTGTTTCATGGTCCAAGAAGAAGTATTCATCATCTGCAAAGCAGCAAAGAACATACATTTGAAGCCTCTTTTTGCCCTTTTTCTCACAACCAGTTTACCTATCAATTAAACTTCAAGGAGATATTATTGGATATTTTGAATTGAATTTTTCTTTGATAATTAAAAGAAAATAATTCAAGATAGAATAGGTCCCACCACATGTCCTCTTACCATCTAGGAAGGAAAGACCAAAGTAAAAGTGCTCCACCAAGTTTGCGTGAGCCACCACCATGTCAAACACATCTCTCGCTCTGGATTTAATGTCACAGCGCACAACCATGTACTGTCCGTTAGGCAGCACTACAGTCACTTCTCTCTGAGACGCACTGGAATGGCCCTTTCTGGACTGTGGTGTGCAAACACAGAGATATGCATGCACAGAAAGGCAAAGCAAAAACAAAAAAAGACACACTGGTTCAATGTCAAAAACGAAAAACAAGCATGCCCTTTTAGACAGTTTGGCATGCAAGAGAAACAACATGAACAGACAGACATGTGTATTTACAACAGCTGATAGAAATAGGGTCAATGAGTTGAAATCAATAGTTTACCACAATAGATCCTGGAAGCTCAAGCAGGATTTGCTGTTCGTCTGGCATTCTTATGAACTCAGGACCCAGTGCCTTAAAAACACAATAGTTTTGGTGCAAAACCATTTAAGCTTTTGTTACTTTAAGTTCTCATCATTTTCTGTTCTACAGACATTTTTCTTGTGCGTTTATGTAAATGAACAAGTTAGAAAACGTTTCTGCTCCTACCTTTGCTTTTCTCTGACTCAGGCTGAGCGAGGACTCACTGAAGGTGATGGACGGGCTGTGAGATCTGCCTGATATCTTGGGGGAGAAATCGTGATGAGGGCTTCTTCCCAGCCAACTGCTGTTGCTATCTCTGCGATGGACACCACGATGGAGTCTAATGAGAGACACAAGCATATTGTATTGGTAAAAATGACAAAGAAGACAAAAAAACTACTTTTTCTAAATCAATCAACCAATCACTTTAAATATGGAGCAACTTTCATCAACATACTGTAGTAGAACACAAGGTGATTGACATATAGGATGTATAACCCACTCGGATGACAATATTTCATCCCTCCTGACTGCCAGAGATGGTGCTTCAAGCACTTTGAGAATTTAATGACAACAAAATAACCTGTAACATGTACTTGTAGCAGTTTTCTGATGGTGGAGGACATATATGAAGAAAATTAAGGTTAAAAATGTGTTTCTGAATATTTCTTTATGCAAATCATTGCGAATCAGGAGAAGATTGAAAAATCCCATTGAATAAAGCCTTCTGCAGTGACTCCCTGCTCCACTCCATTCTGATTCCTCCACTTGCAGACATGTATGTCTTCGTTTTCATTTTCCACGTCTGACCTGGCTCCAATATTGCTAGTCCCTTTATGTTGCATTGGTAGTGTTAGATTAGGGTTGTGAGGGGCTGTAAGCTAGCGGGAGAGAGTGAAGCTAAAGGGATGATCATGGGAAATGAGGGCAGAGTCACACTGCACTCGCCCACAACTCAGAGGTAAATTAATGATTAAATACTGCCACTCTGTAGAAATGATGTCCTAGAAAATGACTCAGAGGTTGTTATTTTGGCTAAAAACGGCATAATCGTAAATAAAAGACCATTGGAAATGCTTTTAAAATAGATCAAAAGAAGGTCAGAGTGGATCTTTAAAAGCAACAACAATAAGAGTTTAACACAAAATGGAAGGAAGCTTTGGCAAAAAAACAAAATTTCAGTGTTATTTTTATTAAAGCATAGTAGTAATGAAGATGCATTGATAGTATGTTTGCATTAAATACATGCCTCTCTAAAGATGACTGGTACAGCACTGTGGGAGAGCTTCTCGGTCTCTGCCTCCAAGGTCTCTGAGGCAGACTCCCTACACAACATATTAAAACATTACACTCCATTTTTATACAGCTAATGAACAAAACAGTTGTACAAGTAAAGCGAACATTCAACAATATTTTGAGAGCAGAGAAAAGTCTGCATTTAGTCATGCTCACCTGACTTTGAATCCGAGTCTGTGGAGTACCTCCTCCCTTCAGCACTACCATCGCTGAAGTCTGAAAACGGCCCTCGCTTTCCTGTTGACCAGGAAAGGCAGGAAAAATAACAAAAAGGTTTGAAATCTGCCAGTCTCTATGATCTCCAAAAACACTAAGATGTTTGGACGGAACTGAGACGAGTGAGGGGTTTAGTCCGGGGAATCCTCTGCTCTCTGTATCTGATTATTGGCTCTCACAGGAGCCTAATCTTTGGGGTTAAGAGTTTAATCCGTTTGACCCGTATAATGTCTTGACTCCAAAGACACATGAGTCTAAACATTTCAAGAAAATATTTGGTGAATGGTGACTTGAAGTAGGTAATGAGATTTTTTTTAATTCCCAAAAATAATAAGATTTAGCTTAACTTAGCACTCTCACCATGAAGTCTTTCTCTGATCATCTGGCTCCTTCCACTTAGAGGAACGCTGCTGTCTGGCAGCGAGCTCTGGTCCATCTGAAAATCAAGACAACTCTGCAATCAGCAGCCATTTTCACAGAAGGCCACACCCAGTATGAGGAAAAACGGCTCACCGATTCATGGAAAACCTCCTCCACGAGCTGTTTGATGATTTTGGCAGGGGGCAGCAGCATGGAGGCTTTTAACTGAGATTCACAGGCTTCCAGGATGGAGTTGAGATTTACCCTGCGGTGGGCCAGGTCCTCACACATGCTGAGCAGGAGGCTGTTCAGATGGTCACTCAACTGGACAGGCTGACAAGAAGAGATCAAATTATTATCTCAGTGTGGGTGACCTTTGACTCTGAGAAGGTTAAGGTCAGGAGCTCCTACCTGATTTTGAGAAAGCTGAAAATCAACTGACCAGTAGAGAGTCATTCCCAGAGAATACACCAGCATCTGTAGACCAAATAAACTGTTCAGGTGGAGTAATATTTGCAGCCAATTATAAAACAAAGCCAAAATTATGAAGTTAGCCTCTAAAAATGTCAATTTTAAAGAATCAAAGTTATGGTTACTTTAATTCTGCTTTGGTTTTTCCAAGGTTGTAGTGTAATATAGCCAGATGTATGAAAGTAGAAATGCATGTTTCACATTTATTTGGCCATTTTAGTGTAATTCCGTTGTTCTCTATTATCTTCAGGGATGTAAAAACCTAATTTTCAATACATGTTGTTAATTTGCAAGTAAATAATATTGTAATGAAGGAACACTCATGAATTGTTACTCAACAAGATGAATTATTGCTACAGAATTGAAAATTAAACTCACATTTTTCAAAAACAATAAGAAAAACACTGAACAAATAAATGTGCGGAAACAATATTTTATTATTATCTGTTGTGTTTCTAGCTATTATAACAAATCAATTTCCTCATTGTGGAATGAATGAAGTTCTATCTATTTTGGCATATCAGGAGGGAAAAGCAGCTTATAATCACTTTTTTGCTGTTTTTTAGTCTACTTTGTACATCTTTTGATTTTTACACTATAGAATAACAGAGAAATAATGCATTTTTAGTCATTACATTTTAAACTAATTTTGGAACATGATTCTTTCCGGGGACTCCTCCCATCTCTTTGGAAATTACAATCTTTATGATGTTGGGGGTTATTGTACTTCTTTTTTTACATAAATAAGTTTTTATTCAAACTATATAGATATAAAAATAACATAGATTCCAAAAAAGGCTAAATTAATTACATAAAACAGCATTTCTAGCATGTAACAAACATTTTTATTCAGTTGCTTGTTCTATTGTAACTATTTTCTTAAATGTTTTTGAATCTTAATCCTTCAGATAATGCATTTTCTGGCATTAAAATGTTAACACAATTCTTAGAGCTGTGACATTTCTCCTTAAAACTAAGACTTAATACTGATCAAAATTAAAATTAGGTAACACTTTAAAAGCTTTCACTTAATAAGCTTTATTAACACATTAACAAACATTATGAATGTGTTTATAGGGTATTGGTAAGACATTTATTACCATAATAAGCCAAATAAGGTTTATTAACATACTTAGTAAGATTCATTAATATCTAAAGTGAGACAATTGTCTACAAAGGCCATATTAATAAACTCCTTGTAAGCTTAACAAATGTATTTACTATCTTTGTCAACCCAGCATCTCATTTAAAGTGGTACCAAAAATTATAAAGGAAGCAACTTAAAAGTGACATCAAAAACATAAACTAAAGTGCAACAGCAAAAATTTGAATTTTGTAGCAACCTTTTGCTATAAAAACATGGCACTTTAAACCCCTTGTATTGCATGTATCATCCAAAGTACTGACTCTGGTGTGAAAGTATTGACTAGATTTAGGTGCAGAATGAAAAAAAAAAGAAAAGAAGAACGAAAGAAGAATGAAGAAAGAAGAATTAGGCTCATTCTTACCAATTTGCAGGTTTATATTTACAATATTTAACATAAACTTTTACATCATAGCAATTATGATCAAAAGTTTACATGCAAACTACATGTTATCAACTTTCTGTCCATTTATTTATATTACTAATTATTACTACAATCTAAAAACACTATTTTATACTGTTCCTTCAAGGATAAGTGTGCTTAAATAGTTTTTTTTTTTTACTTTTTAAATGTGAATTATCTCAGATGATTCTAAGAAGCTTTGTGAAAGAAATCAATATAAATCAGTTAAAATTAAATTTGAGAGCAAGTGTTTCAATTACGCCACAAGATGGCGTAATTATGCTTTTAGTTGACCTTCAGCAGCAAAGTGATTTTAGAATAAATGTCAATTTTTTACACCTCCTGACTGGATTCATCTCTAAGGTTCTTTATTGATATATTATATATTGTGTAACCAAAAACTCTGAAATGCTGCATGGGCACATGATCATTGTAATGATGAAGATGTGAGGACCAATGACAGGACAGATGCACTGACCCTATCCGTGGCAGGTTTGGTTGAGCTGGCTTGGTCTTGCAGCATCTCTGGAGCAGCAAAGGTAGAAACCTCATCCGACAGGCCACAGTTCTTAAATGCTAAGCTTCCAGTGGCTGACAGCAGCAGCGTGGTTGGGCTGATGATACTGCACATGTTGTTGTGACCTGAAACAAAAAGCAGAAGCAAGAATGCTTGAAACATTGCAGAGATTATGATAAAACTGTTGCACCGTAAGTAAAAACAGCAAAAAAGGATTATTTACCCCTATATGAAATATCCATTAAACACTCTGCAGCACCCAGCAGCAAAGACCACACCTCCTCCTCCAGCAGAGGTCCCCCTCGCGCCTCCAGTACCTCAGCTAAAGTAACAAATGTGCTGCTCATTCTGCCCACAGTCCATGCACACACCTGAAGACACACAAAGCATGTGTTACAACAAATACACTCAATAAAAAGTAAAATTCTAAAATATTTAATAGTCAATAGACTTTAAAATATATTAAAAAATTGCATTGATTTTTATTTATGTGCATGCTTTTATTTTTTAAACCTGCGTACAATGTTGATTATAAGGCACAACAAAGAACTTTGTCAGAAAATTAAGATACTTTCCAGCTGACGACTATTTAAGTTTTACTGTATGTGATCTCTAAGCCACTCTCATTTGGTAACAGGCTTTCCTCTGACCTAAGGTCACGTCTGAGGGAGCTGTGATGAAGGCACCATAACAGCTGTTACGTCATTTTTTTTAACATACGGGTGGCACCAACATAAGTACGTACGTTAAAGGTGCTTTCCCCATTTCTGTAACGTTGGTAAAACTTTTTTTTAATCTCAAAACAATGATAAGAGCTTTCAGAAATACATTTAAAATTCAACTAAAATAACTAGAACATACCAATTCTGATTTGAGGAATACAATTATGTGAAGTATTGCAAAAAATAGCTTTAAATAAGATGTGCATGTCAATTTTCCCCCTGGGTGTCAAATCAAATTAACTCCACAAGCCACAGGAAGTAGGTTGTTTTCTTTTTATGGTAAAGTCGGAAAACCCCAGCAGCTGAGCCTCTCACTCCATCACATCTTTGCGTGAGCATGCATGACACGAGTGTGTGATGGAAAAAAAATCTTTTAGGGCAGTAACAGAATAGAGCTTGCTCTCTTTGTTTTAATCCAACCCGATTACTTTAGGCCTGATTAAATCAGTCTCTACAGATGAATGTATCCAACGGGAGTGTGTGAAAAAATGGAACAAATATAGTAAACAAACTGAGGATTGTAAATTATTACTTAAACTTATTTTGGATTTGGAAATGGTTTATTTCAAGCAATCAAGTCCAAAATAAAACTAAATAAGACAAACAACGGAAATATATTTATAATAAGACATGTCAGCCTTGGGATCAACTCATTTTGATACACATTATGATGTAGACTAAAGGAATCTGATCAATGTTGGTGTGAGCATCTGCTCAGTTTGAATAAATGAAACTTTATTTATTTAGCAACCCCATCAAGTGCTTTGCAAAAAAAAAAAGATAAAGGACATTTGAAATTGAGAAAACGTGTAAAAAACAGCACAAAATAAGAAAAATCAACTCCAAATGCTGAGAGTTAAAAGCCATTCTGAAAAGTTTAAGCAGTAAAATGCTTTGTTTACTATTGTGTGTGGCTGCAACTTTCAATGACATTTGGATGTTTTTATACTTTATTTTGAATTATTAAAAAAAAAAACAGGTGTTTTATGTTATTTAGTTAGAATTGGAAGAGAAACAAGTGTTTTCTGCACCCCAATTTTTACTCCAAACTTGATTGCTGGGAGGATCTTTGCATATTCTGACCCTGTAGTCAACATGAAGCATCCATAGAGTGCAGTGTATATTGGGAAATTTAGGACAACATGCCTTTTCCGGATGTGGGTCTCATATTTCCCTGTAACAACAAGGTGACAGTAAAAGCTCGTGTTTCTGTAAAGCTGCAATGGCAGTTGTTATGTTTGTGAAGGCCTGAACCCCATCACTTCCCTTCAACTAAAAAAAAAAATCAAACTTATCCAACAGATGCTTCAAATGGAAAGGAGAGCAAATTCAGCAAAGTGTCTGAGTGAGATGTGATGGAGTGGAAAAGGGGGAAATTACCTGGCAGCATATGTAAGCTTTGTCAGCGGTCTGATCCTTTGCAGGCTATTATCTTCAGAGCTCCCACCGCGGATCCAAAGTAATCCTTGTGATCATCGCAATGCTGCTGTGATGTCCTCGCTGTAAAGGCTGCTCTGCTCTGGCAGGTGATTCATCAATGACATTAACTATACATGCAGCCCGATTCATTTTCCCCCCTTAACCTCGCGCTCCACGCTGAGGAGCTGAAACTTTTTACAGTAATTGGCGCTATTCTTAGCTCCTCGCAGTTAAACACTTGATTGGATTAACATCGCGGTTTGACAGTGACAGGTCAGAGCCACCAATAGCGGGTGGCATCAGATCAGCCACACACCGACTCAACTAAATCCGTCTGACGCCCAAAGGTGCGGTGGATCCCCGCGTAGGTGCGCTAGTAAAGAGAGCGCAGGGAAGGACAAACGACAAACGGTGCTCTGCTGCGGGGCTGCATCCCCACGATGATCATCACACTGCGGGCTCTCCTCGAGCAAGGGGTAAGGAACCGGAGTAGGTTTGTGGTGCTGCGGAAAACGCTGGGTTGTCCATGTCCGGTGTGTTTTCCTTTTTTTTACGCGCTCCTCTGCGCAGGCCCCGGGGCGTCTGCGCAAAATCCTGAGAGGGGGTAGAGGAAAAAAATAGTAAAAGATCCGGGATGCAGGTGTAAGCGACAGGGAGAAGCTACATGGCTCTGTCAGCAGCGCAGTTCTATCCAAAGTCCTCCGCAGCTTTAAAGTCACATGCTTCGAGCATGGCCCGGTACGGTACGGCGCGTTGTGGAGCGGATGGTGCCTTCACGTTACCTAACGTGCTCTAGAGGTCTGCAGAGCGGAGCCTATGCATCCACTCCTTATTATTCCACTATGTGATGGGCAGAAGACAACATCCAGTTTGAAGCAAAAAAAACTATATATTTTTTAAATTTGTAAATAATGTCGATTTTGAAAATGGAAGTTTACCATTAATTAAATATTTTTGTAGTCTTCAAAAATGAATGATTTTACCAAACATGTTCTCATAGTTTATTATTTTGTTCAATAAAGAAAAAAATTAAAGATACTTTTAAAAAAAGGAATGAAAACAATCCTGCTGCTTTATAAATGTATGAAGTGATGACTAAATGTGTGATCACGTGACTTTATTTTGATTTGTTTTTTGTGTTACTCAGTTAAAATCTTCTATTTCAGTGTACTACAAGTTTATTCAGCCTATTCTAAAAGTGAGACAGTATACTTTTATTTATAGGTACTCTCTTACAAACTTGAAATTTGATAATTTAGAACGAAGAAACATTCAGTTAGTATACCACAACATAGCCTATGGAGTAGTATTTACTTATACTCAAGTGAAGTTCCACTCTGACCATCTTTTGATCTTAAATGTATTTCGTGGTCTTTTAATTACAATTGTGCTGTTTTTAGCCAAAACAAACAAACAAACAAAAAAAAAACCTGACGTCTAATAAGACAGTTTCTGCAAAATAGTTGATCAGAAATTCACCTCTGAGTTATGGGACTGGCAGTGAGGAAGTAAGCCTCCATTGATATCCCATTATTCCTGTTTACTCTCTCCCACTAGCTTACAGCCCCTCACAACCCAACACTAGTGGGGCAACAAAATTGGCGTGCAATACCAGAGCTATCCAGCCATACATTTTGCACCGTTCGGGTGATGAAAATAAAGATGTTTTATGGATCTATTTGTCTGCATGATGCATCAGAATGGAGAGGAGCAGGAAGACTTAGGCCCGCCTATTTCAGTGGCTGCGTCCCAAATATCAGCTTTTTTAACCACCAGGTTTTTATCAATTCCTGATGCATCACATTTAAATAAGGATATACTCAGAAATGCAGTCTTAATCCTAAGTTTTTTCATATAAGTACTCCATCATGAGAAAATGCTACTAAAAATATTAAAAACAACCAAAACAGGCTTTTCATTGAAGTGAGTCTTTAATTAAAAGAAAACTTACATTTTTGCTAATGAATACTTACTTTAGTTCTTTTGTTGCTTTAAAAAAAAAACATTTTACAAAATCAATTGAAGTGTGCTCAATAAATTCGTTTTTAGAGTTAAAAAATTCCAGTTTCAATAAAAACATGCTTTTGTTTCTGCCAAGTTTTAGTCTTTACAGATCCACTTGAATAAACATCATGTTTTTGACAAGTTGACAACAATTTGATGGAGGACATACATAAAGAAAATTAAGCTTAAAATTGCATTGCTAGGTATTTATTTATTCAAACTTCGGTAAATCAATGCAAAAATGCATGTGGAATAAGCTTGTAGGTGTGATGTACAATGACAAGCATATGCTCCCTGCTCTGCTCCATTCTGATCCCTCCACTTAGACAAATAGATCCATGTACTCGTTTTCCTCGTGCGAGCTGGCAGCTGGCTCAAAGCTGTAAAGCTGGATAGTGGTAATATTGCTCGCCATTTTTGTTGCACCTTTAATGCTAGGATAAGCCTTGTTTCCACTGACCAGTCCAGTACGGTCCAGTATTTTGAGTGCTTCCATTGTTAAATGGATCCATTGAACATTTCGGACCCGTACCTCTTGAGGGCCCTCATCCATTGTAGGTCCATAGAAAAATAGAACGGAATGGTTGAGGCGGACTGGCTGTTGCCACCTACTGATTGATGACGATATAAAAAGCACCAATATAGCGCTAAGCTAGCGATTCCGTTTTCTTCTTTACAGCAGTATTCTTCTTAGCCGCCCGCAATCATCTTTCAAAAAACATTAAATTCCTGTTATACGATGTTCAAAAAGTAAAGCAAGAAAAAGACAAGATGCTGGATGACCTCTATTGTTGTTGCTTTTCGAGTTGTTGTACTACAATTATGCAATCTACACCATGCATGTCCGGTAAAAACAAACCACTCAGTGGAAGCGAGGCTCAACTGAGTGGAATCGCTCACCAGAATTAACTGAGCTATCCTGTGCCACACCTTTAGAGGTGTGAGGGGCTGTAAGCTAGTGGGAGAGAGTGTAAACAAATATGATGGGAAATGGAGGCAGACTTACTTTGCACCAACAGTCCCACCCACAACTTTCTAATGTAGCCTATTGCCACTCTGCAGAAACTACGTCCTAGAAAATGACTCAGATTTTTATGATTTAGGCTGAAAATGGCATAATGTTAATTAAAAGAACAATTTTTGATTTAGATCAAAAGATGATCAGATTGATGTTTGAAGGATGGCTATAAAAGCCAAAATAAATCAACCTTGATACTAAATCTGCAACAATGCAAGGGAAAGTCTGACTGCATATCTTTGATCGAACAGGGGCAGAAAAGCCACCTAGTGGATTTTTTGTGAACTGATGTGGCTCCAACCCTTTTTATTTTATTTTTTGAATTTGTTTTAACATTTAAATACTGGAATATTTTTGACTTTAGTACACATTTATTTCAGTTTAAATAAAAAGGAGACAACAAAAACAGAGAGAAACTTCAAAATGTGTGCCACCTGGTCCATAAATTACATGATTTAGAGAAAACAAAAATGAATAAAAAGTTTAAATCATGCATTTATGTTTTGCTATTATACATTTTGACTAATTTCTAAATTAATATGTGCTTATTTATTAATTTTATGTATTTATTTTAATTTGATGGACGTCCAGGCGGAAGTGAGGTGGGTGTGTCCGTCCTCCGGTGACGTGCTGCTGGCACGCATGCGTGCGCACTGCGCGTTCTGGTCCGTCAGCAGCAGGCAGATGGAGACGTAGGCATTGCATTTGGTGAGGTCATGTTATTTTTAAGCCGTGAGACGGGATAAATCATCGTTCGGCGGCGGCGTCCACGTCTCGCGTGCCGCTCCGGAGCCTTCCAGCGCGGAAACCGCGACGTTTGCGGGCGGATCGGAGCTCCGAGGTAAGATGAAGATTCTCACCTCAGCGCCTCAGACGTGCTTTATTGTTTGGCCGTGGGGGGAGGGTCGCGTGTCGCCGTGCGCGTGCCGATTTTACCGGGCAGGTTGCTCGGTTGATTATCAATAAAAAACCCCCATCGGCCCTCCCTACATTCGGGGAGAAGGGGCCTTCGGTGCGCTGGAGCTAGAATCCGCACTCAAACTGTCAAATCACGGGGGCCATTATCCCCGCAGTGATGCCCCTTCCGGCCGGCTTAATCTGGCTGCTTCATATCAGCGCGCGGGGCTGCATCCCAGCAGGATGAACCTCCGGGCTGCTGGCGGCTCTTAGTGGTCAAGGTTAAAGCTCTGAGGGGAGGTTTCTGCTCATCATCCATGCAATCAGCTTCTTATCTGTCAATCTATTGGTTTAATTTCTATTAGATATTCCTTTATTTCCATTTTCTCTGAAATAAAAGGGTGAAAGTGCATCTTTTCTGCTTAAATGTATACAAAAATTTGACTTCTTTGTCCTTGAAAAACTGCTCAATCCTATAAATGAAAGTGCACTCTGCTTTTCTGTGCTCTTGGGCCATCGCATCTCTCTGAAGTCCATACCTGGATGACACCTGGGTGCAAAAACTGCAGCAATATATAGATTCGAAATCCAAACAACCCAGTTATTTTGTATAAAAAAAACACTGGAAACGACTAAATTTTTGAGCTCTGATCATGACGAGTAACTAATTTATGCAACTCTCTAAATTCAAATGTCAATACGTTTTCATAATTGAGAGGAGGTCAGTGGTCTTCCTGTGCGGAATATAAAAAGGAGCAGCGTCTATTTTCATGTTTGGAAGGAGGTGGATGCTCTGGACGTCTTTGTGACGTTGGAGGAACAGAAGGGGAGCTGACTCACTTCACTCTGGCAATTACATCCCTCCTGATATGGGCTGTGTGTCGGGAGAGTCGATGAATGAGGAGGGCGCCTCTTTTTCTTACATAAGAAGTCAAGAAATGTAAGCTCTGTGGATTTAATTTTTAAATGTTTCATATTGAAGCAAACGTGTTAAAGTTGTGGAGCCGTGATGAAACCTGACCTGGTTCTGGTGTCTGTGGAGGACCTGCGTGAAGATCTAAGCTGGAGTCCTGGGCTTAGCTCCAAACTCAGAGGATTTATCTCTGGGCTTGGTTTTCCAGTGTGGCAGGAGTTAAATTTCATTCGCCTCGCGGCTTGTTTGCAGAGGTGCTGAGGGTGGGAAGCTGCTCTTCTTGGCACCTAGATGTGCATTTCTTTTCCTCTTCCGAATCTGCTTTCGCAACTTCAGAGAATTTAATTTACTGCAACTATTTTGATATCTAATTATCCAATGATTCCGTCCTGCTTCTGTCTTCACAGAGGACTTTTTTGGAAGCGCAGAAATCGCTCATTGAAGAACTCACCATGAACAAAAACAAGAAAGACAAAGAGTTTTACAGCGTAGACGTTGGCGATTCTACATTTACGGTACTAAAGCGGTACCAGAACTTGAGACCGATCGGCTCAGGAGCGCAAGGAATCGTCTGGTGAGTCCGATTTTCTCTGCCAACACAAACTTTAGTAGTTTTGGTTTAGGTTGAAACTGAAATGTACCTTTTTTGTCTTTGTATTTTTGAAAAAAACCTTCAAATCTTTGTCTTTGCAGCTCTGCGTACGATCAAACCCTTGATCGAAATGTCGCCA
Source organism: Oryzias melastigma (assembly GCF_002922805.2). Taxonomy (NCBI): domain Eukaryota; kingdom Metazoa; phylum Chordata; class Actinopteri; order Beloniformes; family Adrianichthyidae; genus Oryzias; species Oryzias melastigma. Next base: position 23,040,453 of record NC_050526.1, read on the forward strand.
TCAAAAAGCTAAGTCGGCCGTTTCAAAACCAGACTCATGCCAAGAGAGCCTACAGAGAACTAGTACTCATGAAATATGTCAACCACAAAAATGTAAGTCTGAGTCCTTTTTATTCACATTTTATAGCATTGCAATATCTAGCAAAATGTTTTTAGCTAACTGCTCTTAATATCCACAGATCATCGGCCTCCTAAATGTATTTTCACCACAAAAGTCATTAGAGGAATTCCAAGATGTGTAAGTACCTCTATAAAATAAATGATAATCATGTTTTTTGTGCCAGAGCTATGAGCTGTTTCTCCTCTGTCAGGTACTTGGTGATGGAGCTGATGGACGCCAACCTGTGCCAGGTCATTCAGATGGAGCTGGACCACGAGCGGCTGTCTTATCTGCTCTATCAAATGCTGTGTGGCATCAAGCACCTCCACTCTGCAGGCATCATTCACAGGGTAAGCAGCAGCTGGCCTCAAAGCCCACATGCCAGCCTGGTTAGGGCTCTGCAGCGTGAAGCCCTGAACTGCTGAGATGCACGGTGCTGAAGTGGAAGAGCCATCAGTCTACTCCATCTTAGGGAGAAGGTGTTGGGCTTTGTTGCTAAGCAACCCTTTGAATATAGGCTATAAAGTAATTCATTTCTTAAATATTTCTGATAAAAAGTGAGAATTGCTATTAAATGTCCTTGAGCAGATCTCAGTTTTTTTCCTTCTTTGTGAAACAACACGAATCGAAACAGACCGCTAGCTTCTAAACTGGCCGTGGCGGCTGGATGTATTACTTTTTGATTTGATTCAGTGGTTAGAAGGACACTTAGAGCGAGCATCCTCCTCCAGAAACACAGACAAAACGTTGGTCATGTGTTAGGAAATTCTGCTCAAAAATGTTGATATTTTGTAATGATTAGGGAAGAAAAATCTTTAAAAAAAACATGTGAAAACTGTCAAAATAATAAGTGCAATGAAGTTCTAATTTTGACAATTTAAAACACAGGTTAACTATTGATTTTATTTTGAAAATTCATATTTAAATACTTGTTCTTGCACACAATTTGTGTTTTAAACTAAACTAATTTAGAACTTTCTTACATAAATGTTAATTTCTTACAAAAATAGACAAAACTCGACACAATAAATCACTGAAAAAAGGAAAATGAATCATTGGATTAAATTAATTGAGGCATTAAGTTGATTTGGTTTCTGGATTTAAAAAGCCTTGTGTTTTCTCTGACAAATAAGAATGAAATTGATGAAAATAGATTCGTTTCTGTCATTTTAAATGTCCAAGAAAAATATTTTAGAGTTATAAAAATATAGAATGTATCCACACCCATTGAAAATGTGATAAATACATAAATATCAAGCTTTGGCTTCAGAAAGTTGAAAATAAACAGTGTCTTGATTGTCCCAATTCATTAGACTATATTAAAAAATTTACTCTCCTAAAAACACAGTAAATTCAAGTACACCAAACAAAACTAAATCTTTGATGCTTTTGTCTCCACAGGATCTCAAGCCCAGCAATATAGTCGTCAAATCTGATTGCACTCTTAAAATTTTGGATTTCGGTTTGGCCCGAACGGCTGCTACAGGCCTCTTGATGACTCCATACGTGGTTACACGCTACTACAGAGCGCCAGAAGTCATCCTGGGTATGGGCTACCAAGCTAATGGTGAGTTAATGACTTAATGGTGAATGCCGTGCTGAAACGTTAACCACTTTTGATTGGTTTGGCAGCTCTGTGATGCTGTGAATTTTCTATTTGACCTGTTGTAACCAGAATAAATTTCACTTTAACCCTCTGAAATGCTTGTGGATATAATATAAGTTGGTTGTGAAACTAACCTGTTGTGCGTTTCTCACTTCTTACTGGCTTTGTTCATTGTGTTCCACTCCACTAGTGGACATATGGTCTGTGGGCTGCATTCTGGCAGAAATGGTCCGACATAAAATCCTCTTCCCAGGAAGAGACTGTATCCTTGCAGTTGTCTCAATTAACCATCTTTTTTGATCCTGTTTATAGTCCATTCTTATCACTTTTTTAAAGCGCTTTGCTGTTTTTCATCTGCTGGTTCCTGCATGCTCTCCATTCATTCATCTCTGCCACTCTGTTGACATTCTTCTCATTTTGTTGTTCATTTCTTTTCATCATTCTGTTTGCATGACCTGTCATCTGAATGTCCCCTCCAGTGGATGTATGGTCAGTGGGCTGCATTGTAGCTGAGATGATCAGGGGGAGTGTGTTGTTCCCCGGCACTGATCGTATCCTTCCCCATCACCGCTCATGTTGCCATTGTTTTGTTCTCTGTGAAGAGATCCACCGTCATTCCACCATCATTCCGCTTGTGTGGGAACCCTTTAGAAGCTTTTATTTTGGAAGGAAATTATGGAAAAACATCTTACGCTGATTTTAAAAAAAGCACTTAAAGCATAAACTCAAAGAGGGTGTGATTATTAAGTCAGTACATCTGAGCTGAGGTAGTTTCATGGTTTGGAGGTTTTTGTTTAAAAGTTATTGATATGACTGGGAATTTTTAAGATAAATCTGCATCTCTAAAGAGAATATAGAAGTTTTATTATTTAAAGACCCATTTTAATCATTTTTATCTACTATTATCATTCCCAGTGGTCTTATAATTTGGATTATGCATTTTTTTTCCCCGCAAAAAATGAAAAAAAAGGTGTAGTTTTCAAGGACATAGTTCCACTAGTTCATAAGATATTATTTCTGAATGGGGTGCAACAGATCACAAAACTCACGGTTCGGATTGTTTCCCTGTTTTAGGGTGACGGTTTGGATAATTTTTTGGATTGGAAAAAAAGAAAAAAACAACATGAAAAATCAAAAAGATAAACACATTTTTTGAAAAGCTTCAAAACATATATTTGGGCCTATTTATAAAAACAAAATGTAAAATATGTTGTTGCGGTACACAAGTATGCCTAACCTTGGATCTGTTCAGATAATCCGTGATCTGTTGCACCCCTACTTCTGATTTTTGGATGGAATCACACAACTATATGAATAAAGAAACACTTTTTTCTTTATCATATTTCCAAATTTTAAACAACTGGTTTAAAAAATATAATCTTTTGGGTTCTCAAAGTACCAGGCTTCATATCTGATCATGTCATCTGGATGAGTTTGTCTACAGATTTAAAGAGCTCTGCTGGGGTCTGATCCTCAAAGAAAGTTAAATGTTATTTTGGTGATCTGGTGTGTCTATGTGAGCACTTTTCCCTTAACATTTCCTCGTTAGACATTGACCAGTGGAACAAGGTCATTGAGCAGCTAGGAACTCCTTCTCAGGACTTTCTGATGAAGCTCAATCAGTCAGTAAGAACCTACGTGGAAAACCGACCCCGGTACGCCGGATATAGCTTCGAGAAACTTTTCCCAGACGTGCTTTTCCCCGCTGACTCCGATCACAATAAACTTAAAGGTACCGTACTCTAATTGTTGTGCAGTTTCACCACATTCATAACCGCAAGATTAATATAATGCAACCAACTCTGTTTGCTGTGTCTCCCCTCAGCCAGCCAAGCCAGAGATCTCCTATCTAAAATGTTAGTGATTGACGCATCCAAGCGCATCTCTGTAGACGAAGCCCTGCAGCATCCATACATTAACGTTTGGTATGATCCAGCAGAAGTGGAAGCAGTAAGTGGCAGTCGGATGAAGCTGTGTGATCCATTATGGTGGTTCTCTTTGGAAATGGAAAGGTGTAAATAAAGGTTGTTTTCTCTTCGTCAGCCTCCTCCTAAGATCCCAGACAAGCATCTGGACGAGAGGGAGCATACAGTGGAAGAGTGGAAAGGTCGGCCGCACACCAACGCTGTGAACACAACACTGAACTACACCACTCGCGCATTCTCGCTAAAACCAAGTGGATTAAAATAAATTAATACATTTGTTTTCCTACTTAATATTACTAGTGTGCATTTCCCTGTTTTTGTTTGCTTGTTTATTTACTTTTGTTAAATTAGTTAAACAAATATAAATTTAGCTATTGAGGAGCTTTTTATGGGAGATTAAAAAAAAAAAAAACTAAACTGCAGTTCACCAAACAACCACTAGGGAATCTTGCATAAGCAAGTCCAACACATTGATTGTCCAATAGATTTTATAAGCCCTTTATTTTTCTAATTTGTGTACACATATCACATTTTTATATATTTTTTTAATATTTTACTATGTAATAAAACTAAACTGGAAGGATTTTTGTTTCCAATAACTCAGTTTTTTATGTATTTATTTATCAAAAGATCAGGGTCAACTGCCTTTAAATCTAGTCCAAATTTGTCAAATACACAGAGCCAACAACTGATATCAACTCAAGTTAATTCAAACCATTTCCCTTTGTCATTACAATTCATAACCAAGTAAATAAAACTTTATTTAAAGGCAAAATTCTTTATCAGGAATTTCGTAACCCAATATGGGAGTTAATTTTGTTTAAACTCATTTACTTTTTTTGTTTTTTAAAGTGGGAAACTGTAGATTTAAACAGTAAAAATCTAGAAATGATGGATTCTTCCACACATTATTTAGTGTGAAATGACCACAAATGACAGATTTTGTTGTAAAGCTCAGATGCTATGATCACTCTACAGTCAGTGGAAGCTTAATTTTTCCTAAAAATGGAAAAACAAAATAGAATCACTTTACCTACAGTGCTCATTTAAAATGTTTTCCGCTACAGAAATCTTTGATTCTCTGCTGAGTGACTTAAGGCTATGAGAAACTATCACTTTCAGTCATGCAGGAAAGCTTTGCTCATCCAAATGCCCGTCAGGTGATAATGACCCTCGGCTCATTTTTAGAAAGATCATACCAGCAAAGCTGCTCCAATTTAGAAAGCTGGTGCTGTTTAGACGGCAGAGAGTGCAACCGACCCTGACCGTTGAGCAAATCATATGACACGCTGCCTAATGACTTGGCTCTGTCCTCGGCTTCACTTAACTGTTGGTTTCCCTTTTATTGCAGAGCTAATTTATAAGGAAGTCACGGAGTGGGAGGAATGGACGAAAAATGGAGTGATAAGAGGCCAGCCGCCTCCTTTAGGTGAGTAATTCTTAGAATACTGGAAAATAAACGTAAAAAATAAAGTTTAATAACTGTGGATCATTTCAATAGTTAAAATTTAAAATCAAGCAAAAACCGCAATACATTTTCAGTGAAATTTGTGTTTTTAACATGTACTTGTGGCATTTCTTCTGATGGAGGACATATATAGAGAAAATTAAGATTAAAATTGCACTTCAGAGTATTACGTAATTCAAATTGTGGTGAATCAGGAGCAAATGGAAAAATGCTATTTAAAGAATGTATTTGTGACATCAAAGATACGCAATGCACAAGCTCCCTTCTCTGATTCATCTTCTTGTAGTCAAATAGATCCATGTACGTCTTGTTTTTCTCGTCTGTACTGGCATCTGGCTCAAAACTCTACAGCTGGATAACTTCAAAAAAATCATCTGCCCTTTTTGTTTCACTGGTGATGTTAGGTTGAGTTTGTTAGGGGCTGTAAGCTAAAGGGAGGAAGTAGTGAACAAAGGGATGATGGGAGATCAGTGGTGGCTTACTTCTGCCCACAACTCAGTTGTGAGTTTTTAATGCCACTCTGCAGAAACTATGTTCTATAAAATGACAGCTTTTTTATTTTGCCTAAAAACAGAATATTAATAAATAAATATATTCCACTAGAAATGCTTTAATAAAAATCAAAATATGATTGGGGGGTTTAGTGGACATTTTTCCCACACTGTTAACTTGTATCTGCATAGTATAAAAGCTACACTGAAAATGTAATCATTTTTTTTACTTTTAGGTTGTTATTACAGTACATTAAAAAAAAATCTGGCTTTAGTGGAATTATTTGATTTATATTGAGTTAAATAAATCCTAAAGATTTAACCTTATCAATTTAATTTTCTGAAAAGTGAACTAAATCAAAGGCTATTTGTAAAAATGTTCATACCAATCCCTAGTCCTCACAGCTAAACTTATAATTTCTATGATCTGAGAGTGGACTGTTGTCAGATGACTCCAAGAGGACCTGGTTGCAGACAAGATGGTGGCTGAAAATAATTAGCTGGAAACAGAAATTGCCAAACATAATTAGCTGGAAGAGGAAATTCCACATGATTTCCGAATTGTAGCCACTTTTATTAAAATATGTTTAATATAAATTGTTGTGAGTTTATAATTAGCAGGTCCCCCTCGATTACTCACATTTTCACCAGAAAACCTCAAAACAGCACCCCCCTTATATCGCAATGAAGCCTATTTGCTGATGTGTTCTTTCGCAGCACAGGTGCAGCAGTGATCGACAGCCCCCCGCAGCCCACGTCCTCCTCTTCCTCTTCCACCAACGACGTTTCATCCATGTCCACGGAGCCCAGTGACCCCAGCAGTGACCCCACCATGGCCTCTGAAACAGACAGCAGCTTGGATGGCCACACCTCTCTGAGTGTGCTGGCCTGCTGCAGATAACATCCATGCGGCCGCTGCACGAGTGCATCATGGGAGAGCGTTAAGGCAGAAGGAAAACTTTTAATGTACAGTTTGCTTTCATGTCCCTATGCTGCTGTAAATTATTGTGATTGGAAACTGTATCACCACCACTGTATTTTTGCTGCAAAGAATATGTTTTCATGTGATTTATGTAACTTAAGAAAGGGACTGGGGCGTGCTTTACTCGCTGCTGTTTTCAGCCAATGATGCAAAGTCTAATTCCCTCCTGGACAGCACTGCAGTGTCATGTTGGCTGTAAATATATTGTTTTTCTATGTCAATTCTTTGTTTCGAAGGAGGTAAATCTACCTGTAGATTATAATAGCACACATCATCTTAGACCTTAATGTAAATGGATGGTTTGATTTGATTTTTCTACATTGATTCTTTTTGTAGGTATAAAGTAGATATTAGTATATCGAAGTTAAAGTATTTATTTTTAAATTATGTCTGTATGGATTTTCACAGTCCAGAATTTTCTTTTTGTACTGTACAATACTGTAAACTGACTGTATTTTAGCTTCATGGTGATTCTTCTAGATGAGTAAGAAACAGGTGAATGTAAAAGAGAAAAAGATGATGCTGTAAAACAGTTTTTATTGGCCCTTCCACTGGCTATGTGATGTGCTGTTGTTAGGGATTGTCATCAGAAACTAAATCTAAATCAAAAATCTTTTTTTTGTGTCAGATATGATTCACAGCGCTCTATTGTTAATATTTATTTTAAGTGCCCTTACTCGTCCTTTTTTTGTCCTCATTGTGGCAAACACTCTTTTTATTTTCTTTTTTTGAGGTCTACCTCACGCACACACACACACTTGAGAAATTGTTTGAAAGAATGACAAAATAAATGAGTTTTCAGTTTATTTCAAGCTAGAAGGCATATTTTTTTAAACAGACATGTTCTTCTAAAGTACCATTTATATGCATTTAGTTTATTTTCGTTGTGTGGTAAACTCATAAATAATACAATCTTAACAGTAGATACTTGCCTCAGAATTAGGAAACGGGTCACCTTTAGGTTTGTTTGATTTCTAGATTTGACCTCAGATGAAAAATAACCTCTGCTCACCCCAGAGTTTGGGGATTTTGGCCCTTCCTTCACCAACCTTCGTGACCTCCTTTTCTGTCCTATATTTTCTGAAGAATGGAGTTCTTCATGAGCATTTGTTCAAGCCTCAAATGTAGAAACAAAGCCATTCAGCACCTTTGAGGCGGCACTGCGGTCTTCTGAGGGTTAGAGTTGACCCGTTTGTGGTGTTTTGGAACCACGGTTGTATACATTTCTGACATGGCAGACTCAGTTCATGTACATCGGAAACTTCAGTTCCTATAAATAAAGATTTCACATCTCATATCGCTCTCACTTTTACATTTAAGTATAAATATGTGAATACTACAATAAGTCACCGTAAGGCTTTACTGGTCTCTATGGAGACTGTTTCAGTGATGAAACAGTTGGACATATAGTGTATAATGCTAAGAAATTCTATGGAATGGCAAAATAAAAGGCTCTTGGTCCAGTGAAGTTCTTGTTAGGCACCAACGTGAGTCAGTGCAGGCACAGGACAGCCATTCTAAAGAGCACTAGAGGTGTGAGGTCTTAAAGGTTTCTGAGCTGGTTGGTCTTCCCAGTGTCCGTGCTCTAACCGCACCACGGTGTGGTGGTGGTGGTCTGCTCATTTGGTCCGTGTTGCTCCTGTTGTCAGATCACCAAGCGTCTTGAAGAATTCCTCCATCTCCTGCTGGAGGAGGACGTTTCGGTTCTCCGCGTCTTGATGTGCTCGTTCTGAGTTCCTCAGTCGGATCTCCATCATGTGATACTTCTTCTTCTCCTGATCCAGCTCCTCTTCCAGCTGGTTTACCTGTGACTGGAACTTGGAACAGGACTCCTCCAGCCTCAAAGAAGAAGAAAAATATGTTATAAATAATTAATTTGTGAGAGAAGAAAGAATCTGGTTCGGTCTTACTTTCGAATGCAGCTTTCATAGTTGATCTTCTGTTTCTTCAACTCCTGCTTCAGCTTGGTCAGCCTGCTCGCCAAGTCCTCGTTTGTTCCTGCGACCTCCTCTTCATTGACACTTGCACTGTCATCTACGGTGTCTGTTCCATCACTCGTTTCTGTGGGCTTGTCTTTATTCTGATCTGGTGTCAGTGCTTTATCACCTTCCCCTGGCTCCGACAGCGAGATTTCATAGGATGTCCAGATGGGTGAATTGTCGGCGGGCAGGCTTAGGCTGGAAGGGGCGACATTGTCATAAGCAGAGAGTCTGTGGGACGGGTGCAAGACTCTGTGAGGCAGGGATGCTTGAGAAAAGTTGTCGTCAGAGTCTCTGTGTGTGTCCTTCAGCGAGAGAGGGGCGTCTTTAAGGAAAAGGGTTGAATCCTTCAGAGATGCTGAGGAATCCTTCACTTTTTCACCAGAAGAGGTTGTCCGCCTGTGTGCTCGTAGGGATGACAAGCCATTCATCAGCCAGTTGCTCCCACCAGCTGCTGACACGTCTCCTGCCGAGCCCCCTATTTTCCCCTTCGGTCCTCCAGAGGCTCCGCTGCCCTTGAGCGAGCCTTTCCAGGAGGGCAGGGCTTTAAACTGTTTGCTAGGACTGACATCCACTTCACTTTGTCCTTCTAGTTTGCCGTATGCACTTTTGTCCAGGTTTTCATCTGACTGGCTTTTGCCTTTCCCTTCTTTGCAGCTGTCCTCCACCTTCTCCACCAGAACAGGGTTTGATGTGGTGAGTTTACTGTCCGTAGAGGGGCTGGAAGATCGAGACATCTCTCTAGGGTTTCCTGAGCTGACAGATGAACAAGTTTCTGCATTTTCCTGTGGAAGCCATTCCACTTTGTACCGCTGGATATCCTGAGGCTGCAGAGTCTCGACTTCAGGTGCTTCATTTGAGTAAAGCTGGGAGTGTTCACTTATCAGCACAGTCATCAGCTGCTGCACCTGCGAGCTTCCTGAGTGGAATCAAAAGAATCATTCTTATAAGTATTTGAAAAATAGAGTTTTGCTACAAAACAAAAATGCTTTTCTAACCCTCCATCATTGTGACGGGATCTTCCACTCTAGCCCGAAGGATGTTGGGTCCAAACACTGTAGCCAGGTTCTGAACACTCATCTTATTGTCATTGGAATAAGACTGAACTTCATCAAGAAACCTGCGAAAACATAAGCAAACTAAGCTGGAAAATCACCGGAAACGACATTTGGGTAAAAGAGTTGATCCAAAGTATGAGTCATGGTCTGCAACTGATGGAAACACAGATGATGAGCTGTCACACAGTCAGCGATGTCACTTCCCCTCACATCCAGGATGTGGGTGGAATGAATATTCTCCTTTCACAGGCTGACAACCTTCAATCATGAAGTGAATGCAAAGGCGCCATCAGAACAATCAGTGATTGTTGTTCATGATTCACTTACTTGCAGATGTATTTAATGAGGCTGTAGTTGACCTGAGGAAGAGATTTCACCTGTTTCCTTAACTCTGCGATACCCTTCACAAACAAAAAACACATTATTGTTACTATAATAGTCTGGAATTATATTAATATAAAACGTTTTAGCAAAAAATAAAGAAGAAATTTGATCACCGTTTCTTTATCCTTGTTGAGAAGTTGAGCACAAGAGAGAAACTGAGTGTATTTGGAGAATGGAATTATGGGCTCTGGCAGCTCTCGTATATACAGCTTCAGCAGTGATGCCACTGTGTGGACATCCGTGGAACTGTTGGAGAGTGAGGACGCACATATTGCACTATCATCCCTCACAGATAATTACTTAAAATGCCGCAGTATATAAAATTTCTCCTCCTGTTGCCTCACCTGTCAAACACTGGCTTCTCGCCACGATCAAAGGCGTCCTGCAGCTCTCGGACGTGATTCGTCTGCCCAGGAGCCCTGAACAGACCCTCTTCCTTGAGTCCATGCTCACGTATGAAGCAGGCACACTGCTCAACCAACACTGGGACCTCTCGTGGAGTCCCACACTGGGCCTCGTATGTCATTGTCTCCTCAAGATGTTGACCAAAGACGCCTACAGAGCAGAAAATATCACAAAAATGTTTCGTTTCCTCACATTTAACCCATTTTTAAAGCATACACAGTTGTGTGAACACGTGTGAACTTGTTAATCACACCTCCACCGAGGGGAGCCCATATAGCTCTACGTATGGCTCTGACCCATTCTTCCATGTCACTCTGTGAGTTGGCCATCAGCAGGAATGATTCATGACCCACGCCAGATCGATCCTTTTCCCCAGCACCGCCTGAAAACACAGTCATACATCAGTGCTCCGGAAATCAATAAAAGAAAATGACTAACACGGCTTAAAAACATTTGAATGTGAAATGGAAACACACAAAAGAAACACAACTAACATTTTGGTAATGAACTGTTCTGCAGCAGCGATTGTGGAGTTCTTGGATCATCTATTGGCGAGTAAACTACTAGAAGTATCAGTATTCAAGAACCTTAATAGTTCAAGCACCCCTGTAAAGTACAAAGACACAGTCATGCAGAGCAGCTTCGCTTCTTCTAAGTGTGCTCAGTGTGAAGCACTGTTTGACATTTTCATTTGACATTTGGCTTGTTTTACCAGAGAACTGACTGTACTCTGTCAAAATATTCTCCCATTGGTTGAGACTTTGATGAATTATCATGCTTTTTAAATATAAAACAATTTAAACTCTGTTTCTTTGTTTTTGACAATGTAGTGGATGACTGAAGGTCCTTTGTGAAAACCTGAATTCAGTGCAAAATCCTGCACTGTGCTGCATTCTGTTGTGCAGCAGAGAAACAACCTAGAAAAGCAGTTTTCTCCAGGGACAGCAGCAACTGCGCCATGCCTCTCCGTCAGCTGTTTTTCAGGTTTTTACCCAACATGTCCTGAACTAAGGAACAAACATCTTCTGTCATTATCTCCATTTATTTTAATCATTTTATTAGGATACTTTTTTATTAGAATGTAACATATTCATATACATTTTCCCAGTATTAAGGACAAATAAAGATGTTTTAACCATAAAAAGAATCCAAATATGAACAAATATAGAAAATCAGTTCATTTTTTTTTATTCAAAAAAAGCTAACTTTTGTTCTACCCTCCCCAAAAAAAGGTATTTTGAATAAAAAGGTCAGGGCTGTTGTCTTGGTTGCCTTTGACTCCATGATACAAGGTTCTTCTATAGTCTCCACTGTGCTCAGTATAAAGATAAGCTTTAGTTTTTAACCAAGCAAAGAAAATATAAAGGAATAAAAGGATAAGATTCTGATTTTTTTTTCAATATTGCAACCAAATTATACTTAATAATTTTCCATTATTCTAAATTACATCTAAAGCAGCTCATTGATTTTGTAAAACAATAATAAAAAATCATGTTAAAAGCATGGAATCTTTATCTTTATATTATTATGCACACAAGGTATATTTGGTGTTTATTGCACAATGATTGTGACCTAAATCAAAAGGGAAAACCTTACAACTCATGGTGCAAAATATCAGATATAATTGGGAACAGGCAGCTACTGACATCAGCTAGAACTATGCTTAGACAATTCAAACATTTTTTACAGTCGGGATTTACAGAAAATGACCAGTTTTTAGAGGGAAATGTAAGATTTTTTTAAAGAAACAAACAAAAATATGCTCAATAACTCAAGTTTTTTTATTATTTTTTTTTATGAAAGGTTCAAAAAGGGGATTAGAAAGTAAAAGCCTATCTTTAAGTTCCCTTTATTATTACATTAAAAAAAAATCCTAGATCTTTTCAATAAAGATATATAATTTTGTGGACAAGATGGCTTTCTGACTCCCCTGTAGTGTATTTTTCTTGTAAGAGGATCTTCTGATGTAAAGATTCAAACATTACAGTCACTAGAAGCACACTAAGGACTTACACTTTATAACTTTCAATTCCTGGTTTTGTTTTTAGAATTTAGAACATTTGCATCTTGTCTTAATCTCAGTCAACTTCACGTGTACAGTAAAAATCAAACTGTCTCTGTCAAGACTACATTTGTTCATTCTGAATTAATAACAGTTTTGGACAGAACTTCAATGCATTCTGTAGAACTACACTGACTGCTCAAAACCAGTGCAACCCTCGCACAACAGATCATTATTTACTTTTAGCCTGAACTTGAATTACCAGCTTTAAGTCAGACTTAAGTCCAGTGTGCTGGAATTGGACTTTTTTTTACATTGACTGAACAGGTGCAGTCAAAAGGTTTTTTTTAAAAGCTCAATTTTAAGAGGATTATGATGGAATGTTTTCTTTTACCAAATATTGTGGTTTAACAGACATGGAAAAATCTGTGGCTTTCTGCAATACTTGAGTTTGTGGTTGAGCTTGAATCTCGATTATTTATTTATTATGTTATTTTAAGCTGGCTTGGAAAAGTCCCACTGCTAAAAGCACTAGCTGGAAAAAGTATTGCTAAGACAACTGTGTGGATTTCAAAATAAAATTCCACATTTGACAGTATTTGTTCTGTTTTTACTATTCAGTATCGGAAGATTCAAGTCTTAAAAATAAAAACATTAATACATTATTATTATAACTTTAAGAACATAAAATATCAAATAAAAATAAAACAGAACTTGCAGGATAAAAGTGTTACCCTAATGAAAAAGTAAGATTTGCTTTGTCCAATATTGCTGCTATTGACTTGACAGCTCACCTGGAACAATTACAAAAAGGTGGCGAACAGGATCGTCCTGGTTGGATGGAACTTCATTAACCTGACTGCCCTGAAGAGGAATGCAACCCTGTGAGAGGAAAGAGACAAAGAAAGTGTTAGACTGATAAACACCGGTCGGTGGTTCTGGACGTGCAGTGCATGTTAAAAGCTATACATTTTTTGAACACTAGACTCTGGGCAGCTGTCCAACAGAGGCAAGTAATGATGATGGAAGGAGGTATGACTCAGTAAAACATTTCCTCATCTACTTATCCGATCCGCCAACACTAGACCTTCTTACAATTCGGATCCCTCCAACATACAGCGGGTCAAACGTCTAGTTCTAAGTGCTTTCAGCAGAACCAAAGGGCAACCAGTTACCACATTATCCATGTGTGTCAAGAGAATTACAAAACACACTTACTTTGATGGACCATGTTGGATGCCCTAATGAAATAGAACAATAGGAAGATGGCAATAGATATTTATCAGCCCTTAGTCATGTTTTCAAAATACTTGTCAAAAATCTGTTGTCGTAGTTTCCCTAAAATCAAGTAAAAGAACAAAAAAAAAGCTATTGTTCCTCCTTCAAGCTTTAGTTTCTCTGTCCAACTATGTCTTGAATCGACACACCTGTGCTTTACTTTCATCCTGGTCTTTGTAGAAGTACAGAGCTTCGGTCCTCAGGACGAACCAACGCAGCTGCCAGTTTTTCATGATACTCCGCTGCCTCCTCAGCCAGCCGGCCTTCAGCGCCTTCTCCTGCTCCAGAGGCGAGCAGGGCCTGGAGAGCCGGGACAGCTCTCCAAGAACCATGCTCTTGGACCGGGCTACATGGATACACAAAAAGAGAAGGTAAACTACCTGTATTCTGAAGAACATTTCTATATTTATGTATATGAAGATGATTCATATGAAGCTATTAAGCTTAGTTGAAGCCACCTGTATCCTCTTACCATACAGGAATTATAAAAAACCTATTTACAGCTGGAGAACATACAGCTCTACCATGACTATGCTTGCTAACGAGTGATTACAGGTATGGATTATATATTAGCATATCTATACCAAAGGTATGTGGCAAAAGCAGTTTACTGTGGAATGATCTCAGGGGAGTCAAGGAGAGAGATAAACAAAATGCTGTAGTGGGAGGGGGAGGAGGGAGAGGAATCAATGGCATCTTTTTTTTCTGTTAATTGCATCCTGCATTCTGCTGAGGACAGCAGGGAAGGCATCTCCACGGGCCCGGAGTGAAATCTCTTTTTCCATTTCTCTGTCCTGCTCCTGATGTCTCCCTTACTGTTTGTTATCAGTGTGAAATCCCGACTTACTTCAAGCCTTTTTTGAGGGCTTTTACACACTGCAGACATGAACATGGCTGTGAGTAGAGAATGCTGGAAACAGTCTCAACAAAATTCGACATAAAACTATTTAGTCTTTATTTATATTTTTCTTTATTTATATTTCAATTGACTTCTTTATAGATAGATACAATTATCTTTGCATCTATTTTCAAAATGTTTCTAGTTTAATTATGATGATTTTGTTTTTAGCCAAAACAAAAAAAGCTGTCTCATTTTCTTGGACACAATTTCTGCTCCATGCACACATGTCCATCCAAGTGAAATAAAACACAAATTGATTTTCTTTTACTTCTATGTAGATGCATTTTGATGCATGCATGCACATTTCTGATATTTTGATTAATGGACAGAAGGGTTTAGCATGAGCAGACCTGCCTAATCTGCAGCTGTGAGGCACAACATACTGTTAATCTGTTTTGTATTCTGACACCTCTCTGGCAGAAACCGTTTTAACCTTTTTTTTCTTTTGCAATCTGAGCAACAGCATCTTGGGATCAGGGGACAGACCAGCCTTCACATGCCCTACAGGAGCTGCAGCTTTGGAAATGTTTTGTTTAAGACATTTGTTTTTTTGCCAGAACATTTGTAGAACAAATCAATTAGGAAGTCACCAAGGACACAGCCCATGTCAGAAGACAAAAATCAGTGAGAGGCATCAATTATGTAATGTATTCAAGTATGTATTATAGTATTCCAGGGTTTTCTTCTTTCTTTGTGGTCTGTTTTTTTTCTTCCTAAAAATCATTTCTGTTTGGCAAAAAAACTGAGATGGCAAGCATTAATTTAGTGCATGTTTTTGATCAGCTGCCAGATCCTCACTTGGAGAATGTTGCCCCTGTAGTCGTTTGCAGAGGAGATCATGATTTTTTAAAATAAATTTTCTTGCTGTGGTTTAAGGTAGACAGGAGGAAGGAAACATTATTTACTAATATTAATATTTAGCTGAATTCTTAAACTTTTATTGCAAGTTGGTAGCTGTTTGTAGTTTTCTTTTAATTGTTTTCAATTAACAGATGCTAAAATAAACACATTTCTTCCAATGTGTGAATATCTATTTTTGCATTTTTTTCTGTTAGAGTTTTTTTTACTAATCTGCTAGGTAAATAGAGATAGGAAGGCCTGCAGAGAACTTGATTAAGTAACAGATTTCTGCATTATTCTTTCAAAGAAGAAGAAGAAAAACTTAGTTTAACTAAAAAATAAAGCATTTTTGTCTTCAGTTTTTCCCTGTTTATCTGAAAAATATCTACATGCAAAATCCGTGTTGGAAAACTCATTGAAAAAAAATGTAAATATTTTTTTAATTTAGAGGTTGTGGTTTTCTAATAATGAACTTACTATATGTCTTACCTATAAGTCATTTTGCTTTCATAAACCAGAAAGTAAATTTAAAAAAATGTAATCATGTGGTAAACACATTTCTGAGACCCCTTTCTTATTACCATTACCCACATTTTACAAAAACCAAAACATATTGTTTTTACGGTTCATGTTTTTTGCCCTGTTTTGCATTGTCAATATCATTCCACTAGGGGCAGTAGAGGGGCTTTTCCTGCTCATTTCAAAATGGCTTCTTCCATGAAATCTCAAAAACACTTTCGGCTGGAGAAGTTTAGCCAAAATGGGTGAGAATAGCTTCATTTTTTATGACTGCTTGCTGTAATGAAATGACCTAAAATTAGTTGATAATTAATTCTTTACAGTACAGTTTCACCATATTTAACATGTGTGGATCAAATTTGAGACAGTGGGTAAATGAGTCCCGAACACTCATCTCATTATTTTTGGGTCTTTTAGGGAACTAACATTTTTGTGAGCAAAACTTACCAAACACCCAAATGTATCCAAATTAATTATATCTACATCTCATAAAAATCATATTGCAATATTCCGTGGATTTATTGACTGGATTGATTTTCTGTCAATTCTTTGATGTTGTGTGCTTTACATTGTTAAGTTATATCAAACAACAAACTATTTTTTAAATAAAATACTTTAATTTCAACAGTATGGTAAAGTAAAATTTTCACAATTATAAAATTATATGTAAAATGGGAAAAAATTGGACATAAAAAATCTGTGCAACACAAATTAATATTAATATGATTTGATCAATATTTTAGGATTACATTGGAGTTACAGTACTTATGAGAAATATGGAAAAGCCAAAAGATTATTCTATTACTATTACTGTTTACATAGAAAACAATGCTGTTCTAGGTAGGGATTCAACAATTATTGGTTCAAAATCTAAGCACATGTTACACCATCACACCAAATAATGGGGAAATTGAATTCTGACATCAATATTGCATAGTTTGCATATGTTTATGTTGAAAGCGTCAAACACCTTTGTTGTTCTAAATTTAATATATTTAAAATGATTTTATTAAATTCATTCGGCTTTATATAAGCCAACTGCAATGTTTTCTTCATTATTCGCTTATTAATAAATACAAATAAGCATTTTTATGATTTTTTTTTGTTTTTTTTCCTGATATTTTGTAATACAATAATCATATAGTGAACCAAAACAAAACTGTGACCCAAAAATTTATGTTTGAATGTTTGAATGCTGAATTGCATTCTTATTGTTCAATATTGTTCTATTTTGCACATATAAGAATAAAGTTTTCCACCCTTTCCAACTTGTCATCTCCACTAATTTCTTGATAATTATTCAGTTGTGCATAGAACTATAAAACAGAAAAAACAGTTTCATGAAGATGTAAAGACATCTCTGAGCTGCCTGATATCTGAGCATCAGCGGCAGATCGAGCTCAACGATGCTGTCTGAGTTTGCCCTGAATGATGTTGCGTAAAAGGGTCAGAGGAGAGTGGAGCTGAGAATCTAATCAAAGGAGAATACCATTACAGCAAATGAGAGATGGCAAGCCTCGAAGACGTGGCAGGAAAACTGAAGTAGCTACTCAACTCTGAAAGAGAAAGCAGATGCACTTCTCCTTCCCATCTTCTATTGTGAACTTTTTTTCTTCTACGAAAACTGATTAATTTATGAGTCAAAGTTATTTAAAAGCAAATAGTTTAACATAGAAAAAAAAAACATCTTAAATATGCAGCAATTTCTATTTGCAGTCAAGTGGAAACACCCCGTTATCCAGTCCACCTATAAGCAGCACAGCATCACGTTAAGCCCAGTGAGAAGATCTCTGATTTACAGCTTCCACATTTATCACCACAGTCATGAGAAGCATGTATACATTGTGTCTCAACTTCAGTAGTCAAATGGCTTTTCCCAGCTTAAAAAAAGAACCGTGTTTGACTGTCAGCTGTTGACAATTGCATGACTGAGGAATCATCCATTCAACCCATTCGCTTGTCACCTGCTCAAACCCACAGCCAGAAAAATGAGGTAAAACCATAAAGAAACCAGAAACTGCTGGTAGCAGGACTGTCTCTCCAGCAGCCATGTTGTCCAGCAAATTCATTTCTGTTAGGAATGAAGATAATGGTTCATTCTGCTGGTGACATCACCCTGTAGTACAGCCTGGTAACTATCATTGGCTGCCGGGCACAACAGCTGCTCGGCGTTTCAGGTCATGCTGGAAACCTGCAGAGAACTGCAGTGAAAAAACACCGGCATGCAGATTCAACCCTGACACAATACTGTTCGATCGCTTCCATGACTTTATCAGTATTACAGATGATGCTGCACAGGTTGCAAGACAGATTGAGCTTTGCAGTGACAGCAGAGAGAGGAGGGAAGGAGAAAGGCAGAAAACAGGGGTGGAGAATAAGAAGGAGGGTCTGGTCTTACCCCGGCGTGCCTGTTTTATCTTGGGGCTCAGCATGGTTACCGTTGCTGTGCTGCTCCCTCTCACAGAGACATGACTGCATCCCTCTGTTCACACACTGCTCCTCACACACACTCTGCACCTCTCCCAGCCTCGCCCCCTACATCCCCTCTCAGCATCTCTGTTCCTAATCACAGCCTTCTCCTGCTCTGATTTCACACGCGCTCCCTCCTCTTCCTCTTCATCTGTTTCTCCGGCTCTGTCCCACTAGCCTGCCGAACTGCTGTTCTTTCATACCTAGAGCCCTGCCCACTCCCTCTCTGTCTCCCTCTGTCTCTCTGCCTTCTGCTGCACACTCACAGTATCAGTTTCCCACCTTCTATAAATACGTTTGGCTGTGTGTCCCCAGTTTTGTCACCCATTTCTTTGAGGTCTTTGAAGTCCCCCCCTCCCCAGCTGCTCATGGAGATTTAACAAAGCTCCTGCTGCAGCTTTTCAGATCACCAAAAATACACAAATGTTCCCATCTTTATTTCTTTAATTCACAATGAGAGAACATAATAAAAACATACAATGAATGGATAGAAAAGGTAAACTGCACAGGTGTTGATGTATTATAATTGTGAGAAGATTTTTTTTCAATTTGAGCCAAACACAAAATGAATGCTTAAAAGATCCACTCCAATGAAAATCTGGTTTTTGGCATTTTTTAACCTATTGTCACGATGGAGGACATTTATGAAGAAAATTAAGATTAAAGTTGCATTTCTGAGTATTTCTTTATTCAAATTCAAAAAGATTGTAGATGTAATGTAGGGGCTTCAATAAGTGGGAAAACAAGCTCCATTCTTTTCAGATGCATCGACTTGCAGACCTACAGAAATAGATATCGTTGTTTTTCTCACCTGAGCTGACATCTGGCTCATAACTGTACAGCTGGATAGCTCCAATATTGCTCACAATTTTTGTTGCCTTGGTAATATTAGATTGGGGCTGTAAGCTAGCAGGAGAGAGTGTAAACGAATGGATGATGGGAATTTAGGGCAAGCTTGCTCCATAACAACCGATCAATTTGTGAGGCAAGTAGTCAATCAAATCAACCAATGCTTTTATAAAATTGTTTTAAAATGAAATAAATTGATGATATTGTTATTGGAAAACACTGTTTAATTGAGGATATTTTATATCTGCAACCATAAATTGTGAAAATAATATTTTTTTTGTTCAAAATGAATCATTAAGACTATTTAACCACATATTTTTAATGTTTTTTTTCCTGATTGGTGCATTTGATTGAATAAATCCTGCACTCATTGACAATCATAGTGTTTTTTCACACAGATGAGCACACTAACCACAGTCAAAGCTTCAATGAAGGATTGTTTAAGTAAAAAAAAAAAACAAAAAAAAAAACAAAACTCTAGCAACTTTTTAAGCGACTGCAGCACCATAAAGAGCGACCATCAAAGGCCTGAATTCCTTCAGATTGAACTGCCTGCTGAGCAGAAAAACAATACTCCCTCATGAGCTCAGAGTGTCAGGGAGGATTCACTGACACATTAGCAGTGACACAACACTCCACTACTAAAACAGGGTTGACATTCAAAAGCCACCATTAAGAAACCGACACAAATAGAAATACCAAAACACAAACAACAATAGTATTTCTAAATGATGCATTTCCAAACCCTACAACTAATTGGTGCATGCATGATTAAACGTTTCTGGTGTTGATATTAATAAATTAAGCAATATTTCCACAGCTCAAGTTTATGATAGAAACATGACTTAAATTAATTCATAAAGACTGGAATTAAAAGAAGCAGCAATCCAAGTCTTCCCTTGTTTTTGCATCACTCGTGCTAATTTCCCCTTTTAACACAGATTTACAATTTTAGGATAGTTACCTCATCTTACAGCTGCTCTGTAATCGAACCCCCACAATATATCCATCCTTAAATCCTTTAAATAATAAAGATAAATGTTGAAAGAGAGAAATGTAATTCATCGCCGTCCTACCTGCCAGCTGTTTTGGCTTGTTAATGATCTCTGTAGTCCTTGACGACTTCATGACTATGAACTGGTCTGTACATCCAACTCTTCTTCACTGAGACCATTTCCAAAACATCCACCATTCAGAGTCTAAACAACAACCACACTGGTCTCAGACCTTTCGTTGTGGCACAAATCAAGTGACAAAGCATCATTTAATGCTGTGGAATGCTGATGTGAGCAGACTGATAGGAAGAAGGAAGTACAGACAGTCATGAGAGTATTACCAATCATGCCATCTTGAATGACCTGAGCAGCCAACTCCTAGTTTAGAGCTTGACTCCAGTAAATGACCCGAGTTTCAAATAATGCAGAACAGCTGCCGTGATCGTTGATCCAAGTTTACACAAAAATAGGCAAAGCTGTGGGAAGATCTCGTTTTCCTTCACTGCTATCTTTTACTTGTTAATCAGGAAGTTAGGCGTCAAACGAGAAGTGAAAACGACTGACTTAGGTCAAAATTCTGTCTTTTTATATGCCATTTAGTGCTGTACATGTCTCACTGCTAAACTGAATCCAGTAAATCAAAACACATTTCCCTCAACCTACAAGGAAATATCAATCAGTTAGTAATTTTTTGTAAAAAAAATGACACGCTTTTTTTCTTTTTACATTTTTAATTGTGTAGTTTCACAGCATAGAAAACATTACATATGCAAAATAATATTAAAAATAAAATAAAATTCACTGAAATGTAAGGACAACAGCATAACACAGTAACAGGCTTACATTTATCAGTCACATACGTGCACAGGTTAGTATGCAAGAGACAGAACAGTAGACACTACTGCTTCACCATGAAGCCACACACAGCTAGTTCAGGCTCAGAGGGGTGGGGGGAACTTCATCCATAATCTAGAAATAAGGATCTGAGTGACACATAGGAAATGAGAGTGTGTAATTGAAGATATGAAAAAAGAACACCCCATTAGTCAGGGCAGAGAAAGTGTCCTGGCACAAATGATTTGGAGCTAGCTCCTTTATGTTCAGAAAAACGATTTTAAAGCACCTCAAAATGTTCTCGAGCTTTTACATATTTTAGGATACAGTGGCAACATTTATTTGGAAGCAGTAACAGGTGTGTTTAAAATTTTGTGCAGATTTTTTTATGGTACACTTAGAAGACAAATAGCTGACATTTCTTTGAGAAGTCATAGTGAGGACAAACTAGAAAGTTGGAAATTCTAAAAAAAAAAAAAAAAACTTCAAAATAAAAGCAAACTATACAAGTTTTAAAATTGTCCAAATTTAAAAACCATTGACTATAAATGAGAACTGAACTCAGTGATCCCTTACCTCCTCAGATTCTAAACAGGAAGTATCCAAGAAAGTAAAATGCCATAGACTTCTATTGAAAAATAAACAGCTATTACTCAGTCATTTTATTTGTCAGAATTACTATTGTTGCTCTACTACCTGCTTAACATATTTTTGCCAATCCTATTTTTTTTGTGCAAAATTTTAGTGCAAGTTGTTCAAGTTATAAACTGGCCAATCAGATGCTAGTTCCCACGTCGAACGTTCAAATTGATTTTCTCAAACCTGCTTTCAAGTTGTAGGAGAGTGGACTTTAAATAAGTTCACTCCTGATTAACGAGAGTGGTTGCCATAGACACGATGACCCACACAGATTTGGACCAATCACTGCTTACTAGCGTAACATAAGTCCCAACATGGCGAAATCTGTATTGCAAAAAAAAAATGGTGACTGACTTGACTTCCTTTGGTTGGAGCCAGAAGTAAGACATTTTCTATGGGTGATGTCACACTCACTCAGTCCAGTTCTCATGTACAGTCAATGATTAAAAACAGTGAGCTGACTAATAGTGAGACAGTTTTAAATATCTACGGTTGGTAAGTCCTCACTGCTTGTCTTGCTGCCCAACCATTTTCGTCCCTCCAGCAGAAATGTGAGAACTATGGCCCAACGTTGGCTTTGTGACTTCTGTCGTGCAGGGCTTTGGCCATGTCTGAAGTAGATGGTCGTCACCGAGGCAATGGCGTCAAACTGTTCAATCAAAAGCCAACCCTCCCAAAAAAGAGTAATTGCATTCAGAACCATCATGACCACGACCCAGAACTCCTCACCCAGCAGTGTTAGGCATTGTGACAAGCTGCGACCCTCAGCAGACATCTTGCTGTACAGGTAACACATCGCCATGGCAACAAACAGAAGATGGGCAATCACCATGGCAAAGATGAAGCAGAGGAAAAGACGGTGGTTGTCTCGGCCAATGCAACGGTTCAGGAAAAGGCAGTGATGGTCGTAGTCTTTGATGCAGGCTTGACAAAGCTTGCAGTGTTTGGTGTAATCAGGCTGAAACAGCTACCAGAAAAAAAGAAAAGCCACAAAAGTGAAAGTGATTATACTGCCAAACTGGGTAATGAATGAGGAGTAATGTGTCTCTCAACCAGAGAAAAAGTACCTCACCTCACAGTACGGACAGAATCTTTGAAGGTTCTCGTTGTTCTCCACAAGGTCAGCAATACAGGAGAATCGAGGATCCGAATCTGCTTTGTCCAGAACTCCGGGGTCCTGACTCAGAATCCTCAAGAACATACCAAGGAGCACGGAGAAGTGGAACAAAGACACCTGCGCCAGGGAACTGTATGGCCACGCACATTTGTAAGGTTAAGGTGGAAATGTCTAAAACAATTTTTGTCACTCTGCATCTGGGAATGCCACCATCCAGTGTGCGGCATGTTTCCATGGTGACCTGCGCACATCATTTTTTATTTCTTTTTGAAAAAAAAGGCAGATTTTATCAGATTATTACTAAAGCCTTGGCTGTGAACCTCAAATTGCCTTTATGAAAAACCTCCCTCCAAATCGTATAATCTCAAGTGAATGATTATCTTATGTCTTCTCAAAGCTTAGATGCCAAAACAAAGGAATTGTTTCTCTATAGCTCAAGTTAAGGACTCTCCATTTTGTGCTAGAATAGATCAAATATATAAAATATAACTTTTGGCAAAACTTCAATTTAGACAAAATTGAAATAACATATTATTATAGATAAGACAAATAGTTAAACAGTCTTAGATTAGGCTTTTTGATTAAATATGTCATTTTGCAAAAATTTTAAAATATGTATCTTATTTGTTACTTCATTATGTCTGTTTTCACCACTTTCTCTTTGTTTTGATCTTATCAGAATGTGTCATGAATTAATTTATTCAAATGTAGACAGATGTTAGGATATGAAATGTTCATGAATATTTTAAACTATTGGGTTTACTTTACAAAAACAAGCCTCCATGATATCAAATAAAGACACCCACGTTGGATGCCTCTTAAGTAAAGGATATTAGGTATCATTCTTCCGTAGAAGCACAGCAGGGAATGCAGGATACCTGCTATAAGAGTCCCTAAATATATCGGGTTAGGTAACCTAAAAGAAAAGCATATTTTGGTAAGGTTAGAGACACAAATAGGGTTTGCATGAGAACTCAGATGGTTTAACAGTTTATACCTAACCTTTGATATGTGGCCATGCGGTGATACTGTGAGAAAATACTTTGGGCCAGCCATGGGAAGAGGAACAAACATGCGAGCCCCCCATAGCCTCCCAACATGGCTGCTATCAGCAGTATGGCAGCTCCGCCCAGAGATGGGAAAAACAGAGTCCAGTAGTATAAAGCTAATGAGGGAAAAAAATGCAGGTAAGTGTGAGTAAGGTCTAAGCACAGTTTCCTTTTTACCAGTAAATAAAAATGATAGTAATACCAACCATTTGAATCTGTGGGCTTGTGGTGTAATGGCTCTCTGATGTACCGACTCAGTAGTTTGGAGAGTTGCTGATGTCTAGTGAAAAATACAACTATTAATCAGCAGCATAATCTCCAGATACTCTTATTTTGTTGAAGCAAAGACTGTACAGTCCACCAAGGGTGACTAAAAGCATGCATGAAGCAGAACAGTGTTGTTCCAGACAGCAAGTTTACCTGAAGGTTCTCCCTTGTTTACTAAGATCCAGTGGTGAGAAGCCATTGTAGTTCCTTTGATGAAGAATCCTGCACCCAGCCCTCTGCAGCAGTGTCCAGCATATCTCTATTCCACCTCTCTCTGCTGCAACGTGAAACGCTGTCGCCCCCTGGTGGTCAACTGCTTCAACAAAACACCTCTGAAGAAGAAAACTGAAAGCTCAGATGTTGTTTCTTAGAAGTTAGCTGAAAATGCTATTATGCTTTTAGAATAAACATTTAATTGTTTTTGTATACATTTTATTACAAAAATATTTCATACCTTCTCTTTCAGCAAATAGGAAACTACTTCTATGTTTCCAGTGGATGCAGCCAAGTGAAGAGGAGTGACCCTGAACATATCTGTGTCTGTGAAGCGAAACATTCCTGTCTCCCACAAAAAGTGAATCGCAACACTTGAAATGATAAAAACAACAACAACAAAATCAGTTAGTGCAGAAAAGGCAATAAACTCAAAAAAGTGGTGCTACATTTTGAGTGGGATCACTTACATGTTACCTCCAGTAACTGCATGATGCAGGGAGGATTTTCCTTGAAAGTCTCTGAGGCGCAAGTCGGCTCCGTACTGCATCATTGTATGCATGATGTAGATGTTTCCTTGCCTGATGATAATGCACAAACATGAAAAAAAAAACATAATGACAGTGTGTATGTGAAAAAATTCAAGCATGATGCTTTTTCTGCTCACCTGCAGGCAAAATGAAAGGCTGTTTGTCCTGCATCACACATGCAGTTTGGATCAGCTCCATTGCTCAAGAATAACTCTACAATGGCACGATTTCCATGGATGGCAGCATAGTGAAGAGCGGTGAAACCAGCCCAGCCTAAATAGAGTGGATAGATTTAGTTGAGGATGTGGTCTTAAGAGTGATTTATCATCAGGAGTGTTTCAGTGAAGTTACTTATATCGAATATTCCCCCTGCTGCATCAGAGAAAGTGTACCAGATCCACAGACACATACAAGTTATGGCAGTCCTCCATTATGCAGAATGTTCCACTTAAACAGATGATAGGTTCACTTTGACTTTAAAAGACAGAATATAAAAAAAAGAATCCATGAAATCACATTGTATGATTTTTTTTAGAATTGATTTGTATAGTGGTGCAAAAAATAAGTATTTAGCTCCTACAATCAAGCAACAATTCTGTTCCTCGTAGACCTGTTCCTTCTTAAGAAGCTCTTCTTTTCTACACTTATTACATGTATTAATGTCACCCGTTCAAAGTGGTTATCTGTATAACATTAACTCACCCTCCTAATTTAAGCTAAAAACCAACCTTCTCCAACTTTTCTCCTCTAACTTGAATGCACTGACCTATTTTATAACTTTAAATTTTTAACTGCATATTTTCCCTGCTGCTGTGTTTTTCAATGTGTCTCTATTTTTTGTAAGGTAACGAAAACATCTGTCCACAGCCTTAGTTACACTATAACTTACCGGTATCCACAATGACCAAAGAGCTGTCAAAGGACACCTGGGACAAGATTAACTAATCTACAATAAGCAAGCAGCTAGGAGAGAAGAGATCGACTGTTGAAGCAATTATTAAAAAATGAAGGAAATACGGGATCCGTGACAATCTTCCTCCATGCGGAGCTCCATGAAAGATCTAATCAGAGTTAAATTATCTTGACAGTGATGAGGAAACAGCACAGAGCTCCATGAGGAGAACTTATCAATGGCTTGAAAAGGGCTGGAACCACAGTAATACAATTGTAGCAATGTAAAAAGGATTTTCAAGGTTCTGGAGTTGTTTTGTCAATCTCCAGATTCCAATCCAATAGGGACTTAGTGGAGGGAGTTGAAGGCCTATGCTGCCCTGGGGCATCCTGAAAACATCACAGCTCTTGAGAAGATCTGCATGGAGGAATGGACCAAAATAACAGTGAATGCACCCACCTACAGGCAACCTTTTATCTTTGTCATAGCCAACCAGGATAAAACAAAAGTAATGAAGTAAACGTTTGTGCAAGTAATCAAAAATGCACCAAATACAGAAATAAATCTAAAAAAATCATACAATGGGAATTTTTGGATTCTGTTTTTTTACATTCTATCTTAAAAGGTTGGAGTATATCTATAATTAACATTCCAGAACTCATCTTTAAACGGGACAAACCTGCAGAATCAGGTCTTTCTTACCCCACAGTACTATAAAGGAGATCAGACCACGAGGACATGCTGCAGAATTTGATGTTTCACACTGAGGCAAAGCAGTATTTTTAAGTATGCAACAAAGCTGCACATTTTTGGAATCCAAGTGTCAAAGAAGGCATTTCTTATCTTTAGCAAACGTTGAAAAACATTGCAAATCAGGAAATGCAATCAAGAAGAGCTCTGCACTTTTGACAGGAACAAGTTCTTCTCTCAAACATGAAGCGTCTGCAGGACATTAAAATATGCGTAGGCTAACAATTCTCCGCCTTACCTTGCTGTTTAAGAATTGATCTATCATTTTGAATTAATTCAAAGCACTCCTCAACGTTTCCTCTTTGCACACAGTCGAGTATGTCTTCATCGCTAACGGCTTCGGGCGAGGGGTGCATCGTTATGATGGATGCTCGACTCTTCTGGTATGTCCGACCGAAGATGTTAGCACCAAAAAGAACACATTATTTTATAAATAACAAGAAAACATCCACACAAACATCACATTTAAACACCCTTTCTTCTTCTCCGCAGTCGAGCATTTGGCATATTTAGGAGTTCTTTATTTTTGTGCAGACCACGCCTTAAACAGCTCATTGGTTGGATGGAGTCACATGATTCAAGTCACGTGGTCACTGAGAGTGAGATGACATAATTCATGCAAACTAGGGTTTTTCCTGCAGGAAGAGGTGAAGATAGAAGGTAAAGTGAGCTCCCTTCATCAGAAATACTGCATACTACTCCCTTTTAAGTAATTAATCAAGAACATAAATATAGAGGTATTTTTTTTGTCTTCAAAATTCACGTGCTCCAACTAATTAAATTAATTAAATTCTCTTGGACAAATTTAAAATGTAGTGGATTAATTATTCATAGTGAGCAAATATTTATATTTTTTAATTAACCCCATTGATGCCTCATATATTTCCAGCTATGAAAACTTAAGGTAAGTTTGGAGTCAAAGTGGTTTGATGCATGTTTGCATCAATAATTGCACAATTTTTATTTGTATGTGGAGTTAGTGCTAAAACACTCATCCTGACAGCATAGGAACAAGCCCTGAGCACCAGAGCAATGGAGGCTCAAATCTATGTCACGACCATTGACTTATATATTAGTCCATACAAGAAGATCCAGGGTGTAGGCTGTGCAAAGAGGCGACTGAAACAATCCAGTACAGAACTGCCGGGTCCAGGATGCTGGCAGGGAAAACACACATGCAAAAAAAAAAAGGCTGGAATACAGGAACATGTGTGCTGCAGAATATGGACTGGAATCCAATATGAGGAAGTGGAGAAATACCAGGGACTCAGGAACAAACTGGAGAAGTCCTGGAAAATATTGTTGACAGTGGTACCTGAGGTAATGTTATTAAACTAGATAAATATCCTATAGTCCCAACTACTACAGACCCCGTGCTTTTAAATCACAAATTGGGCAGACAATGTAAAGAATGAGCACAAATAGTTTTGTTCATTAAAGTTATTGTCTCTTCATAAAAGTGGATTTAATACATTTTGCAAAAACAGAAGTAATTAAAATGTTTAAACGCAGTGTTTTTGAGTTTACTGGATTACTAACATTTGTTCTGGGATTACCACAACTATAACTATCTAATTTAAATGACATATAATGCCAATTTGATGACAAGTGGATTAAAAATTTTGAAACGTCTTTGTTTTGGATAATTTTGGATAAAGTTTAAAAAGCAAAAATATAAAAATAAAACTATAAAATAAAAATAACAGAATCGTGTCTTTTAAAATTGGAATTGTTATAATGTGCTTTTGGAAAACCGATGTTAAACTGTTAACAGCCAACACTGATGCCTTTAAAATGTCCTTTTTAGGTGAATTCATGTGGGTGAAGTTTAAAATAACACAAGTGTTTTGTTTTTTGTTTTTTGTCAAGGAAGTGATTCTTAACCCTTTAACTTCCCTTTAAACTGAATGGTTGAGCACATTTTAAAGACATGTTTTTAAAAACTTTAATTCTATGAATTAATCACGCAAGAAAATAAGGAATAGGATAATGAAACTTGTCTTCATTAAATTTTTTGTGGTCTTGGTTGGATCCTTTAAGGGTTAAAACCGAAACAACAGAGGATTTTTAACAGTAGCAACAATCTTTAAAAAACTTTGCCAATATTTGGCTGAACAACAGAAAGAAAAACTAAAAGGTTTTTTCCTCAAAATAATGCTTGCTAGACTAAAGGAAAAAAAAAGACAAAAAAAAAAACAGTTCTGTTTTGAAAGACCAATGTCAGATTAATAAAAAAAATAATTATAAAATAAAAGCATAATTTGGATTCCAATCTTTACAGTCTATTTATTTATTCGGATACGGTTTGGTAGAACTTTTTGAATAATATTGGGCTCTTAACAAACATATTAATTTAAAAAATAAAATATAAAAATTGAAAAATTGCAGCCATTTAAAAATGTTCTTTGCAGAAGATCACCTAGTTTGAACAGATCAAGAACTGAATTTTATTATTTATTTTTGAAGGCTATTTGATTATTTTTCATGAGGCCCTGAGAATCT
Organism: Oryzias melastigma; assembly: GCF_002922805.2. NCBI lineage: Eukaryota > Metazoa > Chordata > Actinopteri > Beloniformes > Adrianichthyidae > Oryzias > Oryzias melastigma. The sequence goes on from NC_050526.1 coordinate 23,069,496, forward strand.
GTCTGAGCTGGAAAGCTTTCTACCAAAAACAATAAAGAGATAATCTAAATCCAACTGGGACACTTAACAATTTCATAATTTTAGGTTATTCTGTTCATTTTATGGTGATTGTAAAATTTGGCAGCAGACTGTCCAACGAAAATGAAGAGAAACTAAAAAAAAAGTCTCTGGAGAATGTTGACAAAGACTCCCTTTAACAAGCACTAAGCGCCACAGAGGGTCTTTCCTTGCATCGTTCATGGAAATATGTCATCTTAATAACTCCGCCATTTTATATGTCATTTTACACTCTACTAATTTGATCATGCATTTATAACTCAGCTTTTTCCATGTTTGTTGAAATTTAGTGATCAGAGCGCTGCTAAAAACGTGATTTTCTCCTGAATGAATAAAGTTTTTGATTTAGAAAAACTCTGTTTACTGCAGCAAGTGAAGTTTTAATAAACTTATAAAATATACCTATTACATATATAATATTTTCTTTTTGCCCCATGTTCTTGTATTTGCTGTATGGTTTTATTATGAATACACAAGCAATCTGTTTTTGTATTATTGAGCAAAGTGTTGTTTTGTGTTGAAAAAAAAAGACAAATATACATGGGAAAAAATTATACACTAAAATAAATAAAAAAAGCTACTTCTTGTGTTTTTATTCATCTTTACTAGAAACAATCATGTTTATTTCTTTTAAAAAATGTGCTAATTTGACTCTAAATTTTTATGCCCACAAGATGGCACTGTTTGTCTACACATGAGCTACTTTCACTTAAAGTGTCATGCAAAATTTAGCATGACTGCTAAGCTTAGTTTTTCAAACAATGACTAAATACAAACTTATATGTTTGTTAATTATTTAAAAGCTTAGACACAAATAGAACATTTCCTTAAAAATGTGTAGAATGTTGCTAATTTACCTATCCAGGCCCATAACAGCCTCTGAAATGAACTGATTGAATGTTTTAGTCCATTTTAAAAACTGGTAGCACTTAAAATCAAATGTTGTTTTTGTTTTTACAATTATAATTAACATTTAAACACAAAGAAATGACTGTGAACTATCAACAACGGATCTTAATTAAGACAAAGCTTCATCTTTAGCAGTGTTTTTATTGTCTTTTCTGACCTGACAGCCTAACGAGACATTCCTTTAGAAAGGGGAGGAACAACTCTGTGTTGCTCGGCAGGCCCCATCCAGTCGGCTGAACAACATTTTTTCACTTCTCCTTCTGTAGGGAAGTGAGAAAGCACATGACCCAGACCAGCTGACATGACTTACTGAGCTTGTTCAAAGTTCGATCTACTCTGACAGATTAGAAAGGGGTGGTATTTCGCACAAAAGTCTGCAGTGTGTGCCGGTTGTCATGCATTTGCAGGTTGCTGCTTGCCTCTCAGCCCTGCGATGGAAACAGACAGCTCACTCATTGAGTAGGAGAGAGTTAACACAGATGACAACATTCTGGTAGAAGCAGGGAAGTCCCATGTGGCTCTCAGACACAAAAGGTAAGGATTGACCTGTCTATCGCTCATTTTACCTCAGAAAATACAAAAATATTCGCTTTTACCTCAATCTCTTAGAATATTCACTTAAACATGTGTGCCATTGATATCCCAAATTTGATAGAGCTCAGAATATTTTATGCAGTATTCGATTCAAGTTTAGTTTCACCAACAACAAGCATTTTCTCAGCACTTCTATGTCTTTTACCACTTCACAAAATTAGATTGACTCTTAAATTAGCAACCACATGTCTAAATGATGTCACGGCGCACACATTAGAGAATATCCTTACAAGACCTTGACATACTAAGGCTTTATAAATGTTTTACTCTTGATTTTTTTCACCCCGTTTGCTCCGTACAATGGGTTCTATTGTAGTAAAGCTTAATTTTTTTGTTTTTATTCTTGCGCAAGTACTTTGTGGTGACTGAAAAGTGAAACAAGGGCAGAAATTCAGATTTTTGTTGCACAGATATTTGGCCATTTAAACGCAAAAACCTTGTCTTAATGATCTGGTGCTCAGATTCATATGCAATAAATGAGAATCGCACAGTATCCTGCATTTCTGAGAAGAAAGTCAGTAGGGGTGCAGCTAGATTTTCTGGAAGACCAAACATGTGCTCTAGCTACCCCCCCCTCCCCTTTTTAGTCCATAAAGAAAATATTACAAAAAGGGGCTAAATAATGAATTCAGGATTACACTTTAGTATATATGTTTTAAATTAAATAGATGCCACAAATGTGTTAAAATAAATTAAAAAAATAATCCCAGATAACTTTTTTTTTCCTTTAAATTGACTTTGTTGTAAATAAAAAGTAAAAATTATATAAACGGAGGCTCCAAGTTCTGCTCACGAGAGGCAGTCAGTTTTAGGAAAGGCTAAAATTATCCAAAGTTGTGAGGAAACATGATTTTGGCATGATTCTGATTGTGCTACCACATGGTTTTCTATAAAAAGAAGGAAGAGTAATATGTTTCTCTTCTTATTTCCTGTAGGACCAGACGATGACTGCTAAGAGAATCAATAAAGAAACTGGAGAGCTGAGCGCTTCTGGGGAGTTATCTGCTTCAGGGGAGCTGAGAACAGAAAAGTTGGGGGGCCTCTGCAGGAACCCCCAACTTCTACAGGAGTTCAGACAACAACTCGAGGAGCTGGGAGTCTCTGAGAGGACAGAGGAGATTAATCAAACAGACCACACTGCTTTGGAGCTACACGAGCAGCGCTTGGTTCAAATCTTGCCTCTTTTTATCCAGGTATGAAAATGCATTCTAATTTTAAATCAAATTGTAGACTTATTTTAAGCATTCACTGCTGTTACCAATTAATGAGAGGAACTATTTTTTTAGCTTTGATTTTAAATGGATTGAAAATTGATGCTAAACCGCATGTTTTTGATAACTTTGATATGTTTTAGTGGTGCCTTATAGGAAAACATTGAATAAACTATTACAGTCGTGTGAGGCTGCAGTCAGATGTTGGCCTTCATTCATCTCCTCAACAATTGCCCTTGTGTTTTACATAATTTTCTTCATAACTTTACTCTACTGTGCCCTCAGCTCTGTTCATTTAATAGATTTTGTTCCGATTTTTACACCTCAAAAGCGTCACAGTTATAAATAAATTCCACATTTGTTTTTACTCATGTCCTCGTGGTTGAGCCTGTTACTAATTTGAGTGCATGACACAGCTGAGTGGACTTAAAGCCACAGACGTAATTGCTCTTTAGTGTATTTAGTGTATTTTGACTGTGTTGCTTAATGAGAAAGTCTCATGACCAGGGATTTGACCGGGACTTCACGTCAGAACCACACTCTCAGTAAAATGTGATTCTGGATCTGCTTTAAGTTCAAGTTTATTAGCAAAGAAGTTATTAGTTTTACACAAACACTGCTGGCTACATTATTAATAAAGACATATTTTAATGAAAATGGTCTTTCAACTTTTTCACTTCCAAAAGAAGTAAAAATGAAATAAAAAATACATAAATAGCAATTTACGCTATTGCTATCAATCAATAAAGCAAGTTTTTTAGTGAATGAAGTAGTGATAAATATGCACACCATACACTAGAAAGGATGAACTCCTGACAGCTCAGTTTGTTGCATCTCCACTCATTAATTGCAGGTTTATGAGGATGGCTTCAGATTCGAAGGAGTGGACATAAAGGGGCTCGCCGCTTTCACTGCTGACAGCGTTATCCGCAATATTCACAAAAGACTTGAGGAAGGACCCGCAGGTATTTTCAAACGCTCATATCAGAAACCACAGCACTTTTAATTTAGGGCAGAGGGACTTTCCACCACTTTCGCAGCCACTTCTGCTTTTCTTGGTTCAGTAGCTCTTTCTAACTATTTTTATTGTTTTACAGATTATGGAAAAAATATACTGTTTAAGTGAAAATCAGTAATATAAGATTGCACTTCCTAAATGTTTAGTTAAGTTTGACAATTCCGCACTCACTTCTAACCTGCCCTTCACTCCCTGCTGAGCTGTTTGACACTTGTTTACCACGAAGCTTCTTTTTCAGAGGAAGTTCATTAGAGAAGTAGATTTTTCTTGTTTTTTTTTATATTTTGAAGTTGTTGCTTGGGTAACTTTTTTTCTTGATTTTTAGCTTTAATTTATTCTAACATCAAAGTCTGTCTTTGCAAAATGCAGCAGCATAAAAAAATAGAAAGCATGCAGTAAAAATGCTTAAACCTTCATTTCTAAATCATGACTGCTGTGGACGTGCTAAGCCAAAGTTTTCCAATCCTTTTAGAATGGGCGCGTGAAAATGTGGTCCAGTTTTTTAAGAGGCTAGATGAGAGCAAAGGCTGTAAATCGGATGCAGTTCCTGGATGGATGCTGCTCAAATCTCTGTTGCTTCTCTCATCTTGCAGCTCAGTGAGTAACAGATCCAGTGCTGTCTTTGTTATTATTAAAATTAAAAAAAAAAATAGTTCACAGAGAACTCAGCTGTAAATGTTTTTTATTATGTGTTTGCAGGATATTTGGTCATGCATGAACCCAGAACTTCCTGTTGCTTTGGTCAAGTGTCTCTATCTGCTCGTGTGCCTTCCATCTAAAACAGAAGATGAAGAGAAAACATTTGAGGAGCTTCTGACACAGGTTTTTTTTTATCAGTTCTTTATTATGACCTTTGTTTTCTTTGGTTTTTGTGTAATCGTTGTACCTACTATTGAGACTATCCAGAGCTCTTCTGTTTTTTGTCTTAAAATGCCATTTATTTTTCCTGCCTTCGTTGTAGATTTTCTTCCAGCTTTGCTGTGAGCCGGAATACGTTGAGAGGTTGATAGAGGCTCAGGAGATGCAATGTCTCATTATCGGACTGACTTCAATGTGCGATCAAACCAGTGCGAGCTGGAGGCAGCGAGCCTCACGCATCCTCAAAGCCGTGTCTGCTGTGCCAACAAGCAACATGGTCCCACGCCTGTTAGGTGAGGTCTTGTATTGTGACTTGTCATATGATTGGCTCCAAAAATATATTGTTGGAACTGAAATTTCAAGAAAGTGGGTCAAAAAAGAAAAGTAACAGATAATTAATGACAGTTCTACTTTTCTTAAAAATTATTATTTTGATTCTTTTAGGTAAAGTATATGACGATTCTTAAATATTCAGAAAAAAAATCGAAAGAATTTATATATGAGGGGAATTTTTGGGGATTTTTTTTTAAACTTTAAGTGACAAAACAATACCTCTATATATTCTTAAGCAAAAATAATATAAAAGTGACAAAAAAATTAAGTTGGACAACAATCTGAAAAAAATACTGATACCTTTTACAAATCATAAAAGATCAAACTTAGGTAGGAGTTTCATAAAATTGTTTTTGTTTAGAGCATTTTAAAGCTGCTTTTCCTTTGACAGAATATCTGCTTATTAAGACTACAATTTTATTATTTATTTATGTTTGTTAAAGGGTTGCAATTCCATCCATAAAGACTCACTTTGATGAAACTTTTTTAGAAAACTCCTTATGGCAGTTTTCTCATAATGGAGTACAGGTACATATATTAAGAAAATTAAGGTTACATTTTTTTATTCAAATCATTGTAAATCAGGAGCAGATGAAAAAAAAGGATAAAACAGAGATTCTTTATGGCAGAGAAAACATGTTGGGCTGGCATCAAGCTCCCTGCAAGGGGAAGGGAAAAGGAGGTGGGGTTGCACCAACGGTCCCACCCACAAATCAAGCTCAGGCGAATTTCTAAGGAAATCCAATCGCTCTGCACAAACTATGTAACAGGAAAAAGCATCTTTTTCCCCTTCATTTTGCATAACAATAAAATAATTAAAAAAAAAAAAAAACAACTTAAAATAGATCAAAAGATGATTGGAGTGGGTCATTAAAAGCTGTCTACTGTTGTTTCATGTGTTTGTCTTGTAAATATACTGATGCTTTTAAATCCATTATTCTTTCTTCTCAGCCAAGAACTGTATACGAATCTGCATCCAGAACCTTCTGAACATCAGTGCTGATGTCCCAGGGCCGGTGCTGGCTGAAGTGGCCGTGGCCGTTTTTAGCTTCATTAGAGACACATATGACCTCAGTCCAGCTCTTTTTACTGAGTTTGACAACAACAATGGCTACCAGGCTCTCGAGACCATCCTGAAACGGTGAGATTAAAAGTCACAAACAAATAAATAGAACTAAGAAAAATTATTTAGAAAAAATAAACATTTCTATGTAAAAAAATGAATTCTTTTTGTACTCTATCTATGCTTTACTCTGGTAAACAAAGCATGACTCAAAATGGCATGCATTTACTCCTGATTCAGGAGTCACATTTTCAAATTACTATTATTATCTTGTAAGTTTTGGTCTTTTGTCTGAATGATTGTTAGCTGTGAGGACGGGGTTTGCCTGGAGGAGTTTCGTCCTGTGGAGGAACTTCTGGCTCTCATTGCATCTTTAACTTTTCTGGGAAAAGCTGAGCTCAAAGTGGCTCTCTGTGTCACCAACCCGCAGCCTCCCGGTTTCAAGTTTGACCCCCCACTCACCAAAGGTAGGTCAAGTCTTTGCCAGGTCATTTTTGTAGTTATACTCTGCCTCACCCGTATTATCTCTTATTACACCACGAGGATGAACAATGAACCTCCCTTGCAAATGCTCACTCCAAGCCAACTAATTAGTATCACTTGCATGGCTCAGCAAAGATGCACCCAGGGAGGGGAATGCCCCTTTGAAAAGACTCCTCACACTTCATCCCTACTTTGCACTTTTGCCCTCATATTACCAACTCCACCACGCCCTTTCCCTTGATTTCCCACCAACCCTGACTCCCCACTCCTTATACTGCCGCCTCGCTGCAGTGCTCAACTCCCCTCAAGTTAACAGGAAGCTGAGGTGATTATGTCTGAGATGATGAAGTGGAGGCTCTCTTCTTAACTCTGTTAGGATGCCCCACATCCATTCACCACTGGCCTACTGCAACCAGTCATCTATCATAGATGCGCACACACCTCTATCAAGCACTCGTGAATAGAGCGTCCACAATATACATACACTCACTCAACGGTCATCTATCACATCAAGGAGCAGACATAGTGGAAGGATCAAATAGGAGAACTTTATACAATTTTGAATCTGGAAATTAATCCTTTCACCAAACAGGTTTATTCACAACAAAAACTAGCGTGTTTGGGCACTAAAATCGAAGATATTTCCTAAATATTATGACAGTACAAACTTTATGGAAGTAGATTATAGTACTAGTTCCTTCAACTAATGCATGCAAATGTGTTTGTTTTCATTCTGCTTGTGCACGTGTAACTCAGTTGGCACACAGCGCTGTACTCTAAAATGTTTATTTCACTTTAGGAAGGGCTGACCTTGTCAAAACTAAATCTGATAAATCAAACAAAAATGTAAATACGTTTTATCTCCATAATATCACAATGATAAGCAATCCTCCACCCATCCAAGACCACTATCTAATCATTTTAAGGAGTGAAAACTTTTTAAAAAGTCTCTAACATGTTCTCTTTGTAATCTAGGATCAGCGGTCAAGAACCTATCAGCCTTCCATCTGCTGCAGGCCTCTTTGCTGCGTTCCAATGACATCTCCCTTTGCAGCCAGCTTTTGCAAACGATACACACAATATGGAAGAAGGATCCGGCCAATTTCTTCCTCCTGGAGTGGACGGTCCAGTCGATGACCCAGTTGGCTGGTTGTGTGTGGAGTAAACCCCCACCTGTCCAAGACCTTTTCTTTTCAATGCTTGAGATGGTACGAAATCCAACCTTAAAAAGAAGTTAAATGTTTTACGGTTTCTAAGTGGTGTTCTAAAATGATTACAGGTTTTATTTAAGATGAGTTACATTCCTCATGAGACCTTGAGAGCTGTACTGATTGTGTTGAAGAAGAGCTGGTCTGGAGCATTGGCTGGTGGAGTTGCTGGGACAGACTTTGGTGTGATGGCCCTTAAGTGTTTCCACAAGTAAGCAATGCTGCTAACCACTAACTTTACTGACACATTTTTATATCTTCTGACTTTCATATAAAGCATGTTTCACATTCTGATCAGGTTATTCTAGTTTTGAGTTGATTTATTAAGTTCTGAATCTAGATTTTATCCTCTGTAGAATGACTGTGCACAGCTCCATGCTAGCAGAGGTGTTAAGTGATGGTGGATTGCTGGAGTTGTTGCTGGGAGAACTTCGAAGGAGAGCTAAAATCCTCAGAAAAGCCGGCCCGTCTTCTAAAACAAGTAGGAAAAATATTTGTTTCTTCAACTTTTAAAAATCTGAAGTGTGCGACTAAAAAGATAAAGATTTAATGTTGTGAGTAGCATTACTGAGGTTGGAAATTTGCCTTTTCTCAAACACTGCAGTGGAAAAAAACAAGAATCTCTGTCATATAAAGTCAGTACAAACCTCTTTTTCCAATACCAACCATAGACACATTAAGTGAACCTTTAATCTCCGATTTACCATAATAAACTTTGAAGGGCAAAAAGAACCCTGATGTTGAAATGACATTTTTTTGTGAATTTACCCTGAAAATTATTTTAATCCAAAAACTTTTGCACATTACGTTTTGTTGGATCCACACATGATTCCAGCCACCTACGAATAAAGAAAAAGCTTTTGATTGTGCAAAAATTAGATCTCTTATAGAATCAGAACAGCTGATAAAAAATCTCAAAGTGCTCATTATAAAAATACAGTTTACCTTGATTATTGCGAGAGATTCGTTCCATAAATAACCTGTGAAATCTGCAAAGTAGGATTATAGACATTTTAAGGCTGTAAAGCACCTCACTACACAATATGCACTTTTCTCAGACAGTCGTGAACATTTTCACACTTTTTTTCCCTTCTCAAATTCTCAAATTTCAAACCTTCGTAGAAAAATAACCCTAGTATTATAAAATGAAAACAAAGATTTAACCATGATCAAAGATTTATGTAACTCTGGCAAGTTGACAGCTTGTTGTACAGGAGACAGGGCAAAGAAAAAACACACAGAAATTGAAATTAAAAAAATTCCACAAAACATCGAGACTGTGAAAGGTGCAGTTTAGCTAGGATTTACTGTAAAACAACAAACTCAAGATGATTTTTTATATCCCAGGCTGTATATATATAGTTTTTGTTTTTAAGTTTAAACTTTTATAACCTTGGAGTGAATAGAAAGTTGCTCCCACAACGCACCTGAAAGTTATCCACCAGCCACCATAAAACCAAAGAGGAAACTGCGCCTTTCTGAAACCAGCCTTTAGTGGTCATTTCTAGAACTGCAGCCTTACTACCAGATAAGTGTTGAATTTGGAGCAGAATATGGGGGTTTTGCACCAACTTACATACTTGTTGAAGTGGTGCCAAAAAGTACAGATTTGTTTTCTCAGTTTCTTTTGAATTTAAAGTTCTTTGCTTCTTTAGATTCTCAGCAGCTGCCATGTGTGGAACAAAGCGAGAGGCTGCTCACCACCTGCATGCTGCAGGTTGTTTCAGCTCTTACTTTGCGTTCTATCAAAAACACAGGTGTGTACTTTTTGACATTTTCTCTCCTGGTTATCCTTTTTTTTAAAAAAAATAGATACATTTTAGCACTCTGTTTTATTTTTTTTATCTTGTCTATTTCAGTTTCCATACGAGACCTTGGCATGGTTCCCTACATAAAGATCTTTGTGGACGAGGATCAGTATCGAGGTCCCACTCTCAGCATCTTGGAGCAGCTCGCTGAGATTAACGCCGATGAATTCATGAGCACAGCCATCGGAGCCCTCTGCTCCGCCACACAGCAGGAACTCAAACTGAAGCAGGACCTCTTACAGGTACTAAAGTCCACCTGCAGCCACAGCCTATAGCGGTGATCTCAACTTTAGCTGTAGCCTCGCTGTACATTGAAAGTGTAATGCACTTAAACCATAACAGGTCTGTGAATTTATTTCTTCAGCATGAGGAACTCTGATTTAATTATTGATAAATGCAGATTGATTTGCTAAAACTGGTTAACTCAGGACCAATTTGATTAGGCCAGCAGCCCTGTGATGTGGCGTTCTGACGATTACCACCTCCATAAGATCCGCTGAATGGGACAGATATCTGATTAAAGCTTTACTAAGTTATTCATCTACTGTATGTGTCCATTTTTTATAGATGGCAGCAAAAAAGAGCACTTACTTGCTCGTACTGAATGTGCTCAGTGTGTGACGGTGTGCTTGCACACATGAGCTGGTGTGTGTGTATGTTATTGGTGCTAACGCGGTTATAGCAGGTGGCAATCAGATTGGGTACGACCTGGGTTGGCTACTGTTGAGAGCCATTGTGATTACTCCAGTTTCAGTTAATCACATTTCCCTCTGCGTTCTGTCTCCCACATTACCTACCTGATGGATTAGCTCTCTAAATTCAATAAAGCTAATGTGATTTTTTTCACCTCTGAAAACTAGTTATGTCAAGTGATTTATGATTTATCTATATGTTTCATCTATTTTTCATGACACTGTTTTAATTTGATAGGAGCATATATTAAAAGTAAGGACACAGAGCAAAACTGAGCTTGTTCCCAAATGTATTTTTCTTAGAAAATCAAAATTCTTGTTATTTTGGAGGGTTTGAATCTAGATGTGGTTTGCTTTGCTAGTCTTTGCAGAGAGTGCTGGAAAACCCCAACAGCTGGGACGCCTTTAGGAAAGCAGGAGGCTTCACTGGACTGCTGTCTCTGGTGACAGACATGGAAGGGGCCCTTTCTGATCCTCCAAGGGGAGAAGTGTGGAGGATGCTGGGACATCAGCAGATATTGGATCTCCTCCTTCTTACGCTGCACATCCTTGCACTGACGGTCCATCTTCACAGCGTAAATGCACACCATTTTGAAACTGGTGGCTTTTATGACAAGCTGGCAGAAGCTTTGCTCCAGCTGGGCTGCTTCCACACAGAACGTCCCGAGACAGAGAATTGGGATGAACAAAGATGCTCCTTTCCCAAGACTGCAGAGGAAAAACAGACTCCTGGAAGGAGCTTCTTTGAGTTTGTTGAGTTAGCAGATGCCTCTGTAACTAATCCTTCCATCACATCGCAGCCACATCTGCCGGTCACTCTCAAGGCTTGTATAAGGCTCCTCTTCTACCTCGAACAGTTTGCCACAGGGACCTTCTTTCCTCAGGAGTTTAAATCTGGGCAAGAGTGTTGTGATGGGTGTGATGAAGACGCAGAATCACAACAGGGACTAACAGCTTCTGAAAAAGAGCACCCAGGACTAAATTCTGTCCCACAATCCACGGAGGGAAAAACGTGCATCAGCACAGAATCTAACTACGGGTATTTTTTTTTAACCTTTTAAGAGGTTCAAACGTATGCCTAAAATATGGATTATTTTAAACTGACACTGAAGTTGATTTATTAGTTCAGGAAGAAAAAATGTGACTGTTCGTTGGTTTGTTTTTTTGTAGGTTTTCTCGCAATCAGATAATTGCTCATCCAGGAGCAGTCAGAATTATCACAACTCTTCTACCAAAGGTTTTCTCCCCTCAGGACTCACAGGTATGCTTTTTTTTTGTTACAAATTGTTATTCTAAAACTCATAATTCCAAAGACACATTCATTATAATAGTTAGGCTTTGATGCAAACATCTTTAGTGCTTATCTCAAAACTAGTTTCCTGTTGATTAAATGTTCCTCTTCCCCAGCTCTCTATGGAGGTTCAGTTTTCTGTGGCTCATCACATTCAATGTTTAGTCAAATCCGAGCGTAACCGACAGATAATGTGTGAGAGTGGGCTGGTTTCTACTCTTCTAACACACTGTCGAAGCGTGCTGCTGATCCCAAACCACCCATTACATGTACCTATTACACGAACCTTGGAGAAGCTCTCCTCCCAGGCCATCTCATCTTCTGACTTCAGGTGAGATTCACTCTCGGGTTTTTACATTTACTTTTCATTCCTCTTAACATGTACTCCACGTCTAATATGATTTTTATTTATTTTAGGAAGTTTCTGCGCTTGGGGAACCCTCTTATGTGTTTGGTCAAACGTGTCCAGCCAGAATTCAACCAATCCATAGAAACACCTGATTCAACAGGTAAACTTATATTTTTCCTTACTTTTTTAAAAAACATTATTTTTAATATTTTGAATTTGTTTTGTACTTTCTAAACCAGAGCAGTGCACAGAAGTCAGTGGATCATCAGTAAAAAAACTGAAGAGGACCTTTAGCCTTCTGGAGCCATCTTTTGGATCAGCCGTTCCCGTCCACCAGATCATTACTCTGGTGTCCATGACGGCACCACGAACATTCAGACCACACCGGCTCTCCTCCTCACCCGCCTTTGTAGAGTTTGACATGAATGAGAGTGGATATGGGTGAGAGATTTGTGTATCTTCTATCACTTGGAAAAACAAACATTGATAGCAGATAAGAAAAAAAAACAATATGGATCAATTTCCTTGGGAAAAACCAACAGATTGATAAAATGCTTCAGAAGTAACTGCTTTCAAGTTTTTACTAAAGTCTCGACTTTGTCTGCAGTTGTCTTCTCCTACCATCTCTGGCCACAGTGAAAGGTGTGACTGCTGATTCTATCCCAACAGGAGGAATAGGAGGAGGTAAAAGATGTCCAACCATTTGACGTTCCTCCATCTTCTACTAAAGCATCTAAAGCCCCTCTTGTGTTTCAGACTGCCGAGGTTTCCCACCTGCAGCTGGCCTCTCCTTTTCCTGCTGGTTCCAGATCAACAGGTTCAGCTCTGCCTGTGATTGCCATCCAGTCCGTCTGCTGTCGATTGTTCGGCACATGTCCCGAACTGAACAACAGTACATCTGCCTTTCAGTTTCTTTCTCCGCCCATGATGGCTGTCTTGTCATCTCCACTGAAGAGGAAGCTTTCACATACCTCGGTGAGAGTGATGATTGATCATATATCTGCTGCCCGAGCTAAATGAGGAATACAGCAAGTACCCTGAAATTCAAACTTAATTTACCTAGATCAAATGATGGGTAATTAACTTAGTGTTTGGACACCACACATAGACATTCACCAGAAGAGGAATGGACTTAAAAGTCAACTAAAGCAAATTAATAATAATCCCCAAAAGTTTTTCCATAAGTTTAAATGAAGAGCTGACTAGTAAAAATATAGTGTGTATCAAACACTATTATGAGTTAAAAATTAAACTAATGAGTCTTGAGGTTTTATTTAAAAAACAGGAAGTGAATCAATGTTACAGATCTCTGGTGGAAGTGAGTTCCAGAGTTGAGAATAAAAAGGACATAAAAGCTCTGCTCACTGTGATGATGAACCGGATGGAGGGCAGAATGATTCACATCTGAGAGTGCTGGTGGAGTGAGGGATGTGGAGGAGAAGGTCAGACGAATGTGGAGGGGAGAGGTGTTCAGTAACCTTAAAAGCATATTTTAAACTGAATTTTGAAATGAAAAGGAAGCTTTTCGAGCTCTTTCAGGATGGGGATGACGTGGTGAGAGGAAGTAGACCTTGTTATGATGTGGATGGCAGAGATCTGAACCACCTGGAGTTTATGTTGGGGTTTTTGTGAAAAAAATAGTTAGTATTTGTTCCAACATCAACCCAAAAATAAGTCCCAACTTGAATAACCCAATACAAATGACCCAAGTGTTTTAAGAGTGAAGTTTGAGAGATGTTTTCAAAAGAATGTTTTATAATCAAAAAATGTCTAATTTTGGTGAGATGGGATTGTTGCTGATGGAAATGTTTTCTAGAATTTTGGAAAGAACAGATAGGTTAGAGATGAGAAGAAATTATTCAAATCAGTGGGATCTGAACCAGGTTAGAGATAAGATTTTAAATTGGTGAAGGGAATCTGTCAAGATAACAAAAACAACTGTGTCTAACAGACATGATGGAGCCAGAGGTTTCCACTCCAACTTCTCTGCCTACATCTCTGAGGTTCCGTTGTTCCAGCAAGCTGGTCCCAGGCCAGTGGCACCACCTGACTGTCGTCCTGGCCAAAGACATGAAGAAGAGCTGCGTGACTACAGCCTACTTTAATGGCAAGGCAGTGGGGACAGGGAAGGTAAGACAACAGGAGGTGATTATTTTAAAAACTTAAAGGATGTGTCTTATTTCCTTTTTCATCACCTCTAATTGATGGTCAGATGAAATACATCCAACAATTCCCTGGTCACTTCGTCTCCATGGACCCCACAGCTGTGATTGATGTGTATGGAGTAATGGGGACCCCAGCTCCCTGGAAGGAGCATGCTGCTTTGGTGTGGCGTGTGGGACCTTCTTATCTCTTCGAGGAGGCTTTGAGCTCAGAGGCTGTGGTTGTTTTGTACACCCAAGGCACGGCATACCTTGGCAACTTCCTGGCTTTACATAACACAGGTGAGTCACAGGATTTCCGCAACTGTTGTGCAATAAATCCCATTTCGTTTTTTTTTAAAACAACATTTTCTGAGGAGAATCTTCAAATGAGTTATAAATATATAAATATTACATATGGTATCTTGGTTTTATCTAATATTTATGAGTAGGTAAAGGATAAAGACTTTTTTTTCTTGAACAACAGCATTTACTTTAAATTTATTGATGTTTTCATCCAGGTTTCAACTCAGATGCTGAGACTCCCCCACTCCGGATGGTTCCTGAGGAGAGAATCTCCTTTGGTATAAACCCGGCAGTTTCCACCTTAACAACGGTGGCACAGATCAGAGAGGATTACAATGAAGTAGACTGCAGACTCATAGCTAAAGAGGTAAAGACGATAAAACCAGTGCTAATCAGCTGTTTTCTAGGGTTTTGAATTGACAAAGCACTAACCGTGTGATTGCAGATGGGGATAACATCTCGAGATCAGTCCACCCCCGTTTTTCTTGCTCGAAACATCAGCCACCACCTGAGTGGAACAGCTCGTACGATAGGAGCTGCCCTGATTGGACATTTTGGTAAAGTCGTTTGAAAAGTTTCTTTTTTTATAGCTGCTTTTCTTCTTATCTAAAACCGTTTGGGTGTCCTCCTTAGGCGTGCGAAAATTCACCCCCAGCTTTCCCTCCAACGGGTTTCTGTATGTTGGTGGACCTGCTGTTGCTCTCAGCCTGGTGGCAATGGCCCCAGACGACAGCTCTTTGTATGCAGCTGTAAAAGTTCTTCTTTCTGTGCTGGAAACCAACTCTGCCATGCAGCAGGAAATGCTCCGCATCAACGGATACAAGGTTTGTGGGACGTTTCAAAACATTTCACAAAAATCTGTTCATTCAAGTTTGTGATCTGTTATCATTTGCTTTCCTTGTAGCTGTTAGCTTTCCTTCTGAAGATGAAGAGCAGCCTCGTCAGCTGTCGAACTCTGCAGTTGATTCTATGTCTTTCGAGCTCGGTGGAGCTAAGTTGTGGCTCTGGATGCATCCAGAACATACCTGCTTTCCAGGCTCTGCTATGTGATCTGGAGGTACAAAAAACATCCACAAAGACTTGAAGCGTAAGCAGATGCAGGAATAGGCTCAATCTCTAAATGATTATGGATTTCTGCCTTTACAGGTGTGGCAGAACACATCAGACCGTCTGGACTTCTCAGTTTTGAACTACTTTGCTGAAATCCTGAGTTCATCAATGTAATTATCACAATTAAAACCATCTAAACACATCTCATACCATGTCTGTTAGATTTTAACCATATACTTAGCACACATGTTTTGTAGAAAAGAATTTGGAAACTCCTTTTTCAAGTTTGATGACAGACTTCACCAACAACTGTCAGCAAAGGAGCATGACATCAATTTCATGAAGCAGAAGGACAGAAATAGTCTGAGAAACTTTCACCAAGATCAGGGCAACTGAAGAGGAATGTGTGCATGAATTTGATTTCCTGCTGCTGGAAGGATGCCTGATTGATATCACTGGGATTTCTGTTCTCTTTGTGTCTTTGGCAGTGACAACAGAAATGCAGCGGTCATGCACAGTGTTGGGCTGCTGCCAAAGCTGCTTTTTGAGCTGACCAATCCAGCCATTACAGTTCAGAAGGTCAAGATTATTTGTTGTGTCATAACATTCCTCCTGAAAGCCCACTTGAGTCCACTGGACATTAGCAGGTAAAGTAAACCGTTAAATTGTTTTTGTTGCAGTTTTATTCAAATGATCTTGATTTAGTATAAAATGTAATTGTTTATATCATCAGATTTGGCCTCTTCCTGGTGTACACACTCCCTCCTTCCAGTAATAAGACTGAAATCAATGAGATGAGTGACGGTGTTCTTTTACAGGATATGTCAGGTACTCCAAAACAAAACTAGAATAATGAAATATAACTTTTATTTGGTTAGTTTTGTTGTTGAACCAATCTTGTTTTTGTGTTCTACAGCTCAGAATTCTTCTTTAGCCAGCCTCATCTGCATCCGCAACCAGATGCTATTTGTGCTTTGTGAAATTCTCAACTCTGACAGTTCTCTGACAGAAGAGTGAGGCTCAATCGGCATGACAAAACACCTTTCTCATCATGTTGTAAAGGACATGAGCAGAAGCATTAACCTGTATGTTTTTTTTTTAATCTTCTCCCCACCAGGCAGCAGAAAACAGTGTTTGAATCCCTCGGCAGTGATTGGTTCCTGCTCTTCCTTCAGGCCCATCTTCATCCCTCCACACTGAAGCTGGCTCTTGTTCTGCTCACGCGGTTTCTGTCCTGCCCCGACCGACGGAGCAGCTTCAGAGAAGGGGTGTTCCTCGGAACGCTCGCTGACAATGCTAAGGGATCATTAGTGATCATGGGTGCAGAGATTTTATTTTTTATTATTTTCATTCCATGTTGCCTCTTAAACTAGGATTGTGATTTGATTTGGTTTATATGTTTTAGTCCAAAATTGTGTACAAATATTCAACGGATATGCATAAATATACATATATATATGATTTGCATAGCTTGAAAGGGAGTGGGAGGAATAAAACAATAATTTTTCCCACTCCTATTACCGTTTTTAAATTGCATACAATTTAATACAAATACATAATAATTGCATAATTTGTTATCTGTTTAAATATTTAGACTACTTATATATTATTATATATTACCTGAATATGGAATTTATTCCTTTACTTGTTTCATATGGAGGAACAGGTTATGACACATTTATTTAACAGTTTAATGGCGTATACCTTTATTTCAATTTGTCTAACCTAGTCCTCCATAGTTTCACAGTCCCGTTCCATATATCTTATATGTTGACAGTATATATTATTTTTTTGAAATGTTTATGTTGCTGTATTGAGAATTTAATTTGAATATACATAGAATTTTGGTTAGATTTGGTGAACAGAAATGTGTGGGCCCTTAAAGTTTAAGCTACAAAAGTTAAACTGGTTTTAACAAACAAGAGTAAAAAAAAAAATAAGTAAACAAACAAAAAAATATATGACATTTACATAAATTAAAAATTTCAAAAAGCCTAAATTTGTTTGAGGGGTTTTATGTTAATCTTGGGTTATATCAAGACTTTATATATGACATTTCCCTTTGTTTCCAGACAACCTCCGAGGTCATCTTTGGTCCTGCGAGCTTCTGAGTGGCACATGTCCAGGTTTTGATCTACTTCAGGAGCTGCTAATCAAAAGCATTCACCTGCCTCAGGTGTATGGAGCTCTGGCTGCTCTGATGTTGGGGAAGACGGTCACTTATGGTGCAGAGGAAACGGTAAATCCGTAGCAATCTGGAATGGGCGGAGCCTGTCTACACACAGTCAGCTGTTACAAACATACCTGTTTGCTATAAATACTGTTCACATATATGCTAGTCAAAATGTACACAATACAACTGCAGTTCACACACACATGTTTATATTCCTCCTATTTGTAAGCGTTTTCCTCATGCTGTTATTTTGGCGGTCTAGGAGCAGCTCGATGACATCATCCAGTTGCAGATCGACTCCCAGGCAGACTCTCCTGCACAGCCGCTCTGTGCTGATGCTGCAATAATATTGCTGGAATTAGTTAAAGTCATCATAACACAGGTTGGATTGACCTAATAAATTCAGATTTTCTTACATTCTTTAAATTAACATTTTATATATTTTATTTTTTTTAAAGCCCACCTGTTCAAGTCAGCTCAGGGGAGTCGCTGATGAACCATGGAGGACACAGTTTCCTCCAAGTGTGATGCAGTTCCTGTGTCTCCTTCATAACCTGCATCCAAGAGACCCATTGTGGGTGTCGCCGACATTCTTGTATGCTCTCGCTTCTGCGGCGTTCCCTATGGAGGCGTCCGAGGTGAGTGTGCTGCTCTACTTTTAGATCTCAGATCTTTTTTTATGCTTGGTTTTATTGGTTTGGTTGATTACCTCTCTCAGGTGGTCACTGAAAACAACATAACAAATGAAAATGAGAAAAAAAACAGCTGTCAGAGCAGGAAACCTGTGCTGGACTTCCTGCGCATCGTGCTGATGGACAGCCTTCTCAACATATCTGCCAACTCCAACACACATCCAGTCATTCTGCTTCTACAAGTGAGTATTAGGAACTACCTACTAATAAATTCCAAACAGTTTTTTCTTGTTAAAATCTTCTCAGTGCATCATTTTTCTGCAAAAAATCTATTCCTCCAGAAGGTGCCACTCTATGCTAAGATACTAAACATGGCAGAGTGGAGGCACTGTGGAAGCTCTTTACCAGCTGCAGGAAAAAAATATTTTCTAATTAATTAAACAAGCATCATCTTTGCATCCATGAATAACCCAAAAATCCCAAAAAGGAAAAATGCTGATGCATGTCAGTGTTTACATTTGATTCATTATTATTACTTTTTTTAACTTAATGTTGCAGTTTTCCCCTGACGACACATCACAGGAGCTCAGGTTGAGTTTTCAGTCTGAGTTAGGTGAATTGATCATGAACATCATCCGGATGCTCAGTCTTGATGAAGACAACAACACTCATCTCAATTCACAAGGTAGAAAAAACAACAATTTATAACAAAAATTAATGGATTATTAATTATTCTTTTTTGTTTAACATATCAGACAGCAAGAATCAGACACCTGAAGGACAGATGGGAACCTTCATGGAGAACGTGGTGCTTTTTAGTAAAACTTTGCAGCAGAATCTTTATGATGGAACGCTCGCTGGAGACTCTCAGACTTTACTAAACTTTCTTGCAGATCAGATCTTAGCGGTAAAACATTTACAAAACCATCAATGTTGAAATTCTATGGAAATATTAAATAAAATGTTCACTATGTCTTCATCCTTTTTCAAAATTCCAGACTGTGGAAAAAGGCCAGACTAATAAAGAGAAGATGATGTCGGCTCTGTACTCGTGCACCAACAAAGTCCTGCTTTATTTCTTATCTCAACAACGGCATTCCCAAGACGATAAGGAAGAAGTCGTCAGGGCTTTGCAGACTTTCATGGAACGCTGGGACGTTGTCATGGCAACCTACAATGCAAATGTGAATTTTATTACTTGCCTTCTTCATTGTCTGTTGCTGATTAGCTCTGGCAGGTAATGTTTCTACTTTTTCTAAGGTTTTATGTATCTCAATTTTAGCTGGATTTAGTAATCTTGATTCAAACATTTTTATTGCAGCTATCCTGAAGGTTTTGGATGTGCAGCCCAAAAAATGAGTAGAGCAAAAACCCATTCTTCAGACTTCATCAATGGAGAAGATAGATCGAGTAAGATGCTGAGAATAAAGGTTTTTCTCATTTTATGACTTAATTCTGACCAGATTTGGTGAGATTGTTGATTGTGTTTTCCAGATGACAAGCAGCTTCTTACACTGGCAGAGGCCTGCTGGTCAAAAGTCATTTCTGAGAGGCAGCGGATGCTTGAAGAAAACTATAAGATGGAGATCTCGGCGAGCCACGAAGCAGGCAAACCTATAAGCATGGTGGATGTCAGCCCTTTGTGGGAAGAAATGGCCTGCAATATCTGGCTACTGCACACAGGTTTGTCTTAGTTGTGCAAATAAAATGCAAAGAGGGAAGTTTAACTGCTTTCATCGACTTTTAAAGCTTTTATTTCTTTTCAGAGTCACAGAAGAAGAAAATGTCCAGAACATCTCAAAAGAAGCTTGATAGTGGTGCTCCTCAGTTGGTTTTAAGGAAAGGTCAAGAGTCTGTGAAAGCAGAGGTATGCCCCCCCTCTCCTTTTTTTTGGCTCTCTGACACTTTCTCTGAATGTGGCGTTTTACCTTCACCAAGGTGGCTCTGTATCCAAGAGCTTCCTGTGAAACTCTCCCATCAAAGTCACAACAGTGTGTGCTGTGGGCCATCCTGCCCTCTGGGGGTGTTTGATTATTTCTTTAAAAAGATTTGGATTATCACAGCTGAGTGCCCCTGAGCGGGCTGCGTAATTGATATCAGTTAGACCTATCCGGGAAACGCTCGCCACAACACACTGTTTGCTGCTGAAGGTTAAAGACGCGTTTATTGTTGTTTTTTACCCCCGAAACACGTGGCCCACATCATTAGTTCCCCCACAACGCTTAAGACGCTGAGCCATCTGGAGCAGGGAGCTGGGACATATTACTCAGGCACACAGGCATGAAATTACCGTGTCTGTGTGTCTGTCTCACAGCCGCAAAAGTCTGAGTGCGTTCTTGTTTGTGCATGTCTCTTGCCCACAGAAATCATGTTGGCAATTACAGTGGTACCAATCCGATGAAAACATTATTCATTTGATGTTCTTCTTTATCATATCAGTCTCTGACAGGCCATCAGAGAGGATGATGAATTGTTTTTGTTTCTACAATACAAGAAAAAGAGTTTCTTTTTCTCTCTTCCTGCAGATAAAAACGTCTTGCTTTGGTCAGCTGAAACCTTTTTACTAAACTATCCTGATGAGGAAATAAAGTCATTAATTAATTTCAGGATCATGAACTTATTACCTTCATTTGGTGATTTAGGAGCTCTGAATACATAGCAATGCAATTTGTTACTCTCACAAATCTGATTGAAAAAAAGTTTTCACTGTAGGTAATGAATGAGACTATAGAGACTGATTGCAACACTGCGTCCTCGGTTAGGCTTCAACGCAATTCTTCCAGAGATTTATTTCATCAGCCAATGCAGTTTCCATAATCATATCTGTGTCCTCATATTAGAAAGATAATTAACAGCACTAATGATCACGTTAAGTTCATTACACATTCACTGCCAGCTCAGAATGAAGTTGACATTATGTTGCCTTATCATCAAAGGTGGCTTATTGTTGGGAAGTCATTAAAATGGAAATGAGTGTGATGTTTTGATGTTAATTGCAGAGGGAAGAGATGATTTATGTATTTAATGCAGCATTTAAGAAGCCAAGGAGGTTCCTATCTACTAAATAGGGTAATTAATGCTATATATTACTTATGTTTGTCCAAATGAAGGAATGAAATTAGAGATGACGACACAGGCTTGCTGTTTATCTGGCCTATACAGCTCTAGCTTGCAAACGTCATTATTTCTCTCGTTTCTGTCAGTAATATTCCTATAATCCTCTACCATATTACTCTGACATTTCTTTTTCTGCAGGCTTCTTATTTTTTTAGGCAATCAGATATTTGAAAGTTTGTCAACTTTTACGCTCGCATTTTCACAGTGTTTTCTTCTTTTTTATCGTTGCTTCATTCATGTTTTTATATTGCCAAACTCTTAATTGGCATCTGTAAATAAAACTTGATATAAAGAGTTACTGGATGTTCGCTCACTCAATTAAATGGCTTTCCTGGGTCAGCTGTGAAGATGGACACATGTTGTTTCACTGGTCTCTGAGCGAGAACTGCTGTGATGATGGGCTTAATGAAGCAGTTAACAGTCAGAATACGATCCCAGTGTGTCCGCTGAACACGAGCATCCTGCAGTGTCAACACGGCTCCATTTTGCGTTTTTCATTTCTTTTCTCTCTTAATCGACAAAATAAATACAGACACACACAATAAAGGCGTGCACACAAAGTTACCTTGCCCTTGATTGTGGTGTGGCTCAGCGATATTAACGTTTATGTTAATTGCATCACACCAACAAATGATTACATTTGCAGACAGGGTTATTGTAAGACTGTAGCCACTAGCTTATTTTGCCCAGTGAATGCAATTTAGAACAGATGTAATTGTGTGAATGCATTGTAATTGCATAAGGAAACAACAATGCCATTATGCATATACAAATTTATGTGATCTCAGTGTGTGTGCGCATGCAATATAAGCCAGGCGAAGAGTGATTGCAGTGTCTCTCTTTTCATTTGCAGCCATTTTCACTCCTGTTTCTTTGTAGGAATTTCTGTCAAACATGGAGTCACAGCGGCAGAGGAGCCACAGCACGTTTGACAACATGAGGAAAAACGACTCACAGGTTTGACTGTCCAAATCAGCTTTATTAGGAGGCAAAAAAAAAAAGATTTGTTTTAATATGTGTATGATTTCATCCTGACTTATGGTCTTGTTTTAGTTGCGAGCTGCTGAGCGGGAACAAACGAGCTCCCTGTGGCTGAGCGTGGAGGCCGAACTGCTGAGGGAGAGAGCTGTATTCGGTCCTGGACCGGGGGTGCTGCTGAGCCAAGACTGGATGCAAGACTCCACTGAGGGGCCCAATCGGACCAGACTACGCATTCGCAGAAAAGCATTGAGACATTCAAAACCGGTATCTCATTTCAGGTTTCAGCATTTCCCCAAGTGTTTAGTTTAAAATAAAAAGTAAAACGTTTCAATGCTAGAAAGCTTAGAGCTTCTGAAAATATTTCTAACATTAAGCTTATTAACTCTCAGTCTACGAAAATTCCTACTAGAACGACCATTTTTACGGCTATGGATTAAATTGAAAAGAGTATTTGGGAAAGGTAAAAACACAACAGGGCACTAATAGAAAGCTATAATAATTGGGTCACCAAAACATTTAAACTGTTTTATTTAATGGAATATTCATCTTATTAGCCTTTTTCCAGTTCATAGTAATTGTAACTGTCATTTTTGTTTCTCTTAGGTTTAGAATGAAAATATTTCTATATTTCAGCTTCACCGAGAATTTAAAAAAGACAATATAACAGGAGAAAGATCAGGAAAATGCAACAAATAGTAGAATAGGACACCCCTATAAAAAGAATACTAACAATTTGACTTCTATGCTCAGTCATGGTCATTATTTTGAAATCGTGATGATAAAACAATGCTAAAATAAAGTATTTAGCAATAGTCAGAGCCCCTATTGGTCCATATGTTATTTTTTAGCTAAGTTAGGATGTTGCAAATTTTGACAGAGGTCAAAAAACTGTCTTTGTAGTTCTAAAGTAAACACATGTTTGGTACGGCTGTCCTTGTGTATTTGTGGCTGGGGGACACCAAAATTATTGTGAAGTGACCTTGATAGCCTTGAAAGGCTCTTTGAAATAAAATGTATAATCATTATTATTATTAAAAATAATTGAAAAAATGGTGATGAACTTGCGTTATTTGTAAAAATTGTAAAAAACTAAACAAAAAAATTGTATGTAGTTAGTTTGCTCTTTACTTCAAAAGGCAAGATTGAATCTTTAAATCGATATCTCAGTTTTTAATGCAACTTTTACTGCAAAAATGTTTATTTTTACCATAAAAATGTATACTTTTGTTGACGAAAATTAAAAAATTTTCTGTTTAAATTATGAGTAATAGGAAAACATTTTTTTTCTTTGTTTATTTTCATTTATATGTTTATTTTTACCATAAAAATGTATACTTTGTTGACGAAAATTCAAAAATTTTCAGTTTAAATTATGAGTGATAGGAAAACATTTTTTTTCTTTTTTTTTTAATCCAAACTAATTTGATTTTATCAGAAAGGAAATTTGATAAAGGATATTTAATGGAGTCACGCTGAATGCCTCAAATAGGCTTCAAGTAAACAAGTTGTGTAATTTTTATGATGTAATGTGTTTTCACAACAGGTGCTAGGAATGTTATGTGTTGCTTTAAGAACTGATGATAAAAACAGAGCAGGAGGTGATGCAGGTAAAGAAAATGCTTTTAATTTGACAGTCAAACTATATCCTGAAGTTGATTTAAATATCGCTAAACCTCTTTTTTTAAACATTTTTTTACACTACAGAGCCAAAAATCCTGTGTGAAGCTGCAATAGACGAGGAAGCAGAGGAAGGTCTATCCTGTGACCGTCTGACGTTCTTCCCGGCTCTGACTGAGACCCCTACCATCACCGAGGGTCAAGACCCCTGCTCCTCCTTACAAGACTGTCCGGACATACGCAGCATCCTGCAGGAGATGGACCCCGGAGAAGAGGTACAATAACATGGGGCGATGTGTTCCTGGCTAAAAATGGATTTCTAATTCAGGCGGAACTCCCTCCCACTCCGCTAATCTTCATATTCAGAATTATCTGATGCAGACTAAGGGTTTCTAGTAGCCCAGTGCTGCTATCAGAATTACATCTTTCCTCATTAGTTTAATACTTTAATGTTGGGGCCCAGCACAGCGCCTCTCGTTCCTACAGTGAGTAAGAAATCAGTGTACGTGTTGACTCTCATCACTCCGGCAACCAGCCGCGTCTTTTAATGTTTCTGACAGAAGTATTAATAAAAGCAGTAGGAGGTGATGCGGGCTGTCTTTTATCCTCTTAGTAAGTGTGGGATGTGTGTGAGAGTGTCCTGTTGTCTTGCAGTGGTTCAGTGCATGACTCCTGCTGAGCTTCCTGTCAAATGAACACAGTCATTAGCTCTGAGAAATACACACACACTCACACAGGCATGCACTCGCAGGCTGATACTCACACAAATGGAATCATAATTAGTTTGCCAGCTCCAATAGTGTGATTATGACAATAATGTGTGTGGGGAGAAATCAATGGTCTGACATTAGTCTCTCAGTTGATAAAAGTCCTCCTTTTCTCTTCTCCTTACTGTTATCTGCTAAATTACTCACCCAATAATAATGTGTATCTGCCTAGATTGTATTCAGGAAATAAGTTTCTTGCTAATAATTTTTGATTAAAATAAATTAATTTGGTTTAATCTTGCCATTGTTTGTGACAGTTTGGACTCACCCACTCTAAGTACCCGGATAAAGCTCGCTAGCTTAAGCAGCTGTGAGTCAATCACCTTGACTCCTCTTAAACGCCTTCTCATGGTAACTGCCCTTATCAATCATAACATATATGTGTGTCCGCATTAGGACAAGAGCTTCTGATCACTTATCTGGCTTCCAATTGTGAGCGCGACAGTGATTAATTCTCCTAATAATAGCCAGGCAGGACCTCTCCTCATCCACCAAGAGTGTGACGGGGTTTCTGAGAGTAGCTACAGCCTGATTTGATTAGTATAAATTGTGCGGAGCCTGCGGGTGTGTTTGGACCCCATATGGTTTTTGTTTTGATGTCCCAGAGGGCCTGCAGCGGGGGCCAGCACCAGAAAATTGCCAGGTGCACGAACCCTGTTGTGAAATGAAGGGTGGCAATGGAATTATACACGCATTATCACAATGCAGTTATCATTAGCTAACGCCACTGCTGATTTGAGCATGAAAAGGGGAGCAGGCCTCCTCTTCCACATCAATCACCTCTGATAATGAAGTGTTCAAGAGCATCTTTTTAATAACGACTAAAATTAGTGATTAAAATGATCAATCAAGGAAAGTGTGAAGCGCTTGTATGACACAAAAGTCCAAAATACTTTGACTTTCTTTCTTTGTAGATTACAGCAAAGATGTGTGTGGTGATAGTGAGCAGCCTCAGCATCACTGAAGGTCTGTTGCTGTTCGGAAAGGAGAGCCTGCTCCTGTGTGAGGGATTCACTCTCAACTCTGCCGGAGATGTTTGCTGCAGAAGACACCATCCGAGCAGGTAAAGCTGTTTTCGTCTTGAAGCTTGCCGTCTGGAATTATTCTGAACCGACTCATTTTTCCTCGTCAGTGTCAAAGATTCTTTCATTTCCACCATGCTGAACAAAGAGCTGCCACCTGCCAGCTGCAGACGCTGGCCTTATGAGGACATCAAGGAGGCCCGCTTCATGCGGTTCCTTTTAGAGGTCAGATGTCGGAATATTTCTATGGATGTTTTTGTTAAATTGTTGTAAAAATCATACCTGCAGATAAATTAGCTAATTTGTTGTTAGATTTGATCAATTCTCTTTATTAAAATGAAGTTAATTTTAAATATTAGCTAAATTTCATTTGGAAACTAAATATTTAGATTCAAGCTAACTAAATACTTAGTTAGTAAATGTAACATTTATAAATACATAATTTAAAAGGTGATAATATACATTTGAAAAATAAGACCTTTTATTCTCCTAAAACATGCTAAATATCCAAAAATATTAATGTTAAAATTTGACTTTGCAGATTTACAAACGGCAATTTTGTTTTTGTAATTTTTAATCAAAAATATTTACAATAGTGAGAGAAGCAACAAACGGCTAATTTTATTTTAAATTTTTATAGGTCGTTTTGGTAAATTGTACTAATTTAAACATATCAATAGCTAGATAACATATTCCAGTAGCTAAAAATATTAACTCTTGCAACAATAGAACAAAGTAATAGAAATCATTAAATTCACATATTTTTTTGACTGTTTTTGCTCAAGAATGTTGGATTTCTGAAGATAAACCCATGGAATACATTGTTATACAAATTTTCAAATTATTTGTTTTCCACAAATTGACTAAATTCATGGTGTGAGTTTGAAATATTATACATATATGTGGGTTTGACTGTTCATGACATAAACATTTCAGGGTTTTTTTGTTGAAATGTGGGGGAAAAAATCAGCCAAAGAAAAATCTATTAGTCCCACAACATATACTCTTAAGCGTGCCATTAAAAATGTTTAACTTTATGTAATTATAAAGAACACTGTCTTTTGTCTCACAACAGGACAATGCTATTGAGATCTTCATGAAACAAGGACACACTGTTTTTCTTGTATTCCTCAATAAAGACCACGTTTCTGCATACAAAAGGTAATTTATTTAATATAAGCACACTTAAGTATAAAAGTTTACATTTTACCAGCTAATTGACTATTCTTCTCATTTCCTGGTGTCAGGATGAGCAGAGTTGTGCCTGCATTAAAGGGGAGAGCGGTTGCTGAGGTGATCGCCAACGCCAAGTAAGTCCATCTTGCGGTTGTTGTTTTTTTTAGATTAAATTAGATGAAATTCCTAAAGCACAAAACTTTATTTGTAGAGTAAACTTTACATAAATGTGGACTCTAGTACTTTTCTGTTAGCACACACTTGTCCAGTAGTCTTCACTTTGCTTTCTTTTCACTCTCCATTCATTTTGACTCAGTTTAGCCACTGAGTTTGGCGTAATCAGTCCACTAGATGTCCTTTTTTTCTTCTCCTTCTTGTCTCCATCTCCAGAAAGGTTTTTCTTTTGTGTTTTGCATTTTTTCAGACATGTCCTGCATAGAAGGCTTTCATGGACCAAGTATACTTCTTCTTGTACTTCTAGCTTTCTATTTTTCATACTTTCCTCGTTCCCATGAGTATGTTCCAAAGGGTTTCTTTTCAGGTTTAGCTTTGTGAGGTTGCGAAGGACTTTAACAAACTCTGGCAGCTTGACGAAGCGGTTATCAAACAAGCCCAACTCTTGCAGGTTTACTAAACTCTCCAAAGTGGGAGGCAGGTTGTCCAGCCAGTTCATTCCCAGATTGAGACTCTTCAGATTGGTGAGGCGACCGAGTGAGAAGGGTAAACCCTCAAACGTCAGACAGTTGTTTGCTAAGTTGAGGTGGGTCAGAGCTGCCAGGTTCCCCACGGACTCTGGCAAAGACTCCAGCTTATTACTGTGCAGATCCAGCCTAGTAAGAGATGAGAAGTTCCCAATCCTATCGGGGAGTTTCTGTAAAAGATTACGACTGAGGTCCAATTCATCCACATTGGTCAGCTTGAAGAGACACTTGGGGAAGACGGTTAGACCCATGTTGCTAAGGACAAGTCTACGCTTTCCTTCTGGTGTTATCTGGATTGCCTTTTTGGCTGACTTGAGGGTTTCTTTAGCCCCTTTGGCTCCTTTTCTTTTGGACATGGTGCTGGAACACACAGAAAATTATCAAACAATTTAAGAAAACATTATTTTGAGCCTCTTTTTTCGTCCCAAATGACTGATTTACTGCCTTACAATTATTTATTTAACCTGTGCTGCCACACAGCACTGCATGGTAATAAACAGCTTGTGTGTATGTTTATGTGGAAGCATGTGTGGGTAAGGTTGATGAGATTTATTCAGATACAAAGGCTTATGTATGGCCTGGGGCAGCTGGGAAAGCATGCACTCTGAGGAATGAGAGCCGTAGCCGCCCGTGGGTGTTTGTGTGTGCGCGTCACGGCGTTGATATGTGTTAGTGCGTGCTCACCCCATGATGCCCATGGGTGTATTTAAGAGCACGACTCTCTAATTAAGGTTAATGCTGGGGAACAATAGGAGAGAGGCGACACTGGGTAATACAGCAAAAGACAAATGAGCGCTCGTGCTCCCTCACCGTTCAGCTGATTGAGTTGTTTGGATCTTTTCAGGTGAGAAAGGTGTGTGCGTGCGGAGGACATCAAAATGCGGCGTTGCGTGTTCGCACGCACACTCAAAGAGTCAAATAAGGACTTTGATAAATGATAGTTGGGGAGTGTTGGAAGTGTAATGAGGGCTCCGCTCTTCTCCCTTCCTGTCTAAAGTAGCAAGGTGTGTGTCTGTTTGTGTCTGTGTTACACCCAGAGGCCCTCTCTCGCCTCATTCATCATCCTCAGGATGAGCGAGGTTATCCACGAGTGCTTGTTCCCATTATAACCTCCTATAGGAAACTATTGCATGAAATTATTGCCTGCGATTAGATAACACACACTAAGCCAAATGCAATGATTGATTTAGTGTAGTTTTACAAAATAATGTGGTCAGTACTTTATTGATTTTAGAAACTGGGAACACTTAAATGAGCCTCTTATTTCTTAAACCTTTCCATTATGTGCTCCCGTTTTCTTCTATCATGTCATACTTCTAACTTTTATCAACACTTTCAACAAATACAGAAGCAATTCTTACCATTTTTTTCCTCCTTTTGTTCTTCACCGATGTCTATCTGGTTGATTTTTGATGCCTGATCACAAAAGACAAGAGAAAAACATTAATTAAAAACCCAAACACACAACCACAGATCCCAAATTTACCGTTTGAGCAAATTAAGCCTCCTTCCTCCGAACACAAGGAATTCAAGGTTCCTCTTGTTTAAAAAGTGTTACTTAGCAACTGAGGTGCTTGGCAGCAGAAATTTATTTTACTACCGGCCCACTGAGAGAGGGGAGATTTTAGGAGAAGCTGATCACCGCCCCGATTTAGATTAAATACTGGTGGATATGTGCTGCAAAAGAAATGAAATGTTCATTTTGGAAGGAGATCTTTGTTCAACTTTCCAGCTACAATAGTTTCACTTAAAACAAGACATTTGGATTTTTGTGATGCACAATTTCTACATGTTAAGTTAGTCTTTGTTAGTGTACCTACCTCGAACCTGAAGAAGGAAAAAAAAAGTAGAATAATAAAATGTTTTTCTTTATATCTTGGAATGAGGAAGCCTTTTGTCAAAGAGCTTCCTTGTCTCTGTTAACTTCAAGAATTTGACAGAGGCTGTGTTGACAGTTTAACACACCTACATTTGCATGCACATGCTGGCACAGCTCGCAGTCTAAACGTGCTCTCAGCCTACCTACAGATGGCACCATGTCCTTCAATTCTTCATGTCGCATTAGCACCGAAACTGCTCTCAGAGTCTGTGCACACACACTCTTCCTGCTTCCTCTGTCTCCTCTGACTCTGAAGTTGTGTTAGGTTTCAACTCGCCTGGTTGCTAGGCGACAGAACAAGCAAAGAGGCTTATTGCTTCAGTCTGTGGCTAGATTTAAAGTTTTTTGCTGTGTTTTTGTGCTTCAGAAAGACTCCTGTTGTTGAAAAGGTGGCCCTTCATAAATGGCAGGTGAGGCTTAAACTCCCCAAACAGATTTTCTGTAATCAGATCTAAAGAACGATTACGGTTAGGATTATCAGTTAACGACGATTAAATCTGTTTGTTTTCAATTGTTTTCCATTATTTGTATGCTGCTTAACAGAAAGGGGAGATATCTAACTTTGAGTACTTGATGCATCTGAATACCATCGCTGGACGGACATACAATGATTTGATGCAATATCCAGTTTTCCCCTGGATTTTGGCTGATTATCAGTCAGAGGTAAATCTCCTCCTGTCATTCATTTACTTTGAAATATTTGCTATTTTGATTAATCTTTCTTCTTGACAGACAATTGATCTGTCAAATCCTGCGACTTTCCGGGATTTGTCCAAGCCGATGGGAGCTCAGACCGAGAAAAGGAAACAGATGTTCCTCCAGAGATACGAAGAAGTGGAGAACAATGATCCTGAAGGTGTCAGCTGTCATCTTCCTCCTTATTGTCCTTTTTACTGAGCTCACAGTTTTCACTACAATTGTTCCTCACTCCTTCAACAGGCTTGTCAGCACGGTGCCATTACTGTACCCACTACTCGTCTGCCATTATTGTGGCCTCCTTTCTGGTCAGATTGGAACCATTTTCACAAACCTTTCAGATGCTGCAGGTGAGTTCACAGACACCAGGAAGTTTCTATAGAAACCTTTAACTTTAATTTTATATTTGGACATTAAATATCCTTTGTGAAAAAGTTTAGAATGATTGAAATAAATGATGTATGCATTTCAGAATAAATCACAAAATGCATTTTTAGAAAGATGTTACATGTGTTTTTGCTATAAACCTTGTGTACTTCATTGCATTTGCAGAATATTTTGACAGCATAGTACTGTTTTTTAATTAAAAAAACAAACTTGTGCAACATGCTTTAGTCATACACTAAAATGTAACTCATAAACTTGTAAACCATACTAAAAATTGTAAAAAGTTGTGGTTAAATTCTGTTTTACCCTCTTGTTCAAACCTGTTGCTTCTTCTGACTTTTTATTTATAAAAAAAAAAGTTCAATATGAAAAATCTAAAATACACTTGTTCCAACATGTGCAGTTCTTTTTGGTGTGAAAGCAGTGTGTTGAGCGATTTTAATATATATGCAAATATTTACAGAAAGTTTCTAAAAAAAAAGCAATGCAAATGGCCACAAATGTTCCAATGTAGCACGCAGCAGCCAGTTGATTATAATGAAAAGACATGCATATTTGATAGTGAGAATAAAGCAATAAAGATCTGGTGAATTGAGATGCCCTTTTGTCTTCTGAAGCACATAACGGGCGTGTTGTAATATCCATAACCGGATTTACATATCTAACCAAGTTTACCACTGTATATGCTATTTTCATTCATTGAGATAATTGATTTATTCTAAATTACATTCTCTCTCATGAGGTTTCCATCAAAATGATAGAATTTTAAATAAAGATAAAAAGCTTTTTTTTCCATCCATGCCGGCTGGATGAACCAAACAACTTGAAATATGTTTTCTGTGGTAAAATGTTGAATGGAAGGTCTAAAGAAAGGTTTGTCTGTGTTGTTTGCTTCTAGGGAGGCTTGGATATCCCGGAGCGCATGTTCTACAGCATAAAGAAAGAGTGGGAATCAGCTTCCAGAGACAACATGGGAGACGTCAGAGAGCTTATTCCAGAGTTTTTCTACCTGCCTGACTTCTTGCACAACTCCAACAACATTCATCTGGGTCAGACACCTTTCATTTACCACTTTTTACCACATTTTTTTAATGGTTTATATGTCCAATTCGCTGTAGTTGCTAAAAGGAGGAAAAACACTTAGTATGCTAAAATGATTAATGAAAAACATATATATATTTTAGATTTACAGGTAAACCCAAGGACCAAACTCAGGACCAGAACCACCAGAATGAGTAAAAACTTTTTTTCCCACAAGCAGTCCGTTTATTGAACACCCACAAAACAAGCCAGACCTCACTCAATGACACACACTCAGTTCCTTGTTGTCAATCGGGCTCCTGTTTTCATTTATTCGTATCCTTGTTCCTCCTGAGTTTGTAGTTGTTTTACTCTTTTTTGTTCATATTTATATTTACTCTTTCCCCCATATTTACTCATACCTCTTGTTTTATTTATATATTGCAACTTTGCATACAGATTTCTTGTTGTTTCTTGTACCTCCAGGTCTTGAGCTGCTCTAATTTTGTTGCAATCATTAATGCAATGACAATAAAATGATTTTGAGGTAAAATGTGAACAATGTTATCCATATTTTTAAGAAAAGACACAATTACAACAATGCTTTTCACCCTAAAAATACTTGTGTATTTTTCTTAATCAGTTGGAGGTACAGTAAACCTTACTCTTGTCTGTTCTCACATATTTTAGTTGTTTTTCTGTGTATCCTGTTGAATGAATAGATTGAAAAACAAGAAAATATGTCTGCAGTGTGGGTCAATTCAGTATTTTGTGGACAAGTGATTGTAAATGTGAATCAATGGGTTTCCTCAAGCACAACTAATTTTCTGTTACTGACTCCTTGGGCTTCCCTGTCTGGTTTTCCAGCCTGTACTCACATTTACAATAAATAATGACGTATATCCATGTCATTTTAGGTTGTATGGAGGATGGAACTGCAATTGGAGATGTTGAGTTACCTCCCTGGGCAAAAGGTGACCCGCAAGAGTTCATCAGAGTCCACCGAGAGGTCAGTGATGGAGACTTCATAAATGTTGTCAATCCCATCTTTATGTGAACTGTAGAGTCAGTGTTTTGGTTACTAAACAATCAGCAGCTGTCTGGATGCCAGTGTCACAGTACCGATTGCACTGATTTTCTGTCTGCTACAAAATAAGAAACTGATGCAGAGTTGTTTCCCTTGCCAAAAACAAACAGTCATTAATCTGAAAATGAGATGATAATAAGGGACAAAAAAACTTTTTCTCCTTTAAAAAGGAACATTCTCCTCATCTTGTTTTTCCAGCCGTCTGTTAATGGAATGAATATTCGCTCTGTTCTCTTTTCCATCCTGTGTGCTGTTATTGTGCATCTCTGTTTCTGATTTCTCCAGTCTGACCTCCCTTTTTTCCATTCCTGGGGCATCCGTGATAGTTATAACTCTATAATCTACTGAACTACTCATATTGGCCGCCACTCTCATAAAATTAGTGACTTTAAAACATATTTTTGTTTTCCTTCCAAAGAAAAATTAACTCAGGACCATATATTCTTGTTTTAATGTTTTTTTTTTCCTATTCTTCCTGGATCGGTTTATTATAGCTAAGAATATACCTGGTCATAATGCCCACCTATTAGCTCTTCAAAACCAATCTCTGGCTAATTTTCCACAAATCATTTTTTAATTTTAAACATGTGGATGTGCTCATAACACAGCTGTTCTGCCTCCCCCTTCCCTGGACTTCTAAATTGACTTTTAGAAAAAAAAAATCCTTCTGTATCTAAATAATTTCAATGGCTGTGCAATCTTGCAGCATTTTTATGCCTCCTGTATATATGCTGATATTAACAGTTTGAGCGATAGCATTGCACTCACAGTAACAATAATGAGTGCTGCTTGTTTCAACTGCACAATGAATGCTTAGTGGTTTTTGTAATAACTCACTGGCTTTACTCCCTGCTCTGTTTGCTTTAGGCTCTAGAAAGTGACTATGTGAGTTCACACCTCCACTTGTGGATAGACCTGATCTTCGGATGTCGGCAACAAGGTCCAGCTGCTGTAGAAAGTGTCAACACGTTTCACCCTTACTTCTACGCCCAGAAAGGCAGACAAGATAACAAGGATCCAATCATCAAGAGCACAATCTTGGGATACGTCAGCAATTTTGGACAAATTCCTAAACAGGTAAATCGCTCTTTTTAGGTTGTTTTAATTTATTGATCTGAATATTTAAAGTATGCTTTTAATAATAAAATCTTTTTCTGTTTCTTAGCTCTTCACCAAACCCCATCCACCTCGCTGTGGTTCTAAGAAAGAAGGGTCATCCCCACCCAGTCCCACTCCATTCTTCTTTAAACTGGACAAACTGAAGTTTTCTCCACAACCATTCAAAGGTAAAACACAGCGAAGGAAAAGTTCAGACTGTGAGTGATATGTACAAGCAAGCGGATTTCAACTAAAAATTAAAGTCTGTCTCATTTTTATACAGATACCAAGAAGTATCACAGTTTTCTCATAATCCCATCATACTAAGGAGACCACACACATCTGAAGACAACATTTACTGAATGAGGCTGCTTAGATGAGCCCATAAGTTTAGTTTATTGGAAAAGGTTTGCCAAGTTGTTGTTGGCTTTGAAAGTTGCATCATGTAACCTCTCCACACAATAGAATTTACTTCTGTTAGCTTAGATCTAATAGTTCAAAACAGAAAGTCAAGTGTCAGTCACCTCATTCTTAGGAGCTTTTTATTTATTTATTCATACTTTTTTGCCAACAGGCCAAAGTCCACTAATAGCTATATTCACGCACTAAAATCACAAGATAAATAAAAAAAAAAATCACAAATTTGTTAAATGAACATACTGATTAATATAATTAAACAGAGAGGTGCATTGTCTATGATATCTTTGATTTGTTTTAAAGTCCAAGATTTTAAAAGTGCAGCAGTCCGCTGTGAGAAAATCAAGGTGAGGACAGGAAGAAATAAAAGCATTTTCCCAAAATTCAAATTTGGCAAAATGTGTCAGGTTTAACTTTTAAAACACAAGCAAATGTAACATGGAATAAACCAGCTTGTGGTGTGGTTCACTGTGGCACATGGAGTCCAAAGCAGCCTAACAGAAATTAGGCGTTAACCTTACCAGTCACTATGTTCTGCAAAAAGTGAGATCATATTTAAGGCGGCGTGATTCTAGTGTTCCAGGAACACGTAGCATTATTGTAGGAGCAGATACTGGTATCAAGAGGTATCAAACTTGAATGGAATCAGAGAGAGAGGGGAATATTTATATATAAATGTATATTATTTAAGTTACTTTTTTTTGCAGCTTATACTACTGCACATCTATGTTTGCTATTTCTATGATTTGTCTTTTCATTTATTTTATACCACTTGCTGTCTATTAAACACTACATGTTCTAACTTCTCTGGGGAATCTTTGCAAGGCAGCGAGAATGTACATAGATTAATTTATCCTACAGAAAAGTGGAAGAAGCTCTCTGCTATAGCTACAATATGGAGATGACTCTTCAGCTGAGCCCTACTTAATAATCTGAATATCCCTACAGGCCCACTGAGGGAGAGGAGATGAATCTGCGAATGCTCAGGGAGAGATTCCTGCATATTACATTTCATATTAAATCTTACAGTGTCTGATCTGATCAATAAGCAGATAGAGATGAATAGGAGGAGGAACATTAAGACCAACGCAGACAGAACTTCTTTCCTGGGATTTTGGAGGCAGAACAGGCAGCAGGATATAATGATTTCTGCCTCTTCCTGCATGAATAGGTCAATTACAGGCTCAATTATGGCCTTGCTCACTTTGTCTCTCCCGCATACGCTCACATGTACACTTACTGTGATGCAGGTGTCCCCCCAGGACCAAACCTGCTCTCTAGTAACCTGGGAATAACTGTTTTAATTGCCCAGTTTTCTCTGGTCAGTTTAATGAAATACTTTGCAAGTTTACTCCACTGCCAAACACTTATTGTGATGCTTTTGAAAGCCGTTATCTTCACACAAGTTTATTTAAAAACCTTTCTTTACATTTACCAATATGATCTTATATTTACAGGATTCACTACACCATATGTTTTTGTCATTTGCTTCTGATTCTGTCTTTGGCCACAGAGCTGGCAGGAGGTCCAGTGGGTCAGATAATATGCCTGGAAAAAGAGGTTGTGGTTCTTGAGAAAAACCAGCTCGTCCTGTCCCCTTCGCTGAGCTGCTTCTTCAGCTGGGGATTCCCAGACAACAGCTGTGCCTTTGGAAACTATGCCACAGGAAAGGTATGCATGCAGGAATACAAGGTTATAGAGGTTTTAACTTCTATTTATTGTAATGCACAATCAGGCATATTTATGTCAACTAAACTTGAAGAAATACATCAGAATGTGCCTTGTGTCGATTTAAAAAAATGGGTTATCTCCTATTTAGTGTACTAACTTATTTTTTTATAATGAAGTCCTCTAATTTAATGTATTTTTTCCGTTTTTATATTTCTACTTTAAAGCAGTGAACAATACTGCCAAATTTCAAAACAATATTTCATATAACAAATTTAGAAATTTTTGATGGAAAGTACATTTTTCTCCTAATTCACAGTACTTTAGGGGTGTAACGATTCATCGACTTAAACGGCAAAACAATTTATATTCCTATAATTGAACCAGATTGATCCTGCCTAATTAAATTTACCTATACCGTTATATAAAATTGTGTCAAAATAAAATAAATCATGAATTATATCAAAATTGGAAAATACCAATTGGATCAAACCACTGAATTTTGCAAAGATGTGACCGTACAGGAAGGTAGAATGTTCTAAGAAGGTTCAGTTTCTATTATATTGATGTAGAAAAAACAACAGTGGGCTGAACTTAAATAACCTGAGTCACACTGGTTGAAATTTTGGCTAAAAAGGTCATCGATTTTAGAACAGTGAATCGGATTGTTCAAAATGAATCAATATCGATTATGAATCGTATCATTTCAAAGTGGATATTAGTAACATTTGATGTTTATCCCTAGAACTTTGCAGTGAGTGAGCGTTTGTGTGACTGGGGAGAGACGTACTGCGCCGCCTGCCCCAACCCAACCACTGTCATCACGGCTGGAAGCAGCGCCGTCGTTTGCGTTTGGGATGTTGCTGTCAGCAAGGACAAACTCAGCCGCATGAAGCTCCGACAGGTAGGGTTGTCTGCATGTTGCTGCACATGTGTAGTGACAGTTCACTTCACGTAACGCGTTTTAAACTCTCTGCCGTAGCCCTTATACGGTCACACGGATGCGGTGACGTGTCTGGCTGCGTCTGAGGTCCACAGCTTGATAGTGAGCGGCTCTCGTGACCTCACTTGCATCCTGTGGGACCTGGAAGAGTTGAGTTACATCACACAGTTAGCTGGGCACACAACCAGCATCTCTGCTCTGGCTATCAATGAAAAAACTGTAAGTTTACCTTCTGTTGGTTTTCTTTTAATTTTCTCGTGATGTTTCTTACTGAAGCCTGAGCGGGGGCGTACTCTCTCATGCTGTTTTTGACCACATTTGAGCGTCAACACCCTTCCCCTCTGTCCCAGGGTGAGATCGTGTCCTGCGCAGGACCGTCAATGTACCTGTGGACCATGAAGGGTCAGCTGTTGACTTGCGCAGACACTTCCTGCGGGCCTCAAGCAGACATCCTGTGTGTCGGCCTTACGCAGCGTCACGAGTGGGATGCCAGGAATGTCATCGTCACAGGCTGTGCAGACGGCGTAGTGCGGGTGAGTTTCTTGTGTGCAAGGGGTGTTAGTTGCAGTTTTCTTTTTTGTTCACTGTACAGTATTCTGCTTTGGTAGTCATTAACTTGATATTAGCCTCTCAGGCACCAGTGTCCATTGGAGGTATTAATAACAACATGGGGGGAGTGTGTGTGTGTGTGTGTGTGTCGCCTGTTTTTTTTTTTTTTTTTTGCTTAGGATTGTTAATATCATACACTGCCTTTCTGCAATCAAAGCTCCAAACTCTACATTGTGCATCACTTGGGGGTGGGGGTACAAAAAACCCACAAAACCAACACACACACAATTATTTGACAGTGTGAGCAATCCTGTGTGCTTGTTATTATGTTGAATTATGTCTGTGATTTTGCCACTCGTTATGTGTCCCTCACACAGATATGGAGGACAGAGTACAACAGAACACAATTACCTGGCCCTCCAGAAGAGCCTGCACCCCTGGGGCTAGAGGGAGCAGAGAGAGACGGTAATGTTACTGGCAGCTGGATAAGATATGTATGTGGGTATTTGTGATAAAACAGATAATAGGAGGGGCTGAGAGAAAGTAGCAAAACTTTGAAACCGATTAAAAGGCAACTTTGGAGCTCTGTTTAGACTTCAAAAAACACAACCCCACTATCTAATTAGATGATTTTTGAGTATGAGGTGATACATTTTTAACAGCTCAGATCTAAGCAGCGTTTTTAGATAAAGGCTTGTAATGCCCACACTATCCCTCACTAGTATTAGGGTTAGAAGGAATTATGCTGTTATAAACTTATTAAGCATAGAGGCAGTAAACGCTGATGAGTAGTTCTGCTGACGTATGGGTGTGTGCTTGTATAATTTAGAAAGCAATAATACCCAGATCCAATTTGGCACACGTTTGTTACAGCCTGGCGTCACCTCATAGGAGTATTATGCTTTCAAATTACATTGAGACAAGTCTTTACATAACCCTCAAGCTTTTATGTCTGAAGGATGTAGCTCCGTTTAAAAACCTGCTGACTGCAGGTGGACTCTGGTTATTCGCAGTTTAATTGTTTGGTGGGGATCACGGGGTCGGGACATCACACCTGTTATTTTTACAGGGTAACCTTGTCATGAATTCACAGAGAACAAGCGTTGCCAGGATAAAGGCTGGAGGAGATGTCTGATGTTGTGTCAAGAGCTGAGCAGAGGTCAGACGCAGCGCCGCTGCAAAAACAACCCCGCCGTCACGTCTCTGGCCATGTCCAGGTGCAGTAAACTCAAACTTAAACTGAAAAGTATTGAATTATTGACTAAATTTGAAACAATTGACACATATTCTCTTTTCCCGGCGCAGGAGTCATGCGACTCTTTTGGTCGGAGATGCCTGGGGAAGAGTTTTCACCTGGACTTGTGAGTGAGAGGTCAACAAACTCATAGTGCCTAAACCACCAGTTCTCCATTAGTGTTTGAAGGTTTAAAACCTTGAGGAGGAGGAAAGAAATGCTTCTTCATTCATGAATGTTGAATTCTGTATTTTTAAATGTACATTTTTAATGAATTTTTAAAAAGTTACTGTTTTTTCATGTTGTTCAGGGAGACTTTAATCAGGGTTTTATTTATTGAACCTGTTTCCTAAAAAATGACACTAAAGCAGTATTGCTTTAATGATCCAGATGTGTTTTAATAGCCTAAATAACAATGATCTTTTTTGGGAGGGCACAGAATTTGGCTCCAAAAACAAAAAAAGGAGGAGGAAAAGAATAATGTAAACGCTGAACATTTGATTTTTTTTTTTTTTTTTTTTTTGAAGTCGTCTCAGCTGGACCGAGTCATTCCTCAGAAACCGCATGTCGAGCAAGCACTAAAGCATGGCATGCACAGAAGTCAGCGTTTAGATTTACCAGACTCGTACATTTTTGCTTTGATGAATCTTTTGTGGAAAAGTCCGGATGTTTGCATGTGAATACTTGATCTGCCTTTTGTTTTACACAGTGTGTTTTCAGTTTGGTTTGTAATGTGGTATTTATAAGTGTTTAACGGCTCTTTTGGAGCATAATTCTCCACGGCCATGTATGTGTGATGTGGGTGATTTAAAATGTCTTCTTGTTTCGCTGAGGTATGCGTTTTGCATTTCTCCTTTTTTTTTTATGTGTTTTACGGTTACCCGAGGACAGATGCACTTTTTTACCCTCTTCAGTGCTATAGGCGCCTTGGATCTCACCCTTTTGAAGTGAGATTATGGTTATCACTTTGCAAACCATTACTCTTACATCAGTGCACATGTTTTATATTTGAATAAGGAAGCAACCATGTTAAACTGTTATGATTGTGGACGCTTCCTTGTGTCTCCCACCGGCACTCTGGTGCGCATGCACCACTCCCCTCCATCATAAAGGAAGGGCTCTCTCCCTTTAACCTTTGTATGTGTGGCTAATTGTGCTAAGTGGAGTAGCTTAATAGACTGGAAAATAGTGCTCATAATTTTCCCAAAGAGCGAACATTGACCTTCTCAAAAGACAACAGCTAAATCCATTCTTTCTATCCGGCTGGGTTTTATGATAGGAGATGTCAGACCACTGGTTTCCTTAGAATAATTAAATCAAATAAATTATTGCACCTAGGCAGAACCATCTTGTAGCCTAACCCAATTATAATGCACTGTAAAGCTAATTATTAACCATGATTACAATTAGCCTAATTTGAATAAATGTAGTCATTAGCGGGTTCATCCCAGTCAGTGACTGTGAACCGTGGGGGTTTTCTGTCTCTCTCTCAACCTCTCCCACCCGCTAAGGGTAAGAGTGTGTATGTGCATCATTTTCTTTCTCCAGACACCTCCATCTTCATCACATCTTTCACACTGACCTTCACAGAGTAGCTTACAGCCCACATGGTCTTCAGGCTACGATGATCAGATTTATCAGAGACTGAGTCTTTGTGCTTCTCATCTGTAATATTTTATTGAAAAACTGACATTAAAAAGCCTTTAAAGTGTTCATATTTGCTTTCCAACACTGTTCGGTCACAAAAATGTATTTGTTTATTATCAGATGAACAGTCTACAAACTGTAATCTGCAAACAACCAATCCAGTCAAACTAATATATATTTTTTTTTTTTTTTATGATCGGGCATTTTTATGTCTTATTCTACGCACACAAAGGGCATTCTTTGATGCTCCTTCAATGTAAAGTGTTCAGACTGGACTGTTGCTATCCGATACCAGTCCATCTACCTACAGTTGGAAGAGGCTTGCAGTGAAATGTTGAAGTGGTGCAAATCAAACAAATTTTGCTAAAGACTTTTTCTTTCACAACTCTGTTCCAACATTTGAAAAACTTGGGGTGAATCCGAACTGCTTGCCTACCAATCTGAGTCTGGCTCCTCCCTATTGGTCCAATTGTAGGGGCATTTGGATC
This sequence comes from Oryzias melastigma, assembly GCF_002922805.2. Lineage (NCBI taxonomy): Eukaryota > Metazoa > Chordata > Actinopteri > Beloniformes > Adrianichthyidae > Oryzias > Oryzias melastigma. The sequence goes on from NC_050526.1 coordinate 23,110,166, forward strand.
TGTAGTGGTGTCTGAAAGTTTATTTATTTATTTTAAGGAGTATTAGGGACTTAGAGCTTGCTATCCCTCTGCTGTGTCAATTGACATGTTTCCAGAAGAAAAACGCATTTCTACACGAGGGTATGCTCTGAAGCACACTTTACATTTTAATGTATTTTATTAATCAATGTGACCCTTAAATGTGTTTTTGTTCTTGCTTAACTTTTTAAATTTATAAAACAAATGTTAGTATGTGTTGATAATGTAGATGACCGACGACTATTGATGACATCATCGAGCAGTAGTAACGTCTGAATTTGAAGACACTATGGCTATGTCCCCCACTCCCTAACTAGTAAAAAACTATATAGTGCAGGACAAGCTAGTGTCTCACTACTTTTTTTTTAATTTAATGGCAAAATTGTTCAACCGCAATGTATTGTGGTTAATATTTGTGAATGCAGTGAGCATCGATACACACTGGTTTTTCACAAAGACTTTATACAAAATTTCTAGTGCATTCGATTTTGGGATTGTAGATTCAGACAGCACTACAAAATGGCAAACGCACTATATAGTGAAGGAATCCAGACATAGCTTAATTTTTCTATATCTCGCCACTTGGAGGGATTAATATAGGGATAGGGAAAAGGTGTCGGGGTAGAGAAGTAATTCGGATTCAGCCTTAATGTCATATAATTCCAGCCAGGCACCAACTGCAATTTCTCCTTTATGATCAGTTATCAAATGTTTGGGACTTCCAAGTTTCAAAAAAGATGCTACCCATGCATTACTACCAAGTCCAGGTCCCTGTTTGGTCAAAGTTCCACTGGTATTTGACTTTGACTTTAGATCTGCTGCATCACAGACCATAAAAGGAGATCCTTCCATCCAACAGCTACAGTCAACTTTAATGACCCAAGAATCATACAAAATGCTTTAGTACATGAAATTTGCCATGAAGGGTGATTTAAAAAAAAAAAAAATTAAACTGAAAGGTTTTCAAATCTAATATTTCTTATGAGTCCAATTTCTGTTTTGATGTCAATAAACTGTCTAAACTGAAGCAAAATATTTTTAAGACTATATAGTATATTATTACGGTGTATTACTGCACTAATTAGAAATGCACTTAAAAAGCCTGGAGAGTTTTTTTCTACAGTATCCTGAGTTAATATGAAACTGTTAACAGTAATAGCAGAGCTATAAACATCTGGCTCCCAGGCCACCGATGCCAGTAAATAAAACAAAAAGAAAACAGCTGTACAGCACCAGTACTGCACAGTAACCTTACCTATCTACAAAAAAAAAATCACAAAAAAATAACAATTGCAACTGTTATGCTAAAAGTTCATAAATATTGTCCTTTGGGATGGCATTTCCACATCTACAGATGGTTCTCTTGGAAAAGGATCTGAGCATACACAGTGTCCGGGCTTGGATCGGTGGGCTCAGGACTGGAGGAGCGCGGCAGCTCCTTCCTCGGTCTGACTAACTCCAGCTCTGCATATGTCAGGCTTTCTTCTCGAGGCTATGAGAAAGAAACAAGGACACCCATTTCCTGTCAAACAAGAAATGTCCATATATGTTGTCTGGTATATTTCACAATAAACAGTTGTGTTCCTTTGTAAACATTTCTCAGCTGTAGAAACTATGTGTTTACTGTGTTTGCAGGAGCTCTTGGAACATTCAGTTTACTTGGAAATCATTCGGTACAATAGGAGTCCTATCCAACATTCTCAGATGTGTCTAATTGCACTAATTCAATCCGTATGTGCGTGCGAAGGAAGCGCTCACATCTTGTTCATTTCAGTGCGGGTTCTCGAGAACAGAACATGTAAAAAAAAACCGAAGGTCCATAGATCGAGCAGATTTCCTCTGTACCAACGTGTTCAACACTTTTATCGTAGGTATAAAACCAATGAAGCGCTCTAAATAAATAATTGTGTTTCAAAAGCAATAAAGCTAAATAGAATTATCAAGCTCATAACTGAATGAAGAGATGGCAATAAACTGTTAGACAATCATGCAGTCGTGAAACCAATTCCCTTCTGCAGGTATGTTGATCACAACTCTGTGCTTGAAGAAAAGTATTTCCTGGCACTGAATAAATGCATTGTTAAGCATTGTTTGATAAGTGTTGATGCTTTATTATTTTCATTATCTCCTTTATGTTGGACATGCAGCAGATCAGCGTGAAAGGGAGAGCCCTTACAGTGGCAGATTGTCTCGGCTGAGTCTTCAATCTTCTGGGTTTCCGAGGTCTCTTAGCAGGAACGGGCACTGGAAAACAGGAGCTTAATCATCGCATAACAGCAGCCAGAAGGAATGAATCTATAAACGTGACGATGTTGCATTCAACTTCAAAACCATTTTGTGCAAAAATCCTTTTGTTTTTTTTTTTTACAATTTTTCTGCTGATTTTAATTCAACCTCTAAAATGTCATAGCTGACTTCTTCAATTAATATTACTCAATTAAAAACAAAAACAAAACAAAAAAAATTCTCACTTATGAACAACATCAACAATACTATACTAATAATAATAGTCAATGAATGCTGAAAAATAAAAATACTAAAGCCCATTGGAGATTTATCTTTCTTATTTTGGTAAATTTTTTGGAGCGTTGCCTTTTTTTATGAGTTGATATAAAACTGAAACTCCTCATAGACATAACAAAATGACCCGAACTGCTCTGCACTTCAAAATACCAGGACTAAATTCATGGGGACCATAGTCTGACTCCAAACGATGAGCAATGTTTGCCATACTTTTTACGAATGCATAAAAAAAATCGTTGTGTATATTTCCATTTTGCATGTTTAAATACAGATCTCAATACTTGGTCCACGAATCAATACAGAAAGAATTCAATTTAATTTTTTGGCAATACACATTTTTTACCAAACTAAATTGAATCTATCAGGGCCGTATTTCTGCATGTTTTCCAACATACCCTGCTCTGGTTTGTTCTAATTGGCTGGACACTGCTGGAGTTGACTATACCTGATTTACATATATTATTCATATGGTGTTTAAAGCTATACATAAATTAAAATGCATTTTAACAGAGAAACTCTTTTTTTTTTTCTTTTTCTTAGTCCCCCTTAAGCAAAATGTCTTTGACATAACAGCTTTAAATATTAAAAACTAACATTTTTGGGAGGGTTTTTTTTTTAGATTATTTTGTTCTTTGTGGTTAATACGAATATATAAGTTATTTATTCAGGCATGTCAAAACAAAACAAACATCCCTCTCTGTGGTTCACCTTTAGTTAACTGTAATGGACCCAGCTTGGTAAAGCCAAGCTTGTGATTGGACGTCTTTTTCATTGCATCACATGTACATTTAAAGTAGAAAGCACAACAGTACTAGATTGATTTTTCAATATGTATCTATCCTTCGCATCTTTTGGGTTTACCTTTTGGTGGAATGTAAATTGGAGGTTCTTCAGGTAGCTTAGGTTTCAATGGCATTTCTCTCTTAGTGTTTTGTCCATTTTCTCTCCTTGGAGGCCGTGGGGAAGAACTGGAGCAGCTGCTGGAACTGGTCACAGTCTCACCCGAACTGCTCGGAGAACAAGAAGCAGCATTTCAATTAAATACACAAAAAGTACAACACAATGAAAACAAATCTTTAATTGATAAAGTAAAATAAATAAATAAATAGATGTACCTGCTTTCTGGACATCTGACCAGAAGATAACTGGCTGCAGAAAAAAATCAAAAGAAATAAAAACATGTCAAATAACAGACAGTTAAACGTGAGCATTGCTATAAGAAAGTGTACTAACCTTTAAGTCTGTGTCTTCTGTGAAAGTACTGGCAGGTTAGAGCAATAGTGAACAGAAAGATGGACAGCAGCCCCAATGAGCAGATGATCACAACACAAACATAAACATCTAAAAACAACAAACATAAGAACAAATATTCAGAACAGTATCATTTTTGAGTGGTGCATAAAAGGCTTGAGTTAAGGCAGTACCTGCAAACAAAACCCACAATCCTTCACTGCTACCATCCTCCTGAGTAAAGTGCACTGCAAAGACAAATGTTACAAAAAAGTCAACACTCAAATCTGTGATCCGGCTGGGCGTCTGTGCAGACTGCTGAGTCTTCAAGATTTGACCTTAAGCAGCCGAAAAAAAGTAAGTAGTTTCCAGAAATATCTGAGATGAAGCCAGAACAAGCACAGAAAAACACACAGATGTGTTGGTGTTTTCTGGACAGAATTTGAGGGGATCTGCACTCTTATGCTTCCTGCTGTTGGTCACTTGTTTTTATGTTGCAGAAAAAGAAACGCCTCAGATGTTCATGTCTCTTTAAGGTGCGTCAGAGGCATTTAGCAAAAGGTTGAGGAGAGTCATTGGAAAGAATTTGACTTTATCTTTGCTCCCATAATAAGATTCTAACAAGTGGTTTGCACAAAGGTTAATAAATATTAATAAGAAATAAGATATCACCTCTAATTGCTGTCTGACCTGTTTCCAGAATAATGAACCGCCTGCAAAGTTGTCAAATCTCATCTGCTGTTTCATCTCAATGCAACATAATTAATGTTTGATTGCATGGGAGCAGCACTTAATAGACCTACTCCAAAGAAAATCATTTTAACATGTTATTGTGGCATTTTTATGACAATAAAGGACGCATGTAAAGAAAATTGTGCTTAAAGTTGCATTTATGAGTTTGTATTTTATTAAAATCATTGTGAATCAAGAGCAGAGAAAGAATTATAGTTTGAAAACTAGCTTATTTGTCATATAGAAAATATGCTAAACGTTTTCTGCTCCGTCCCATTTCTGATGCATTCAATTGCAGATGAATAGATCCATGTGCATCTTTGTTTTTCTCATTCAAGCTAGCATCCAGCACAGAGAACTTTTAAAATAGATCAAAACATTATTGGAGTGGGACTTCAAGTTCCCATATAAAACATCAAAGAAAACTTGAATTTATTCAGAGGACAGTTTATCAGTTCAACATATCTATAAACCAAGAACAACCTTTTTGATTAAAATGTACAAATTGAAAGAAGGTGTTGCTAATCTGGTTAAACCCACTGCCAGCCACAATTAGTAATAATTTCCCAGCACTGTGAGCAGTTTGCATTTCGGCTAATGCAAGTGAACCACACATCTAACAGATTCACTGTGTGGTAAACCGCGAGCTGCAACTCACATCTGATCCGTATAAACAGTCCTGAGGTCAGCAGGTTGGCTGTAATTTCAACAGATGTCCTGCAGATGTGTACTGAACACCAACAGTACGAAGGTGCCACGCTAATGCAAAAAATGCACACAGTCCTGCAGAAGCAAGTCTACTTGGAGGGCTCAGTTAGTAGTACAGTTGGAGCCTTATATGTGCAAACGTGTCACAATAGTAGAGGAAAGTACTTTTTTAAAAGTTGAATTTATTGATGTTGAAGAATAACAATTCTGTCAAGCAGAATCTTGAAATAAAAGCTCATCCTTGGTAAGTTTTAGTAGACTGAAATCTGGACTTGGGGCTTTCCTGGAGTGCAACAGTTTTCCTTGTTGTTTACCCTCCAAATGTCAGTTCCTGTGTTCCTGGTTCTGCGGCGACTGCATTTCCAAGATGCCTGAGGTCGCGCGGCTTCCCCAGCGGGCCTGAATATAGGGCAGGGCGTTGTCGCACGGATCTGTCTGACTCAAACCTCGATGCTTATTAGGCATAAATCTAGAATAAGGTAAACAATGGGATTCTGGGTAAAAGTTGACCGCACCAAAACATGGTGGCTCGGTGGTGGAAGGCCCAAAAACAGAAACACCACAACAATGACGAATGCAGTTCTTAAAATGTATCAACAAAATGCAAAGAAAATAAACAACAGACTTTAAAAACATGTTTTGAGATGTTTTTTGTGTGCATTTAGATCCTGTTGTTTTCTTCAATAATGTGCTTCTTGTTTGTTGATTTCTTTCATCTTTAATCCTTTGGCAGTATTAATTTTTGCTTCACTGAGGAGCAATCTTTTAAAATCAAATTAGATTAAATGTTGATTTATTTTTATATTAAGTTTCTTTCATTCTTGTAGCAATCCTGGCACAAAATAAATAAGTTGTAACTTCATTGTGAAACTTTTCTCCTGAGTCTTACAAAGAAGTAGTACAGTAAAGCCTGAAAGCTGACATCATGTTTTGTTTTTTTTTTTTTTTTAACAGCGTTGCCAGCTCAGCAACCTTTTTCTTTCCTTCTTAGTCTCACACAAAGTGAATTTCTGTGTGGGCTCATTGTTTTGGGATGGAAAACCCAAAGACCAGGGCAGTAAATGGAGAATTATACTTTTGTTACAAATGTCGCTTTCTTGCATGTTTTTCTTTAGTAGTATTTAGAGTGAAAAGGAGTCTAACACATAAACACTTGTACCAAGATGGTTAGTAATCATATTTTTTATCTGAAAATCATGCCTTTTAATCAAAATATACACAATAATATATCTGCAACACTTGTAATTCCTATTAGTGTTTTATTTTTTCTAAAATAGTAAAAGTTTTAAAAGCAAATTGTACTTTTTTATATTAGAGTTCCTTTCACAGAAGTCAAACTCTTGTGCGTTTGTCATATAAAGGACTAATTTTATCCATCTATAAACTGAGATTAAGTTTGAAAGTATTTTTAATTAATATATTTTTTAATTCTCAAATCCGGATTTACCAAGAACTTTACTACAGAAGATTCAACATTTGGTTCCCAAATAAAGGCTCCACCAATAGTAGAGTTCAATTAGTGTTTTACAAAAAACAGTGTAACCAGTTAATTATTGTAATAACCAAAGTGATGTAACAGCAGCGCAGAGTAGCACTGAGTTGCAAATCATCAATGTTTTAATAAAGATCTTGTAATTATCCAGTGACACTTGCTCCAACCACCTCTGGGATATGTGTAAACAGCTATCATTCCACAAAATGAAGGCATGAGATTACAAAGCTGCCGGTGCTGCACTATTAAGTTAGTAACATAGTAGGGTATCCCTGTGTAATCAGGCACAACAGTGTGTGAAGAAAGGCTTCCCAGCTGCTCAACTTTTAGTGAAAAAATGAGGGCTAAAACCAAAAGTTTTGGAACTTGAAATTCACGTTATTTTATCCTTTGTTAAATTACCTTCCCGTCGACTTCAGCAACACTTTCAATGAAAAATAAACACGCATAAAAACAGGTTTCAGGCTTTTGGGTTAAAACATCCCTTGTTTTTCGGGCTCAATAACACACGCCCATTGAATGCATGTTGAAAGTTAAACTTGGTTGAACTTTTGAATCACAGAAATGCAAACAGTTTTGGATAAGAAATTAATTAATTAATATGAAAAACCCATCTGGGGACAAATGCTGCAAATTAGCTCTTGCTACAAGCATCATGATATGGACATGGGACTGCTGCTTTGCTGTATGTCTATGTTTAAATAAATAAAATTCAATTCAAATTCAACAATTGCTGTGTGCCTGTCTAAAAATGATGTGGGACTAATTGTTTCAAATGCTTAGTGTGTTTAGATCTGTAAATGCACCTCATTATCATCTAAAGTAAATCCCTTTCTTTTCTATAGATGCAAATAAGCATCAAATCACTTCAGCTCCTTTAGCTTCTGCTTAAAAGCAAAAATTTATTTTTTATGTATTTTTATAGCTGGAAATGAATTCAGGTGTCAAGAGGCTAAAAGTGATTGTTGTGCGCTTGTGTTTGATTTTTACCTTTCAGCTGTATGGTGCTGGTACCATTAGAAGAGGATCTCCACGTGTTTCGATATTTTCGAATCTCCTGAACTTTGCAGCTATAAAATCCCTGATCCATGCCTGTCAGATTTAGGATCAGCAAGCGGTACATCTCGCCGCCCTCTTCGTCGTGCAGATGAAACTTTGGATGTGGGAATCTGCGAGTGTAGTTCCCATAGAGCTTCAACTTCCTGATGCCCGTCTTCACGATGAGAAACTGTGAGGGGTCAAGTGGGGATGGAGTGGATGGGAGAGAAGAGGGAGGCGCAGGAGATGGAAAAGGAAGAGGGGAGAAGAACCATCGAAGGATGAGGAAACTGGTGCTCCTCTTCTTCTGTGACACCAGACAGGACAGTGTCAGGTTGTCCTTCTCTGTTACCAGGACGACAGGCCCTGGGGTCACTGTCACATTTAAGGCTTGACAAACCTCTGTTGGCACAAAACACAAACAACTGTGAATAAAAATATTTTCGTGACATTTCTTAAATATGCAATAATTGTCTTCTTGCTTTTTTTTTCAAATTTGAAATATTGTCATTTAGACCACAATTTTGTGTTACTTATGCATAATTTGTGTAGCATGTGTGATAAAGCATGCATGGTAAAAAGTAAAAAAAAGTTGCTTTTCCAATTCAAATAAACACACTTAAATCCATGAATGTGCATGTGTTTATTACTAACACAAGTGGTTTTGCATCTGTCTTGAAGACAATAGGAGCCTGGACACAATATGTGGGATCAGACAGACATAGAGAAGCTACAAGTGAGAAACATTCATCATCAGTAAGGTACAACCCCATACACGCAAGATAACAGGGACCATCTGGTCCTTCATGTCGCCCTGCTTCGTGCATGTGAGTGTCTGTGAGTGTCTGTGTGTGTTAATTAGGAGTCTCCCTAAGGGCCTCCAGTTTCTGTCTTTTACAATTTATAGTGACATGGAAAGTACAACAAAAAGAACTGAAAATTATTTATAAAAGACTGTCAGGTAGCGAAAGTTTACTTTCCCTGATGGCTTGACTTTAAAGAAATTCATGAGAAACATTCTAAATAGTTGTTTTTATGTAGTTATTTATTACATTTATTGACTTTGCTGAGACTTCTATGCAAACAAAACTTAAGAAAAATCCTGAAGGTGAGAATATCAAATGTGGGAAACTAAGTCAAATTCAGGAAATGTAAAATGAAAGAGTGGAAATTCTTTGTTCTTTAGACTTTTCAGGAATAAACTGCACAATACTTTAATTCTTTGGTAACTAAAAAAATCCAAGGATGTTTGTTGCAGGCACACTGTGGAGTAAAATGCATAGTTTCTCAGTGGTTTGTCCATCGGATGGTTACTTCACAAACATTTAACTCCCCATCCTGCTATGAGCGCACTCTTGCTAATTCATGTTGCTGTAAACAAAGTGAACTTACCTGTGAGCAGAGCCTTAGTCAGGACAAGGACCACTATAGAGAAGTACATTTTCCACAGTCAGCGAATCCATAAACCCAGACAACTGCACAGCACTTACAGAGGCTGCTACATTCAAATACAGCCCGACTGCACAACCCACCGGAGCCCTTACCCACCATTAACTCTTCTCCTCTTTCTCCTCTTTTTCTCTGTAATATGAAACAGTAAAGGCTCTGTTCCCACTTAGAGAAACTCCCACTCTCTCCCTCACCCTCCCTCTGACAGTCTCCGTCAACCTCTCTCTATCCTTCCCTCTGAGTCCCAAAAAACGTAGGAAATGTCATTTCCTGTGTTCATGTCTGTGGCTCCTAACCCAACACTCCAAAACTTTGAAGTAACAATCATACTTCTCTGTGTGCAAATGTTTATTTTTATATGTGCAATCTGTGCCTTTGTGCATGTGTTTTTGCGTGCTCGTAGTTGGTGTGGTGGGACTGTCCTGTCTGGCTGCTGGACAGAGTGGCATGGGCTTGTCTCCGGCTGTGGTCGTCATTCTGTCCCAGTGGTATGAAGCCTGCTGCTTTATTGGGCAGCCTAAACTGCTGAGGCAGGGCTTCTGCTGGCGCTTTGAGCACTTCCCCAGCCAAATGGAATAACACAAAACATTTAACCCCTTCAAGTTAGATGTGGGAGTCTCTTGAAAGTCCTTTTCTAGTGAAAATAAAACAGGGTTCTTAATCATTTATCTAACCTTTCATAAGCCTTAGTTTTCTTTAATATTTATAGCTTTTTTGGTGCCAGAGAGTGATTTTACTATGAATTCAAGGTAAAGTGAAAGCATGCTAAAGTGATACATATGATTCCTGTTGATGAATGTATTTTTATATCAAGAATATCTTATTTTGGGTGTTTTATACTTTGTCCCATGGGTGAAATCCCTCTCCACTGCCCCATAGTGGTAAAAACACCTCATTGCATCTCAAGGATCATCAAAACATGAAGAAACTCAGGGAGTTGAAATTTCCACTCCTGGGCTACACATATAAACAGGAATCAAGAGTAAATATATTATGTTGCCATACTCTATCCTTTGTAAAATAGTTAAACAAAAACCGTGATTAGTGCTAAGATTTAGGATGAAACTTTTTTTTTTTTTTTTTTTTTTTTTTTCATCTATTTTCTGAACCTATTTTATCCCTTTTGGGGTCATGGGATTTCACGAGCCTGACCCAGCTACTGCTGGGCTACCTAGGGACACTTTAGAATAACCAATTAACCCAGGAAGCATGTTTTTGGACTGTGGGAGGAAGCCAGAGAGCCCAGATAAAGCCCACCCATGCACAAGGAGAACATGCACATGAAATCCACAAAGGAAGGTCCCAGCTGGGATTCAAACTAGGATCTTCTTGCTGTGAGGCAAGAGTGCTAACCACAGTTCCACCGAAATTGTAATTGGTTTACTTTTTTCCCCATAAAAATCTGTAAATGAGGTTAAAATTGTATAAGCTGTCCTAAATAATGTGTTCTCAGTGTTTTCATCCGGCCACCTATCTGTTCATCCTTTCACATCCATACATCCTGTTTGTCTGACTGGTGTCCTTGGACATTTTTTTACTTTTTGTCAGTCAATCTTTTTTAAATTTAGGTGGTAACATTGACACACCCTATTATTGTAAATGTCTTACTTTAATAAATATAATAATAATGTCTACATTACAGTAACTGCTCTATATTTTCATTTAACTATATTTTTCCTCCTATGTTTTTACAATATATTCATATGTTCTCAACTTAAAAACAATCAACATTGTAGAGTATAAATGTAGAAATTGAGACATTGTGTGTTTATGTTGACAAAATCAAAAAATGCATATTTGAAAATAGATTAGCTTTAATAATTCATGCAACACATAATGCCAAAAAGAGTTTTCTCAAGAAAGAGAAGAAATAGGCTTGTCAGAGTCCATAGCAAAAAAAGACAAAAAAATCAACAAAGTATTTCTATGTTGGAGAGTGTGGTGCTGTTATTTGTATGATACCGTATTCTCTAAAAGGTGACAGCAGACTGATAATGACTAGAGGATTTTCTCAGCTTCTCACGTTCAAAAATCAATTGGAATGGTGAACTCAACAACAAATACAGAAAAGAAAACCCCCGGCAAATTCAGAAAAGGAGGACAATTAACATTATATCATACTATATAATATTTTAAGAAAAATCCAAACAAAGCCAGACAGTTCTCCCTGAAATAGTTTTGATCTGTACATAACGTGCTTTCTTTATATTACAACAATTGCATTCAAAGCTTTGCTTCACCAATCACTTGATTCCATGAAGTCCTCTAGTTCACCCATAGATATTATGTCACGACCCATTTCATGATTTTCATGAAAAGAGTTTCCATCAGTCTGGCTTTTTGTTCCACTCTCTGAGGCGGACTCCGTTGGGTTCTGAGTGTTTTTTACAGAGTTATGTGTTCTTTCCGTATCAATAACTGTGTCCATGTATGGTGTCTTTTCTGGGCTGTAACAGGGCTCAACAGAGTTATGTTCTACTTCATTTGCTATATTTCCATAGCTGCAATTCTCACTTAAAGACTCGTTGTTTGGTTGGAGTGACCCGGGAGCTGAGGACCTGCTTCGCCGCACTGGAGTAACAGCTGTCGGTTGGTAGTTTTGGGGATAACTGTGGTAGCGTTGATATAGAACAAAAGGCTTGCCAGCAGCAGGGGTTTGGGAGAGGGGCTGTGGTTGCAGCTTGATCTGATGTGGCTGTGTTTGCTGGGTGTGCGGCCTTGAAACGCTCTGACCAGACTCACGTACATTCAGCTGAACATATTTCCCTGTTTCTGGGTCAAAGAAAGTCTTTGTTTGCACTTGAACAGGTACATCCACCACATAATACTGACCAGATCCCAGGTCTTGCAGAACCTTGCGCTGGGTCATTGGATAGGACTGAGAGAAGCAGCATGACTCTACATGATACTGCGCCACAGGAGTTGGGTGGTTAGCATGATGAAGAGTAGATGAGGAGGGAGCATTCGGAACTGGCTTTGGAGCGGTAGGCTGGGAAACAGTGCCTGAAGCGTGAGGAGACACGGTTGGAAGGGAAACAGTAGAGGTAGCATTCGGCAAGACGGGAAGGGAGACTGGAGCAGTTGCATGAGGGGATGAGTGGAAAGACCTGGGAACAGATTGGAGCTCTGAACTGGAAGAAGGTAAGCTGGATCCCAATACTGGAGCATGAGCAAGGGAAACAGGTTGGGAAAAATGAGGTGAGGCCACAACATGATTGTTGGATTGGTATGTCTCAGTGGATGAGGAGGATGGAACACTAGAGGTCTCTTTTTCACCTCCAGCGGCAACTTTAGACTGCTCTTTCTTCATCCTCCTAGATGTTAACCTCTGGGCTCTGCGCAAGGCTTTCTCCGTCTTTGGTGGAACAACCGGAGGCTTTCCCAAAGATCGAGACACATCACTGCTGAAGCTGCAGGCAGACTCTGGTCTCTCAAAGTCAAACAGGCCCTTCACATCTCCCACATCTGCTGCACTGGTGGCATAGCTTTCCACATCTTCTGAAAGGTTGCTGACGACAGAACGAGACTCATCATCGTCCAGAACAATGCTCCTCCTGGAGTAGGGCCTGTGGTGAGAAACCGAATAGTCCTGTATTGAAGATGATGAGAGTAAAGTTGAAAATTCCGTGTTAGCAGTGAGTCGTTTCATTCCTATTTCTGCATGGACAGGAGTTCCTGCACCAGATCTTATTTTTTCCCGCTCGTCATCTCCCTTTTCAAATAATCTGTCTAAGGGGGAAGCCACCAAGAAATCTTCTCCAAAGTTCTTGTGGAATCGAGGTTTTACTGACTTGATGAAAGAGGAACTTCTGATTGTGTTGTCCTTCACTTTAAACATGGAGGGTTTTGCTCCTAAAGCAGGAGAAGATGTGTTGGAACGGGGCAGAGAAGAAGCTGGAGATGCAGGAGCAAGTGGTCTAGGAGACTTTGTTTGGAATACTGAGTCATCAGGTGAGTTGAGTCTTACCGGGCTGCTTTTCTGTTCTGAATGCAACAGAGAGGAGAACTGTTTTTCTCTGGATTTTCCCTCCGTGTCTGCAGAAGTAAAGGCGTAGTACTGGAGGTCATTCATCTTTTGTTTTTGATTCTCTGCTTGAGTAACTCCAGTCTTTTCTCTGTGAATGATTGAGTTTTCTTCCTTCTGTTTAGACTTTTCTCCAAACAGTTCTTCTGCCATTCTTTTCTCCTCTAAAGGTTTTGCACTATGGTCTTTTGTTGCAAGTTTTTCTTCTGGTTTCAGGGTTATTTCTTTTTCATCAACCACCATAACCCCTTCATCTTGAAGAGCTTTCAGTAATGGGTGATTTAATGATCTTCTCCTCCTTAGCTTTTCAATTTGTTGCTCTTCTTTTTCCTGCTCAGGCATTTGTTGGATTCCCATATTGAAAGAATTGACAGCATTCTCATCAGTCCGTTGTTCTTTTCTATAAACCTTTTCAGGAAGTGTCCTCTCGTCGATCTGCTCTGCTACTCTTCTGTGTTGCTCTCCATTGGCAGACATTTTTTGTTGCTTCTCTTGAGCAGTTCTTTGCTGCTTCTCAATTATTATTTGTCGTTCCTCTTCTGGGGGAATTGCTGTCTCTTGCTGCTCTGCTGCCCGTCTTGCTTGCTCTTCTTGGACATATTTTTCCTGTCTCCTATCTGTTGGTGTTTTCTGATGTTCCTCTGCTGCCTTTGTGTATTGCTTTCCTTGAAAAAGTCTCTTTTGTTGCTCATTTTCTGCCCTTCTTCTTTGCTCTTCTGGGACAAGTCTTCTTTGTTGCTCCTCCTTTGCTCTTTTTTGCTGCCCTTCTTGAATGTGTCTCTGTTGCTGCTCCTCTGCTCCTCTTCTCTGTTGTTCTTCCTGGATGTGTCTCATTTGTTGCTCCTCTATTGCCTTTCTCTGTTGCTCTTCTTGAAAAAGTTTTCTTTGTTGCTCCCCTGCTGATCTTCTCCGTTGTTCTTGAACATGTCTCCTTTGCTGCTCTTCTGCTACTCGTCTCTGTTGTTCTTCCTGGACATGTCTCTGTTGTTGCTCCTCTACTGCCTTTCTCTGTTGCTCCTCTTGAAAAAGTTTTCTTTGTTGTTCCTCTTTTGCTCTTTTTTGCAGCTCTTCATGAACATGTCTCTTCTGTTGCTCCTCTGCTGCCTTTCTCTGTTGTTCTTCCTGGACATGTCTTCTGTATTGCTCATCTGCTGCCTTCTTCTGTTGCTCTTCTTGAAATAGTTTTCTTTGTTGCTCTTCTGTTGCCTTTCTCTGTTGTTCTTCCTGGACATGTCTCCTTCGTTGCTCCTCTGCTGCTCTTCTCTGTTGTTCTTCTTGTAATAGTTTTCTTTGTTGCTCCTCTACTGCTCTTCTCTGTTGCTCCTCTGCTGCTTTTCTCTGTTGCTCTTCTTGTAATAGTTTTCTTTGTTGCTCCTCTACTGCTTTTCTCTGTTGCTCTTCTTGTAATAGTTTTCTTTGTTGCTCCTCTACTGCTCTTCTCTGTTGCTCCTCTGCTGCTTTTCTCTGTTGCTCTTCTTGTAATAGTTTTCTTTGTTGCTCCTCTGCTGCTTTTCTCTGTTGCTCTTCTTGAAATAGTTTTCTTTGTTGCTCCTTTTTGAAAAAATTTCTCTGTTGCTCCTCTACTGTTTTTCTCTGTTTCTCTTCTTGAAAAAGTTTTTGCTGTTGCCTTTCTGGATCCCGTCTTTGATGCTCGTCTTTGAAATACCCCCTTTGTTGCTCCTCTGCTGCTTTTCTTTGATGTTCTTCTTGGAAAAGTTTATTTTGTTTCTCCTCTATTGTTTTTCTCTGTTGCTCCAAGACAAGCCTCCTTTGTTGCACATCTACTTCTCCTTTATATTGTTCTTTTTGAACAGGTTGCCTTTGTTTCTCCTCTGTTGTTCTTTTCTGTTGCCCTTCTTGATGAAGTCTCATTCCCTCTTCCTTAACTGTCCCTTTCTGTTGCTCCTCTTGAGATGTTCTCCACTGTTGCTTCTCTGTTGATCTCTTCAGTAGTTCTTCACTGATAGTTTTCCTCTGTATCTCCTCCAAAACCCTCCTTTGTTTTTCTTCTTCAGCATGTTTCTTTTGCTGCTCCTCTGTAGCCTTTTGCTTTTGTTCTTCTTGGACATGTACTTTCTGGTGCTCTATTTGGACAGCTCTTTTATTTTCTTCTTCTTTGGAAAATCTCAATTGTTGTTGCTCTACTGTTTCTATCTGTTTCTCATCTTGGGCAGATCTTGTCATTTGGTCTCCTGCTGCCCTTCCTTGATGCTCTTTTTGTAGCATTTTATTTTGCTGCTCCACTTGCTGTTGCTTTTCTTGGATAATTTTCATTACTTGCACATCAGATTCCCTTTTTATTTGCTGCTCCAGAGGAGTTTTCACACGTTGTTCTTTTGCTGCCCTTTGCTGCTGCTCTTCTTGAGCACTTCTCCACTGTTGTTCCATTGCTCCTCTTCTTTGTTGCTTGTCTTGTGTGGTTCTGTGTTGTTCCATCGCTGTTCTTTTCAGTTGTTCATCATAACCAAAGCTGCACTCAGTTTCTGTGATTCTTGTTTGTTCTTGGGTTTGTTTTGTCTGGAAATCTTTGGCGTTTTGACCAGTAATTGTATCTTTAGTGTTTGTTGTTTTTCTTTCTTCCTCTGCTTGTCTTTGCTGCTCACGTCTCTCCTTGATCATTTGAGCAACAGCCTCACGCTCTTTCGCCCTCTTCTCTTCTTCTCTTTGAGCAGCTCTCCTCTCTTCTTCAGCTAAAGAAGCTCTGCTCTCCTCTATAATGTGTTTTATCCTGACATTACTTTTTCTGTTTTCGTTCCTTGGCATCAGCTCTTCATCCAGTTGTTTTCCTTTATCCAATTTCTTCATTTTATTATCCTCTATCTGATTTGCAAGTCGTTCCTTCCTCAGTTGATCTGACCTTCCACCTTCATTATTATGGTTTACATTTAGTTGTTCTTCAGGACTCTCATGTTTCCTCAGATAAGTTGTGTCTTCTTTTAAACGTCTTTCTCCTAAAGCTCCCTGAAAGGGGAGACTTTTATCAAAATATGTCGGGTCTCTGGATGTTAGTCCACTGGACACAGAAGATGAGCTTGATTTAGGAGGCTGAGTAATTGGCTCACCAGTTTTTGAAGGAATTTCTTGCATTTCAACCTCATTTACTTGTTTTGTCTGAGCTGAAACAGTCTCCAAAAGTATCTTTTCTTGTTTGTCTTTGTCTCCTAATTTGAACATCCCTGTTCTTTGGTGTTCCCTCTCTGTGATTGGAAATATTGTTGCTTTTGGCTCTTTACTTGGTTTGGCACTCACGTCTGTCTTTGTTGACAATTTATTTTCTTTCACAGAATGTTCATGCAAGTCAGTAGTAAACACAGGACGTCTGCTATGATGACCTCGTATTAGTGGAAAGAATCCTTCCTTTTTGCTGGGAGGGAAATCCTGAGCTGTATTTTGTTCTTTGTCCTCTGAAACAATTACCTTCAGTCTGGCATAGTCAGCAATGGCTGATATTTCAGGTATTGCAGATATCTTGTCTTTCAGTTTTGGTTTGACCTCTGGCTTTGCTGTAACTTTTTCTGCTTTTGTTTGTGGAAAAGGTCTGGAGCTTTCTTTGTCCGTAGCTGATAAACCAAGCTGGTTTTCTGACTGATTCTTTCCTGTGTGATTAGCTTGACCTGCATCAACTTTTCCCTCATTATTGCATGGATCAAAAGAACTGGAACTCATTTTTGAAGCTGGAGTGCCAACTGTTTCCAATTTCTTAATACTGTCATCTTGAGGCTTTTCTGAAATTAAATCTTTCTTTAAGCATTGATCCACGTGGAAAACAAAGACTTCAGGTTGTCCATCTTTGGGTGAATCTTCAATGTTGACTGTCTTGTTGGGGGGTGTATCCTGAAGTTCCCTTTTCTTTGGTGTTGCTTCAACAGTTGTACAGTTGTTTTGTGCCTCAGTATTTGCTTCTTCTTGTCCTTGCACTTGAAAGTAGTCTACCTCATTTGGTTCTACGTTTGATTCAAGTGTTTCGGCTTTAGCTTCAGCTGTCTCACTGACTACATTTAGGTTGCTCGCTTTATTGTTCATTTTCATCAAGTCGGATAATTTCCTCACACTGGACAGAACGTGCTGCACGGCTAAATTGTTCTCCAAGCTTTCATTCATCCCGTGTTCGCTGATTGCAGAAGATGCCCCTTCAGAACATTGCTTGCCATTTGTTTCATAACTAGATGCTGCAGTTTGTTGTTTATCCGGAGCAAAATTTGCACTGGAGGGGAAAGTGGTGTTGAGAGGTTTTTCTACTATGTCCCTTTTGTCGTTTTCAGTTACTGCTGGTACGACTCTGATGGCGATACAATCAATGTGTAGATTATCGTCTCCGTGACTTTTATCTGTAATATCTTTGTCTTTGTTTTGAACATCTGGAGGCTTGTTTTCAGGCTCAGTTGAATGACTGGAAGGAGGGGCATTGCTGAACGGTTTTGCTGAATCATGTGTGCTTTCCTCTGATGGTGGTGCACTGTGCACATCTATGTTGAGACATTGGATTTTATCTACTTCCTCTGCCAACTTTTTTGATGATGTTTCTACGTCAGTGTGACAGTTGGTTCCACTGCTGACCATATTGGAAATACGGTCAGTGTTGCTCAATGCCGTTTGTTGTTTGCTTTTTTGTGCATCTGTTTTTATCAGTTGGGTACCTTTCATGAAATCTGGTTTTGATAATAATTCCGGTGTAGGATTCCCCTGTTGGAGATTCATCGTTTTCTCTATGGCGGCCCTTCTTAAATTGATATCTTTAGCTTCCAATGACAAAGCTGCTTTTGGAGCATCAATGTTTTCAACAGCTTTAGCTACACCTTCATTTACAGGAGAATGGGATTTCTGTCCGTCCACAGCCTTAACTGAGTTCATCTCTTTTGAATCCGTATTTCCATCCGTGCCTGGACTGAAGCGTCTCTTATCCAGCTCCAATTCATTGACTTCTTTCTTTGTGGATTCTGTTAGGGTTTTATAACTGGTCTGAGGTGGTTTTCCTTCTCGCACAGTCACCATTATTCCCATAATATTTAAGCTCTCATTGGTTTCATAGAAGTCAGTTTGTCCAAGTGTAGTATTAGGTGGTTGTGAGTCCTTGTGAGTATTTCCTTCTCTTGCAGTGTTTTTTGTCGTCAAAGATTTGGATGCCGTTGCAGCTTGTCCCTCAATGCTGTTGTTGATAATCTCCTTGGAAGTCGATTGATCTTCAACCTTGTCAATTTGTTTTTTAGATACTTCTCTCTGAATTTCTTGTTGTTTTTGTTGATCATTCTTGGCTGTTTGCTCTGTGTTCTGTATTGATGGTTTGACCTCAGCCTGTTTCTTTTTAGAGCTCTCAGTTGCATCAATATTATTTGCAGTGTGATTTGTTTTTCTGGGCTTTTCTAAACAGTCTTCATTCTGAGTTGTGGTTCTAGCAAACTCTAGTTCTGCCTTGACGCCTGAAGACTCCAGTGGATGCTTTGGTGAGACAGAGTTGGACACTACACCCTCGAGTCTTTTAGGAGCGTCTTGTGAAAGCGGCTTCTGTCGAGCATTAAAATTCTGGCTACCCACGAACTGTTTTGAAGAATTTTTGCCAAGAGAAAACCCTTTTTCTTTTAGTGCTGAGATCTCCTTCTCAGCATGAGCTTTTATTTTGGAAGTCAAGATCTCCTGCTTGGTCTGTGCTTTTTCTTTATGGGATAACATTTTAGGAGGTTCTTTACCAGAGCTTTTGCTGTGCTCGGTTAGGTTTGGTTTTCCATCAAGAGGCTGCAGCTTAGCCAACTCAGAATTACTCTGTGATGAAATATTGTCCATTTTAGAATCTATATTTTGCGTCTTTTCAACATTTGGATTTTTTAACTTGTTAGCTACATCCTCTTCATTTGTTCTTTCATACTCATTTGTATTAGAAGACTTAACGTTGCACGTTTCCATGGATGATTTGTTGTCAACTTGACCTTCTGTGCTCTCACTGTTTCTGAAGTTGATCTCTTCCTTGGTATTTTGTGTGTCACTTATCTTAAATGTGCTGGCAGGACTTGGTACATTTTTTGATTCTTCGTTATTTCCTGCCTCAACTTTTTCCATCTTTTCTTCACTGGCAGGAGTTAAAGCACTCTCTGATGCTGATGTATTGTTCTTATGTGTTGATACTGCATGAACAAATCCGTATTTTTCTCTAAGACGTTGATATTCATCAGGTACTTGATCTGCTTTTGGTTCCACTGCCTGATCCTGTGTTTTTTGATCAACCTTTTTTGCTCCATCTACACTAGAAGATGAATTATTCTTCAGAGTTTCATCCTCTCTCACAATGACACTGTTGCTGACTTTTTCTTTTTGTTCACCTCTCATTTTCTCTTTGATTTTGGCCAACTCTGCTTTCGCTTTAGCCAACTCTGTCTTCACGTGCTCAACTTTATCAGACTCATTTCTGACCTGCTGTGTTGCTACGAGCTTAGCTGTGAGTTTAGCTGACTTTTCCAGGAGGTTTTCTGTTTTCAGTAGCTCCGCTTTACTTAACTCCACCTTCCTTTCTTCCTGCTTCAGCTGCTCTGTTTTTCTCTCTTCTGGTTTTGAGTCTTTGAAATCCCATGCTGTAGATTTCTCTGCATTTACTTGTCTTGAGACTATTGAGTCTTTCTCTTTCTTTGCTTGCACTACATGCATTACTCTTCCGTTATCTGCGTCCTCTATTTTCGTTTGTTTTGTTTTGTTGTTTTGATCATTAGTTTGCTCTGTCTTCTCAGTTGTTTTCCATTTAGTTTCAGCCTCTTCTAGTTGAATCTTTTCTGACCTGACCCGTTCTGTCTCTATTATCTTGCTCTCAGCTTGCACTGAATTGTTGGTTTTCTCTGTTTCCTTTGCAGTTCTACCTTCTTGTATTCTTTCCTTCTCAACATTAGCCATTTGAGTTTGTTTTTGTTTGTCTTCTGCTTTCTGTGTTTCCCCTTGTACTTCTTTCAAATGCTTAACCTGCTCCCTAACTTCGTCTTCACCTAAAACACCTGTAGATGTGTCTGTTGACATCCTAGCTCTGGTTTTTCCTGCTGTCTGTTCTCCATCTGGATGTTTATCTCTTGCCTGTTCCTTCAGTTCTCCTTTACCCTCCTCTTTTTTCACAAACTCTTGTTTTAGAGCCTCAGCTTTTGCTGCTTCTGCTTTGGAGTCTGTTTCTGAATCAGCCTGCCCTGCTAAAATTAACCTGCTGGTCTCTGCCTTTGGCTGCTCTGCATTAGCCCTCTGCTGAGCTGCTGCCATCTCTGCTTTTACTCTATTATTTTCTGCCATGACTTGTTCAATCTTGGCTTCGTCAAGCTGTTTATGGTTCAACATCATGAATTCAGATGCATTATCAGTGTAAAGAGAGGGTTTTTTTTGTCCAACATTTATAAGCTTTGGTTTACTTTCATCCTGAAGTCTTTGCTTTTCATCCTCTGTCACTCGAGATGTATATGTTTTTATTGGAGCTGCATTTTGCTTTGTTTTATCTATTATGGGATAAAGCTGGTTTGACCTCATAGGATCTTGATCTCTATTATAATTCAATACCACATCATCTCTCATGTCCTGCACATTTTCCCTTTTCTCTGCATTTGGTTGATTGGAAAAATTATTATTGTTTGAAATGGCACTTTTATAGGAAGATGGTCCGAGACTTAAGCTGTCCATAGCCTCATCATTTTCAGCTTCTTTGTGTAGATTTCTTTGATTTTCTTGCCTCAACCTTTCCATTGGGTGAACCGGGTCTTGTTTTAATGGCGAAGCAGCAGCTTTCAGACTGACCTTCTCTGTGTCTTTGCAGTTTTGCCAGTTACCATTTGAGGATGTGTTATGATACTCATTAATTTGATCTTGTAAATTCTCATATCTACCCCTCTCGGTTATGATCTTTCCTGTTGGTTCATTTAACGCCTGCTCAGGTTCTGCTTTCCTTATCAGACTATCTTTGCTTTGACTTCTGTAAATGTTTGGCCTCGTTGCGTCCACAGCTGTGTGCGGGTGTTGAAGTCCTTCCTGAAGTTGAATGTTATCCCTGCCACCTTGCTTATAGGGAGTAAATGATGCTAAATATTCATGGCGATTCTGTCCATTAGTCAGCTGATTGCTAGTATAATTTCCTGGTATGAAGCCACTGAACCCAGAATGACAAACCATTTCTCCTTGCACTTGAGCAGTTTGGTAATCAGTTGAAGTGTTTTCCAGGTATTGGCCTGTATTTACTCTTTCGAGTTGAGTTTCAAGGGTCAGTGGAGGGTTTTGATACTGGTTAGCAGCCATGGTTGTGCTTCTGGAGTTTTCTTGCTGCATAAACGGAATATCCGGATCTAGGAAATCCGGCACATCTATTACTGTCTCCAGGCTAGAGGGCTGTTGGTTTTTCTCCTGTTTATCCAGGCCTTTGAATTTGGTTGGACTGTAAGTGCTTTTGACTCTCTTCCTGTTGTCTTTAAGATTGAAGAGCAAGCTCGTTGCTCGAGATTTGTAGGAGGACAGCCTGCCATCAGGAGTGACTCCCCTGCTTTCAGCCCGTACTGGAGGGTGCTCCACTGGTTGAGGGGAAGGTTCATGTTGCTGGAAACCGGATGTGTTTTCGTCTTGATGTGCAGAAACTGAAGGAAGCTGGCTGATGGTAAAAGGAGTTGTGCTAATATCACTTCTTACCATATTTGGAGCAACACTATTTCCAGAGTGAACTAAGTTATGATTCCCAAAAGTTTCTTGTTGCGTTGTTATCATCCCTGCTGAGATGTTTTGCTCTGACATCAGTTTGATTTTTTGTTGGAGGGCTTTGACAGAACTGATGGTGTCCCTGACGCGTCGAGACATCTCAATGGTGGGGGAAGCAGTTGATGGGCGTTGGGAGGGTAGTTTGTTAGTTCCCAGACTCTGAGCTCGCCTCCTCTGAGGGTAATGACCTGCAAGCTCGGACTCACTGCGCTTCTCCACAGCTGAAGCTTTCTGTTGCACCAAGGACATGGAGGTGAAATGTGACGGATTCGAAGGAGCTCTTGGTGCTAAGTTGTTGCTGTGTCTCATACCTCTGTAAGGACCCTGCAGTTGATTCTCGAGTGAAAGCTCTTTGTACATTGGTGTCTCGTACCATTTTGGGAACTCTGAGCTGTGCATAAAGCCTGAGACTTCTCTTTGCTGGAAGGGAAACCGGTTATGCTCCCTCCACACCTTGAAGGGACTAAACTCACTGTGTATGAAGAAGTGCGAGTTGCAGTTGGTCTGTGCAGACATGCTGAGCTCATTGTGTGATGATCTCATGAAAGAAGACACAGAATTGTGGGACATGTGAGCCACTGCTGCCATGTCAGAGCCATAGAAGTTTGCATCTCTGCAGGAAAAAGGACCAGCTGAGGGAAAGTTGCTGTTGATGTTTAAGTTTTGCTGGTATGATGAAGAGAAATCAGAAAACTCATTGTGCATATTCATCAAAGCGGATTTGTCCCACCTTGTCTCTT
This sequence comes from Oryzias melastigma, assembly GCF_002922805.2. Taxonomy (NCBI): domain Eukaryota; kingdom Metazoa; phylum Chordata; class Actinopteri; order Beloniformes; family Adrianichthyidae; genus Oryzias; species Oryzias melastigma. The sequence continues at coordinate 23,132,814 of NC_050526.1, forward strand.
CGGTACACCCTCTGAATTGATCATCCATGCTTGCTCCATTCCTTTTTACCTCAGAGTTGAAGGTTCTGATGAGAGAGGAGACTCTGGAGCGGCTTCGGTGTTGATGTAAACTTAACTCTGTGGCTCCGTTGCTGATGAAGGAAAGCTCTTCTTCTCTGAGAGACATTCCTTGTTGAGAGGTTTCAACAAAGGAGTTCTGGAATGTGGCAGACACCCTACCTTGTGTCCTGTCCCCATAAACCCCCCACTCTGGATCCTGTTGGGTCGCTGTCCCATACATTCCTCCATGGACCCAGTCCTGTCCATAATGCTGCACCCTCAAGCTGAAGTTCTGATGGGCAGCTCTCTTCAGTTCGTCCCGCTCATCTTCATCCCTGAATGGCTCACCTTGAGTAAAGGCGAGCTGTCGGTCGATGTGGGTGCTGGATGAAGGCAAGCCAAGGTGGGAGTCATTATACACGGCTTCATCTCCAATACAAAGGCTCTTGAACGCTCTGTCGGTCAGACTGCTGACCTCACGGTCGTTCTCATCCAGGAAGGATCCACCACTGGATGTGTCGCTGCGCTTGCGATGTTTGCCGCTCTTTCGACTTGAACGGCGCTTCTCGACTGAGATCATGATGCAGTCTCATTCAGAAGATAATCTGATTTCAGCTGCGGAGTCATTCAGGTTGATAATTATATAGTGGGCCTCCTGGTGGAGCTGCAGCACCGGGAGTGTGGGGCCTCCTTTCAGAGCATACTCCTATGGCATTGTGAACTTTGGTTGACATCTGGAAATATAATCCTGGGAATTGAAGATTTTCCTAAAATTACAAAAAAAAATAAAAATAAAAATCAGCTTTAAACCAACAAAGTCAAAGGGCTATACTTTTTTCTTTTTAAATATTACCTGGTAATTCCTTTAGTGTGGAGTCGTGCTTTAAAACATAAGCCCCAACTTTGTTGTGATGTGCTTTAATAGCTGACCTTTTTTTCCGTTTGCATTATGCAGCTATGCATGGAGCTCTGAAAACAGCTCTGTAAATCCTTCCACTCGATTAGTGCGACCTTCACAGACGGTAATAAAACCGCGCTGTTGCTAAGCTCAGAACGGGACGGCCTCACTGGAAGTTTTTTTTGAGGCAATCGAGTTGCATCAGTAAAATTCAACTTAGCACACAACAACTCTGACGTAAAAAGAACTTGATATGACAGGATAGTGAAAGACATTGTCTCTAAAGGAGACTCATTTTATTATCACGGTAAGAAAATTCAAGTCAGGCTGGTGGGGATCATGAGATAACTTGAATACTTTTTTGTTTAGATTTGTGAATGAAGCTCTTAATTTAAATTTGTAAAGGTTTCATGGGACTAAAAAATAAAGATCAACAATATTTGATTAAGATGACCAACACTGAGTAGAAATTTTTATAAATCCAGACTTTTTAAAGCAATAGATGAATGAGGAAGTACGTTTGGATTGCAGTTTTGTATTTCTTGTAGTTGGCTTGTGATGGAGTTATGACTTGTGCCTCCCACCAGATGACAGCCGAAATAGTCTCATGTCCCCATGTGACTCAAGATGAAGTTGATACGGTTAAAAAAAAAAAAAAAAAAGAAAGATGGATGGATGTCTTCTAATTTCTTTTATCGCCAGCCAGCAGACTGTTCCACACTTCTTAGTCTTCAAACTGTTAATTTAAAATTTGGTTAAAATATTACTATTTTCAACCTATAATTGATTTTTTAATTATTTTTTTTAAAATTATTAGGAATTTCAGCATATTTTTTGCAGTATTTTTAAATACAGTTTTTGCAGATTTAAAGACATCTGCTTAGGTGTTGAAAAGCTGCCAAGTATCCGTCACACTGCTCAGAATATCCGGTGGTTCATTAATATCTTCTGACCCCGGGGCAAATCATTGTGTAAGCATCTTCACAACAACCCTCCGCTGTAGCTGCCACACTGCACCGTTAGATAAAATTAACAACAGAGACACAAACCTACTCCAAAAACACGTTTAGCATGTTCATTTTATTAACTTTACCCTTTGCTTTGTACGCATGCAAAGTTTCTTTTCTTTCTTACATTTCCTTCTTTAAAATTTGCAAATAGGTCAATAAAATTAATTACACAGGTATGTTAAAGCTCCACACAGCTGAGAACATTTCCTGCATGTAAGACTCCTGATGCAATAATAGTCTCATCTCTTGCTGTCAAGATGATTTCTGCTCATTCTTGCATGTGACAAGTTTATTTTTGTCCAGTGACGGCGTGCAGCTCTAAAACCTGACACCGACGAGGAGTCGTTTTCAACTTCGGTTTGAGAGAAAATGGAATTCTGTGAAACTAAAGTAAACTTTTTAAAATGCTGATGACATTTGGTTAAATAAAGTTTTTTATTATTATTATTTAGCTAAAATGTTGCTTTTTTTTTAGCAAAGCAAGAGAAAATTACTTTTTTCAGTTTTTTGTGTTTGTTTTTAATATATTTATTACAAAAAATAAGTTTAATCACATTCTTACTTTCTGTTGTCTAAATGTTTTTAGGCCATGTTTTAATACATTTTAAACATAAAATATGAAAATACACGTTTTAAATCAGACTCTTACCTTTCAGATTTATGATGTTTAATGTAGAAGATGGTTTTAATCTTCTGAAACTCTGTGTCACCAAAAAAGGGTTCTGTTGCTTTTTCTTTGACCAACTCTTCCCTGTCTGTCAGTGTCAGGCCCTTCAAACTGAACCCAAAGCAAAAACTTCCATGAGATCCAGCAGCCTCTACGGATCTGAGCCGCAGGACTCGGTGCAGCAGACCAGACGGAAATAGAGAAGCTGTCCCGTAGAGAGTGTCCACCATGAGGGGACAGAGTGACGGCTTGCGTTAACACGCGGATCCTTTGGTGTCGAGTGTCAGACGCATGAAACAAACAGTGTCTCAGCTATTTTTAAATCTGGACCGCCACTGTTGGCCATTTTGAGGGAGAGCTAACAGTTAGTGAACCGAGAAATCCCATTTAAAAAGATGTGCAAGCTAACACATGAAAATAGCTTAAATATTTCTTAGATAAGCAGTTGTTGTGGGGTTTATGTGGGTAAATGGGGCAATGAGTTTAAATTTTGACAAACTGCTTTTCCCTGGAGAGCTCCCACCTTCTCTGATAAGAACTGAAGTGTCAACAAGTGTCTCTTAGTCCGACATCACTCTCCAATCAGTTCAATCAGCAGGTTATCTGGTGGTTTTGATGCTCGTTTTTGCTCATTTCCTCTACTTGTTCCAGACCAGGAAAAAAGGGGGGACCTGTTCCTCCTCCTCCTCCTCCTCCTCCTCCTCCTGTGGACCCCCCCTTTTCCCGTCCTCCAGCCTGAGCTATAATAGGAGATTGCTGTGGCAAATAGCTCCCTGGGATTCTTGGCGGGAGCAGCACTGGCTTGATGAGATGATGGACACACACACATGGGCCTTAATGGAGCAGCACTCTTCCACACAAGCAGCTGCAAGCATACACACATGCAACTAACTGCATCCACTTAAGCTAAACTAGTTGCTCTTAAATGCCACATTTTCCATTCAGTCTTTTAGTTTCAATCTCTAACCCCAAAGCTGCAACTTGTGGTTGTTTAGCCTGTTTGCTTTGGCCTTAACTTCAAGCTTTTCACTGAATAAAGAGTTTAGATTAATCAAATCTAACTCTCCTCTCTTGAAAAGTAATCAGTTCATCCTAAACAGCTGATGACTCTATGGTTCAGGATCATGCAGATGAGTTTGTTTTTGCTCACAGGGGCCCTCTAGTGGACAAAAAATGAAACCAATGAAGTCTTCACTTTAAATTCAGGGAAATAAGGTCAAATACACCTCTGTGTGGCTTTTGCTCAACTTTGTTTTAACTTTTATATATTGAGAAGTCACTGAGTTCTGCAATAATTGATCAGAAATGGTGATGATGCTCCCTTCTTTGCTGAGTAAGGAAGAGCAGAGATGTGGTTATGTGGCAGATGGACGAAATGCACATTACTGCTGCATTAAGGTCTGCTCTATTTGTATAATCTCCACTCAGGGATGAGCTTAACTGATTCTAATTGATTGGGTTATTGATCAACTCTGCTGCAGAAATTCAAAACAAAGACAATACTTTCAATGTGTTATTTTTTTTTTGGCTTTTTGATACACTTTGTATCTAACTTGGGGCGTCTTTCAGAATAGTTGAATTTGGGGATTGCGCCTGATGCCAGGCAGAAGGGCTTAACTTTCTTCCACGCTGTGTTTTCTTGTGGATTGTTCATGTGCAAATTACATATTTTCCCACATCTTTGTAGGAAAAAAAGATTTCATTATTGCAACAAAAGAAGCCCATTAGCTGCAATGTAAGAAAACAGTTCAACTGCTGTCCCCCACATTCACCATGTTTGACTGCTTTTCTGGCTGCTCTCCAGCTAATTTGATATAACAATGCTCCACAAAACCGCCTCGTGACTTTTTTTTAGGTGACAGAAAACAATCAATGATGCCACACGCGCAGCTGAATGTCAACACCAACTTGACTCGCTTATGAAATATTAAAGTGGTAAATTATGGGCAGCAGGCAGAACTTAATGATGATCGGAGTCGTTATAACTTTAGCATTCTTTGTTTTGAGGAATGATTCAATTCCACGTCTTCTGTGTTCAGTTTTGGGGAGAACGAATGAGGTTTTTCGCATCTTTTGTGCGTAGCAATTAACAAATACTATTGCAGATTTTTTGGGGGTGTGGGGGAGATTTACTGTTTTATGCAAAAAAATAATAATAATTTATTTAAAATAATATTGCATAATTTTTATTCACTTTTTTGGTTGATCTAGAAATAATTTTATTGTGGAATCTCTTTTAAAGTGTAAAAAAAAGTATTAAAATTAAGCCATTAGCGAGCCTTACAGTGTTGGTTAGCAAAAGCATCTCTTTATTTGTAAAGTTGAAATATTTTGTTACACACAACAGCATAAAAAGGATCAAATGTGAGTGCTGTGTGTACAACCTGGCATGACTTCTGATATAATCTCTCTCTTCCATGTCACCAGGGTTTGGCCTTATCAATTATTGAACCAGCACTTCATGATAATATATAATTTCTCATCAATAATTCATGGTAATGTGTGTGTAGTTTACTTAATTGCGTTATTGACTATCAAAAGTAATTTCCTGAAAATCCTCAAGGATGCAAATTGAATCAGTCGATCTGCTGGCTGTGTGTTCGGAGGTTCAGTGGCCTCCGTGTGATCGGATGATCTCTTATTTGAGTCAGATATTTAGGAATCCACAGCATGAGAAAAAATGTTTAAACATGTCAATTTAATGTTAATAAATATCATATATGCGTCATGGATTTAATTAGGAAATCAAAAAACAAGGCAAAGAAGTAAACACATGAATCACAGCGGCTCTCTGCTCCTGGCTTGAAAAGCTGCTAATAAATAATGTATCGGAACAGATGGTTGGAACGAGAAGTAACACGAGAGGAACATGAGCGACTACATCTTTAATTGTTTTAAAGAACATGTAACGACAGGACTGGTGCCTCCCCTGTCTGCTGGCGCTACAAATGTGCAAACAGATTGGAGGAAAAAAAAAACCTGCAACTGTGTAAATAAAGGATGTTTCAGTCCAAGAAGAAAATAGTGATAAGTATCAAAGTGCACTTTCACTGTAAAAACTAAAGAATGAGACTTGATGGGATTTTGGCCAAAGTCCTGCAGAAACCATCAACCATCATTTCAACACTCACAGTTTTCATGCATTAACATTCACAATGTAAGCAACCATCCTCTGACTGAAAAGGAGAAATGATGCGATTACCCAAATTCACATTATCAAATGGGCCTTTTTGCATGTACAGAAATCCAAGGGTGCATGTAAACACTTATAGATCCAACATCACAGTTGTGCTTCAATGAGGGCAACAAACACCCCAAGTACTCAGCATTTCACAATTAAAATTTACAATCAAATAAATAATTTTTATGATTGAATCCGTACATCTCAGAAAGGTCCCAGAATGGATATCTGAAGTCAGCCGGTAGTTGTGCTTAGTTGTTCATCCGTCGATGATTAGTACATCCACGTCCTCACTTTTTCTCTGCTGGTTCCTTGGAGCAGTGAGGGCGCTTTTCCGGACTGGCGCTCAGGGCGGGGACTTTTGCAGGTGTGATGGGGCTGGCGCTGTCCCCCGCTCTAATGCCGGCGCAGGGCATCTCCATGGCAGGACCCACGGTGGGCCTCACCACCCCAGCTGTGCTCACGCCGACCCCAGAGAGAACTCCCACTCCGGCGCCGGGCCCGGTTGTGGCGCTGAGCAGGTTTGCAGACTGCAGCACGGCCTCTGAATGCTCACGGGCCTTCATGCGCAGGGCGGCCACGCTGGCTGTGCGGTTGCCCTGACAACCATAGGGTGGCAAGAAGGATAAGCCCATTGGGTCAGAGACACAACAGGAGCACAGAGGGTTGCCTGAAAAAAAAAAAAACACAATAGTTGGTGACTGCTTAAAGAAACAAATCGTCCACCTTGAGACACAAGAACCTACCTTTAAGGGTGGCCACTTGAGACAGAGCCTGGGCATATGTGGCAGAGTTGAGGAGAGTACCGGGTATGCAGGATGGAAAGAACGGACCCCCAGGACCCACCGTCCTGTTGATGCTACAGAGAACAGGCCTTTTTTTTTAGGAAAAAGTACAAAATGCTTGATCATAAAGATTGCCTGTTTTTCTCACTTTTGCTGCATCTCCATTGGTTCTTTCTGCTTCCTGCTCTGATCCACCGGGGACTGGGAGTTGATGCTCCGAGACGGAGGAGTGCCCTCACTCATCTGCTCCTTTCCTCCTTCTGGGTCGGAGCTCCCACGTTCCGTTTTTCTCCACTTCGCTCTGCGGTTCTGGAACCAAACCTGCAACATAGAAAACTTTAAGTTAACTTGAAATGTTTCTGCAATTTAACTTGGAAAAGTGGATTTTTTTGGCCATCACAAAGTCCCTCTTTTGCTTTCTTGTGAGTCTTGTAAGTGCTCCGCTGCTTTTTACCTAAAACTTGCACATCAACACAGCCAAGAACCAAGTTGTGGTATCTTAATCGAAGGAAGGTCACTGCCTATAACAACATTTAATTGAGCAATTTTTCATTATCATATTTTAATGACTTCCCACTGACAGTTGTGCTGCCCAAGAGAGAGGCGGCTATGATGAAGTCGTTTATTTCCCTATTTAGTGATTGTTTGACAACATCAGATTCGATTAGGACTTGGTTCTAGCAGGCATTAATCATGATGTGTGAATGGATGTTGGAGCCGGTGCGCATGTGCTCTTTGTGCCTCCCCATTGTACCCCGGGTGTGAATGATGTCAACAGCCAAACAAAACATTCATTCGGCATAAAGAAAGGACAACATTTTGATGGCAGGACAACAATACAGCCGATGGACTTATCTCACCCCTGCACCTTCCAGCTAGAAGTCGCGCGCCCCCCACACACACAACCCTCTCTGAATGGGCTATAATTGCTCCATTAATCTCAATTTGCTGCGTGCTCTTAATGCGGGGGAAGCCCATTGACACTTTCCCAAAAGGGGGGCAACAACACTACAACAGAAAGGAAATTTATTTTCTAATAATAATGTAAGTTTAATATCCCTGCATACTGCGGTGGATTCATGTTCAGATTTAATAATAGGAATGCAGTAATCGGATTAGAAGGGGAATAATTTGTTTACAGTCCCTAATTTACAGCGCCGGATTCCATTATCAACCCCGCCATTGGGTTTAAGCGATAGTAAGATGACCCTGGGGAACAAAAGGAAAACTATTATATTTCCCACAATTAGATCTGAGCGCACAACAAAACCCAAAAGCAAATCTGGAATGCAGGAAATTACATACAGGACACATAACTTAATTACATCTGACCAAGTTTATAGCCGCGCGCATGTGCGGGGCAGGAGCGGAATATCAATTCAAAGTTGTTGTTTTTTTATTCAGGTGAGGAACATTTTTCCTTATTTTAAAAAATATATATTCAGAGTGCGTGACGGGGAAAAAAAGGTCTGAGTGGATGATGTATCCCTGCTACTGAGACGGACAAATTAGTGAAGAACATTATCGCTGCTTAATTATGAATGACCGATTAATCAAGCTAATCTAATATTCACCATTATGTTGATGTTATTAAAGTGTATCAGCAGAATGACAGAGCATCTTAATTTAGCCCCTCTCCTCGCATGGTCAGGAGGACGCGTCAGGATGCGCGCGCAGCCTCACCTGAACTCTGGCCTCGGTCAGGTTGATTTTCATGGCCAGCTCCTCCCGCGTGAACACGTCCGGGTAGTGAGTCTGCGCAAAGACAGCCTCCAGAGCCTCCAGCTGCAGGATACACAACAAGATTAACACCTCAAATATAAATATTTCACGTGATTTTACATGTTTTTTTTTAGCATTTACTATTTTTGTTATTACATTTCTCAAGTAATTCATTAAATTTAAATGAAAATGTTGGCCTGCCATTAATTGGCCTTAAATTGAGCAGAAAAGTTGCAAAAATAAATCGGGTTTTTTTTAATAAAAAAAAGAAAAAGTTTATTTTATTTTATGTATTGTTGCAACAAAACTTGTTGCCATTTTTTTTAATTAAATGAAGTGATTCAAATAATGTAATAGAGTGCACATAAGTTGCTTTTTCATTATTGAAATACATGCACGGTTTGCATGTTTACCTGTTGCAACGTAAATGTTGTTCTGTTTCTTCGCTGTTTTCTGCGTAAAAATCCATCGTCGAAATCAGCCGGGGCGTGGCTCCCAAAACCACTGGAATTTACTAAAAAAAATCAGAGAAAAAACAAAATATATAAATTTAATTTTAATTGAGAAAAATAACATTCAATATGATCACATTTGGTACAAGAATCTGTATTTATGACAAACAGAAAAAAAAACATTTAAAATGGAGATGTAGTAAAAGCAAATGATAAACATTGGACAGATTTTGTGTTTCCATTAGCGGCATTAAACATTGATGCTGGGGGTCTAAAGGGAGCCATGACGGACTGAGAACCATGACACCAAGCATCTGTGCCCGGGACAATGCGCCCCCTCTGCCCCGGGGCCAAACCACCAGCAGCCAGCAGGCTGACACATACTCCTTACATCCAAAATAAATAAAAATAAAGCAAAAATATTAATTATTTTGAAGGTTTTATGGATTGAACAAAAACATTTTACTTTAAAAGAAATTATATCTGCAGTTTGACGCACTCCACCTTATGCAAAACATTAAAATGAAAAATTTTATATGACTTGTGTAATTAAACAAACATAAAAATGTTACTTTATGACAGAATTAAACACTTAAAATTGTAAGGAAACTCACGCGTATTGGAGCGACAACATTCTCCCTCTAACTGAGGCGGACAGTGGAAGTAAAACATCCCGCTGCGGCTCCGAGTCCCGCTACCTGGAATACAGAGGAAAAGTTTAAGACTGAAGCCTCCTATCGACAGGAAACCGAAAGCAAGGAATTAAACCCGCGCGAGGAGGTGGAGCCGCGCGCGGGACCTCTGAGAGCGCAAAGTTTGTTTCAGGGAGCATCCTACCTGCAGAGAAGATGCTGATGCTGATGCTGAGCTCTGGAGGAAACTGCTGCTACAGACTCTGTCTGTATGGGAGTGTCCACACTATCTCTCACGCTCCCACCTTTCTTTTCTCACACACACACACACACACACACACTCAAATCACGCACATCCATCCATCCACACACAATGCGCGTTCCCCCGTTCCACCCCGGGAGAGCCCAGATGTCTCCATAAGTGTCTACAGAGTGTTAAGGTTTTCAGCTCCTGTCGCAGAATCTCACGCCTAATTGGTCCTAATCGGATTATCACGGCTTTGTCTCTGTCACCCCCCAACCCCTGGTGTGTGCGCGTGTGTTTGAGCGTGCCAGAGAGAGGGGAAAAAAAGCGAGACATGCAAAAGGCAGCTCTGCTTAGGGTGCCAGAAACAGAGATGTTATTCTTGAGTCGAGCTTATTCCCTAATCATAAACATCCACACATAACCGCAGCACTTTTTATTTGGTTCTTTCATATATTAAAAAAGGAGGATGACTGCTTTTGGGTTTTAGATTGACTGTCGGGCAGACTAATTGCTCGACAGGGTGTGTTAGAAGGTCCACTTTACAAGGGGTTGCGCATGCAGAACACTCACAAGGCCAAATTTTTGATTTTGTTCACAGCAAGGGGTCCGGCGATTTATTTCGCTTCCTCGGATAAATGATCTGCTGCGGGACCCTTTCAATTAGTTTTAAAGCGCATCTGGGACGGCTGAGCGCAGACGCCATGCGTCTCTGAGGTGGAGGCAAAATGAGGCTTCGAGAAGCAGCTGAAATTTAGAAGAGGAGTGCGGGATTGGACCAAACCACATAAAGTGCAGAAAATCCCGTCTAATGGCGCGTAATTGGTTCTGTAATATCATTACAGGGGGATAATGGCCAGTTACAGGGCCCCGCGCTATTAAGGGTTTCCCTGGCGTGCAGCGTTTATGTTATTAAAGGGGGAATATAATGATATTTTAGTTATTAAATGCGCGTAATTAATTTATGCACCACTGAAAATAAAGTTGTTATTATGACCTCGGCGAAGCGCGGAGAAAATTGAAATCAAATAACAGTTGATAACTTTATTCTAATATTTGGTCTAGAGAAGTCGGGCGGAAGTGGAGGCCTTAAGAGTTTCCTGTCAGATCCATCCTCTGATGATTGAGAGGAAACTCAACAAAATCATCTCAGCTGGTAGAAAAATAATTAACAATAAATAAGGCTTTTAGTTGCTTTCAGCAGCTGGATCTCTTTTCAGCACCATGGTCAGCACCACTGGAATAATTCACTAGGATCTCAGATGTTTTTAACCACTTTTCTGTTATATTTCTGATAAATGTTAATATTTACAATAAACAGCTGAAAATTTTTTATTTTTATATAATCTACATGCACACCATTTAGTGTTTTGTAATTAGAATTTTAAGACTCATCTTAAAACATTACAAGGAGAACTGTTTCAAAGATTTATTATTTAAAATGTGTGCACCAAAATGTTTGATATTAATTTAATATAAACGCGACATTTACTGTCCATGTCAAAGGCTGGTCATTTGAATTTATTTTAGAGAAGTTCCAACATGTTTTTAAAATAAAAATACACATGAATTGACTCTTCAAAGCTTACTTTACAGTGAGGTAATATTCATACATGATATATTACCAGCTACATATCCAAGTCTAAAACAACACATCCGAGGTAATTCTGTTGAAGCACCTGCAATGGAAGCAAACATGTAAACGGTTTTAATGTAAATTTTAAGAGTAAAATATAAAGAAAACATTGACATTCAAGTATAACCCTTGGAAAATGCCACTGAAAAGGCATGGAAGCAGATACAGTTATGGATGAATCCTTAATCTCAAAGCAACAACAACCAAAAAAGGACAAAAAATAAAATAAGACACTAAACAAAATAATTTCCTTCAGATAATTGAACTATAAAATGGGTCTCCTATGGCCCCGTAAAACAAACATTGTTCAACATGAAGTTGCTGAAGATGGTACAATGGTTTATTTTGGCCCAGAATGAGTTTGACATCCTATGATAATTGCATTAACAACATTTGTAAAAACACTGTAGCAGTGGTTTCTGTCAGCGAAAGTGCTCTTTTAACTTCCAAATGCCCTCCTGCCCAGAAGTCCTGTGAAAAAAGCAGATGCTCCTGAGTAACTCTCTGAAGACGGGAACTTGTTCCTGTGTCAGTCTTGGTTTGAAATAGTCCAGCACTTCCTGGGTGGTGGCCTGCCCGTCCACGTTCGCCTGGAAGGCGACAAAGTTGCGTAGATCGACTAAAAGCTCATCGTGCTCTGTGGATGGAGCAGGAGGAGAGCTGGTTCCTGGAGCTTCAGAGTCGTCCTCGCCCTCTTCTTCATCGTCTCTGCGACTGGAGAGGCTGCTTATGTGATTTCGAGCTCTCATTTTGGCCAGAAGGGAAGCCGAAGATAGCGGGGTGGAGTTTGAGTCACCCTCTGCTCCTTCTCCACTGAAATGAGCTCCTGCACCCGGTTTCTTTGATGCTGACTTTTTTATAATAGAACTATCCTAAAATAAGAGAGTAAAAACACACAATAGAGCATTAAAAAATCAGCAAAATCCACCCATGCAATACTTTAAAAAAAAATTAAAAGTTACCTTGCATTTGATAGGAGTGGTGGTAGACTGAACAGAAGGTCCAACTAAGAGAGAATTCTTTTTTTGGCCAAATCGTTTCCTGTGAACACAAAATAAATCACAAAAAATCAAATGAAGCAAATCCGAGGAGCTTCTTCCCACCCCCCAGGGGATTGATGGGATACCTTGCAGGTGGAGGAGGGGGTCTGTTATAGGGCAATCGGCACTGCTGCCGGGAAATCTTAAGCGCTTTGAGGGCATCTTTAGCCACTCTGTTGGCTTCTGCTTCTACAAGAACGTAGTCCGGGTTGGAGGACTCCATGATGGTGTCGTGCTGCATCACACTGTGGATCCCTAACAAAACCAACAGGATGTGAGAAAGCTGAACAATCAAGTTAGTGTGAAAGGAACGACTCGGACAGGATTCCTACCAGATTTCTTCAGGAGCTTTGACAAGACATAATCATCTGACTTCTTCTGATCGTTTGCACCGTTTTCTTCAGCCTCTTCTTTCTTAAAAGCCCTTTTCTTCACCAGATGAGAGATGCGGTGGCCTTCGAACCGAGCCTCTCGCGAGCGTTTGGTCTTTTTATGCTTACGTTTCTCATCAGAGTCACAGTGTTTTCTCTTTTCCCGGTGTTTCTGAGGACTGCTTAAAAGGTCTTTGTGCTGGTGATTGTTCTTCAACACTGAGTTGTTTGCTGCAGTGCTGACTCTATGAGATTCTTTGTTATTATTTTCTTCTGGAATATTTGTCTCTTCAACCGAACCGTTTTGATTGATACTGTTGGAGTCAGTAAACGCACTCGATTTTCCCTGAGAAGGTAAGGAACGGCCACTTTTGAAGATGGGAGTGTCTTCTGAGGAGGAGTGTTTCCTGGTTGGAGCAGCTTCCCTTTGGTTTGCTGAGGAGTGTGAATAGTTATACGTGGACTTCGGCCTCTCTGGTTTCTTGGGCACTTTGACATCAGAGCCCGTACCTATTTGAATCCAAAAAAATCATCTTATCAAGAGAAATGTATGGGATATTCTCTTCAACTGAGCGATAAATGTGTGGTAAGAACAAACCTGCAAATATAGCACTGGTTTCTGTTCCCTGAGATCCATCTGGGTCAGCCAGAGTGAAGAGTTCATAGATGTCATTAGACTTGAAAAACCGTCTTTGTTTGGGATCCTTCAGAACGCGATTGGTCAGAAACTGTTTAAAGATTTGCCTGGATTTTTTTAAGAAAAACAAAATATATGTTACTTCACAATATATGATCCCTCCAGATCTAGTCTCCAAAGGATATATACAATTTAGACTCATTAGTTTGTATTTTAAAAATTAAAGAAAAGCTTTTAAATAAAAAAAATGTTAGATGAAATGTATAAGTCTTTTTTTTTAATGTAGAAAGACTTTTTTAAGTATTCAGGTACACTTTTTTTTGTAATTCTTGCAATATTCCAAACATATAATAATAATAATAATAATAATCTAATGTGTATAATCTTGTAATCTAGTGTATTTGGGGTACAAACCTGTGGTAAATTTTCTCTTCGATGGTGCCTGCAGTCAGCAGCCTGTAGATCGTTACTTGCATCGTCTGACCGATTCTCCATGCTCGCTCTCGTGCCTTTTTGCAACAAAAAAAAACATTCAATAAGGCGGTGAACCACAAAAATAAGGAATGATTTCATTCGTTTTCAACCCTTTTAGAAAACATTTAGTAAACCAAACAAACCAAAAAGATGAAAAGCAAGAAACATGTGAAGAAAGCTCCACATGTCCCGATCTGGGTCGGCGCTGTGGCAGCACTTCTGTGGCTGAGCTGGCTCCGGGTATAAATAGATTCCTAATGTTCTGTTTCCTCACAGCAGAGCCAAGCCATAAGTTTCTTTTAAATTACAGTCCTGTTTTCATGCCCTTATTTGTGTGTGGGGTCATGGGGTGTATGTGTCAACAGAGGGGTGGACAAAGGGTTGGTTTAAATTTACATTTTTGAGGCTACATTTATTTTTACTATAAAGCTCTATGAGCTGCTCAAAGCATGAAAATCTTATTTTTATAAATAAAGTTTGATTTGATTGTAGTTTGGTGTCACCTCATCTTGCAAAATGTTTCATAGAATTATGGTCACTGGCAAAAATTTTGAGGGTAGATTAACGCTCATTCCTAGAACCCTAAATGTTAACAGAAACGCAAATATAAATCTGCCATTGACTTAAACTAATTGAAAGTTTGTGTTCAATTTTATAGAAGTATTATTTATGTTTTATTTTATCAAAATTACCTGTCATGACTGAAATAAAATGTCTTTTCAGTAGTTTCTAAACGGAAGTGAACACATATGGAAACATATAAAAAAAGATTATTTATAATCCACAGAAATAGTTTTGTGTGATTCCTCTGGTCTTCAGAAAAAGAAGAAATTCTCACTTTTTTGAGGTGTGCTATGTGAGGAGCATTAGTATGCTTAGTAAACATTTTTTTTCTTCAGTGAGTGTCTAACCTGTGTGTCTGTGCTGGGGTTCCAGTCTGGGTCATAGATGATGACTCTGTTGGCTCCAGTCAGATTGACTCCCAGACCTCCAACTTTAGTGGTCAACAAGAAAATGAAAATGGATTTGTCCTGTAAAAAGACCAACAAGACTTAGCCATAGATACTTGCAAACTTCTACAGTAGATAATGTTAAATCAAGTTTCTCTTCTCACATAAATCCCCAAAACCCAGATCAGCATCAGTTAGTGTTTCTACCTCAGGCTCAGAGGTGGGATTTTCATGGGAATTACTCTGAGCCTTTAGGGAAGGATGATCCTCACCTGGTTGAAGCGAGCAATCAATGGCTGTCGAGAAGCTATCGTGGTTGTTCCGTCCATTTTTAGGTATGAGTAGTTGTTCTCCATTACAAATACTTCCAATATATCCAGCATCTGGAACATAAGGATCTCTTTGAGACAACAGAAACACAGAACAGGAGGACAGGAAAAGGTTGGCAGAGAAGGGGAAACTGGGACTGAGGTTTGGATTAGCTCTAAAAGGATTAGAGCAGATTAATATTACATGGACAGAGATGCCGACAGGGATGGTCTCAGGTTCCCTCTGAGGTATAATCTCATTGGTATTGACTGGAACAGCTGGGACCTTTATTATACACACACTCTGTCTCTCACATAATCACAGCAACATTTCAGTCAGAGGAGCTTTAAAGTAGCAGCAAAAACACAATGTCTCTCTAAGATTACATATTTAAAGACATAACAGTTTTAAAACTTTTTTTTCAAAATATAAACTTTGTGTCGCCCACCTGTCTAGACTGAGAGAAGAGAAGAACCCTGTGGCCTTGTTTGAACCAGAGCCGAAGCAGGGACTCCACCACTATCAGTTTCCCTGAGCGTTTCCAAAAGCCAAAGTGTTCCTCCTCTGTGAGCTGGTCCTCTGGGATTCCCTTCAGCATCCGAGGGCCACCCGAGAACAGATCCGGGTGGTTACAAATCTTACGCAGTGCGATCAAACCCGAGAACACCTGAGAAGAAAGAGGAAATAAATGAAGACAAACCATTACCTTTAAGAGGAAACAGCCAGTGACAACACATTGATCAAGTTTAGTGCATTTTGCAATGTTGTACCTTTAAACAAATACACACATTTACTTTAGTCTACAGGAATGAATTACATAATTTATTTAGGGACGATAAAGGCTGAGTTTCGTGATGAGGGCCCAGCGGCCACTGCATTAGTAATGGTGGTTAATGGACTGAGAGTGACCACTGAATGTATCTTTAAGAGTGTGTGTGCGTGCACAATCTGGTCAGCCCCATCTCTTCCTCCACGCCTATTTGGTCAGTGGTGATAAATGGTAGTTTGTCTCTCTAGAGTCCAGCTAATGTGAGAGGAACAACTGGACAGTTCTTCAAGGGAGCAACACAAATACAACATTTCTTAAAAATACAGACAAACCCGTTTGAATGTAGATTTCTTTGTAAACAAACAAAACAAAAGAGTTTAGGAACTCACCTGCATGTCACCATTAAGTATTTGGTAGACTTCTTTGGAATCTAAGAAGCTCTGGTAGACCTGCCGCTGCTCCTCTGTTAGTCTGCAAAACAGCACCTAAAGAAACAAACACACTGATGTGAGTCTAAGGCTATGGTCACGACAGGCTTGGAAATGCGGTTTCAAGCGACCACTTCCAATGAAAAGTCTACGTAAACGCGGGTATATGTGCGTTTCAGGTCAGTTTTCGGGCTCTACCAACAGAAAATGTGAAATTCTACCAGCTGAACTTTAACCAAACAGGAACTCAGATTCAGTTGTGCTCGGAAGAGCAAACCATTTGAAAATTGGTCATGTAGGAGAACTTAATTGTGGTTTGCGCCCTGCTAGAACTATGTGACACCATATATATATATATATATATATCGGCATAAAGCTGGGAAAGAAAAAGTCTGGATCAAGATTTGCACATTCATGAACGCGCATCACAAGCCCAGTGTATACGTAGCACAAGTTTGAAATGGACAGTGAAAATCCACTTTAAAGCCACTTGATGAAGTGAACTGAGTGAGAACCGAAATGATTGGGAAGCTTTGTGGTTTTTAAAGCGAACACAGTCCTCAGGGACTGATCTTAATGAGCAGGAGTGGGCAGAGAAGTCAACCAGCATCAGGCAGGAGGACAGACTGGAGACCAGCCTCTTTAATGAATACTAGCTTCTTTTACTTTACCAGGACTTTATTAGCTGGTTTTACCTGACAAAGCCATCTATACAAATTCATTTAACACACATTAATCAAGCTCTCTGCAGATGGAGAGCATCACAATGCATAAACATCTGTGTTGTTTCAGGGTTTTTGAGTTTGATTACCTGCTCATTCTTGTCGGGTAAGGAGAGGTTGGCCTTGACATCAGCCTTCATTCTTCTGAGCAGGTAAGGATTTATGGTGTCCCTCAGCACACACGCACACTTGTATGCCGTCTGGACCTGCGTATTGACAACAGTTAGACCTTAGAGGCTGAGAAAAACTCCTATCTTCACGGTTCCTGAGCTCTGACAGTCGACCTGATGTCCCACTCAATGTTGCGAACCATTAAACATTAGTACTTTTTTGGTCCCTGGGGTCAAAACACTTTTCTTTCATCACAATAGCTGAACATCTCAATTTGAAGAAGGGGGTTGGTAGGAGTTAAGAAATCCCCCACTCCACGGTAAAGGGTCTGCTCCACTTTATCCAGACTCTGTGCTAAAAGCCAGTTTCCTCTTTAAACATTAACTCTCTGGGAGTCCACGGGGGGATCAAAGACACCGTTGGCAGTGCTGGAGGGGACAATAAAATGGGGAGGGGGGATCCAGGGGCTAAATGGAGGTGAGTTTGGAAAGCAGCCGAAGAGGATCAAGCGATCTCAGCACAAGCTGCTGAGTGGATTCACATCGAATGTGGGGGGGGAGTCACAAATGCACATTTCAGTAATGGATCCAATATCCACATGCTCATCAGGCCCCACCCCTAAGCTATACATTTTCCCAAACAGATATTTGCACATACATTCTCTTTATGTATCAACAGAGAGGCCCGCTCTGCTGCTCGGAGGATTTCAGGATAAAGCAGCAAAGCTTTGCCCTCTCTGACCATTTAATAACATTAATAATTAGTAAAGGTTTTTATTATCGACAGCGGAAAAAGCATCAATAGCCAGCCTAAATAATTAAATCTGTACAGTCAGTGGGTTAATAACGATTGAACACTAATGACGAAGGGCTACAATTTAGATGCCTCTTTACTTTAGCCTCTTTCTCTCTCACACATTAAGGAGGAACTGAAGTTCCTTCATATGAGCCTACATTATCCAGCGCTCCTTTTAATGGGTCTGTTGTTGCACTGTCTCCTCCTCTAAGCTGCTTCCTTCAAAACTGTGAGTTTCAAAATAATTCAGTACTTCAAAGCTGTAGCAGGAGCTCTCTGTTCCTGTACCTGCACAGGTGAGGCATTGCTGTATCCTCCCATGGTAATTGGCACAGAGAATTGCTCCATGAAGACGGGCAGCGTCCCGAGTTTCCCAGGAAAGACGAAGTCGAACAGAGACCACAGCTCCTTCAAATTGTTCTGCATCGGTGATCCGGACAGTATGAACCTGTGAGGAGTGTGAAACTGCACAAACAAAGGATGTCAGGTACACTTTACAGTGAAAGAATTAGTGCAGGGAAAGCTTCTCTCCACATAGAACTCTAAAATAAAATAAAATAAAATAATTATAATAAACTGAATTGATCTTTAATCAAACAAGACAAAATCAATTAGCCAAATCCATAAATAAATTGCCCATTAAAGTAATTTAAATTTTGTTTTCAGACAGAAATACACTAATTTAGTTTTTAATTATAAGAATTTCTAATTTCACTCAAGAAATCACAAGTTATGAGAAAACAATTTTACTTTAACAAAATACATTACTTTAATATAAAACAGGAAAATACATTCATATTATTAGAATTGATCAAATCCAGTAGTGAACTTGTAAATCAGTATGAAACTGATTAAATAGTTTGTGAAGTAATAAACAGCCCTTCTCCAAAGGAACTATAGAGCAAACACACCTGCTTGCAAGCAGTAGTGACTGCAGCATTTGGATTCCTGATCTTGTGACCCTCGTCTAGTATGATGTAGTGCCAGTCGTAACGTATTAGGATGTCCTGCAGATTCCTTACAGCTGAATATGAGGTAATGAGGATACCGTGACATGAGGCTATTTCTGGAATCAGTTTTTCCTATAAGACAGAAAAAAAGAACAGAAACATTTGAATTGTCTGTATACTTGAAATGTGTCAATTAACTGTTTTTAAAAGACTCAGGGAATTCAACAGATTCTATAAGACTTTAAGACCCACTTCGATCACCGTTTGAGCTATTTTTAAAAGAATTCCCAGTGTTTTTTTTTTTTTTTAATTATGGTTATGTTGTTTTTAGCCAAAATTGAAAAAAAACTTGTGTCGTTTTCAAGGATATACGGTAGTCAAAATCCATGCATACTCAAAAATACTCCGAAATACTCAAAAGTGCAATTTTGAGATTAATGTAAGGCACTAGAACATGTTATAAACACCAAAAAAATGATTTTGATCAGAGTAGATATTTAAGTGTAAAGTGTACGAAGGATTAAAAGGGTTACTGGAGAATTCTTCTTTATTCTATTATGTATTTTGTGCACCCAAAAGTAAATTAACATATATATATTTTTTTACCTTTTTGCTGGTGAAGGAGCCCGTTTCATGGAGAACAGCAACTCTGAACGGTGGCCACCAGGTGTGAAACTCTTTAACCCACTGGTGCATGACTGTAGCCGGACAAACAATAACTGTTGGACCCAAACCAGCATATCTGAGAAACCACCAAGAAAGAAAGAAAAAAATAAGGGAGATTTTAGTAAATATTTGCTGGACTGAAGCAGAAACAAATGGAAAAAAAGAAAACAAAGCAAATTTATAGAGTACATTTACACTTAATATTTGTTTCTAAAATAAGACAGTGCATGAAAATATTTACAAGAACATTGTGAAAAATACATAAACACACAATGATGCACTAATGGGCTGGTATGAATCTCTGCCTGGTGGAAGCTATTGATACTGAGCCATAATTGAGTTTGCAAACAATCAATTTGTGGGCGTCTATAGTAGACAGAGTATTGACCAACAGGGAAGCTCCACAACCTTACAGTATGAGTGTCACTTTTGAATCACAATCAGATTCCTTTTTTTAAAGCTTGTTTTAAATCTCATTTCTAAAGTTTTTTAAAATCATTTGAAAAAAAAAACAGTTTTTCTCAAACAGTGTCAGTATTTCTCTGATGTCTTCTGTAAGAAAGTGAAGAGTCTGATAATTGAAACATGTTTAATAATTCAGATGAACACTCTCAAGCAGAATCCCCCCCGATCAAATATTCATACCACGCAGACACACGGGCTCTGGACGCAGCTTGTTGTCAGTGTGTGCCTCTGTACCTGTAGTTGGACCCTCTAGTCCTCAGTTTGCTGTAGCTCAGCCCGGCCAGAAAGCTGATGACCTGGATGGTTTTGCCCAATCCCATCTCGTCTCCCAAGATGCCGCCGGCCTGCTGACAATGAAGTTCCCACATCCAGCGCACACCTGTCTGCTGGTACCTGACAACACAACAAATATGCTCACATCTCACCTAATCAAGAGATTTACTTTCACAAAATGTAACTTTTCAGTCAGTTATTAAAAAAAAACTTTTCTGTCTTTTTCCTGAAATGTTTTACTTCTCAAACACTTAAAAAATGTTTACAAGAATATTAAAGTTTAAACAAAAGTCAAATATTCATCTGCTAATCCTAATTCAAAGGTTTCAGAAGAAGTGGGTGTGGATCAGTACAAGGTACAATGTTCTGTCACATCACATATCAAAGTATGACATACTGATATGACAGATATGCTGAACTCACTTGTAAAGTTTTTTCCAGAGGAAACCAGGAACTTTGAAGCCTTCGTCAAACTCTGCATCGCTGTCATCCGACAGCTCTTCGCCTCTCTCTCTCCTCTCTTCCCGTTCTCGAAGGCGGTTTCGTTTCCATCTCCTAGTGAGAAAACCAGTTCATAAGGATGACACCTTTGCCCGTTTTGACAGCAATGGTGTTCCAATCATTAACTAAAACATAGAAAGATGAGGCCTGAAAACATTTTTGTCTCATTTCATTCTTTTGTTAAAAAATTTGTGGATGGGAAACTTTTTCTATGAAGAAATTAATTTAAAGACATGGAAGATGTATGATTATGAACTTCCTGAAATGTACAATTCCTAGTCTTTAAATGCTTATGACATATTTAAATTTACTATGTTACTATGGCAAGCCACAAGCTCCCTGCTCCACATTTACCTCTCTTCCACGTCACAGTTTTTTGTTTTTTTTTTAGAATTTCAGGGTTGTTTTCTCTTGTATGGTGGAATGTCTCAAGAAAAAGGTAAATGTAAAGAGAATACTTTTAATAGTGTAGGGAAGAGGGCAGTTAGAGGCAGAGTCGTTGTGCTGCAAATGAAGATTGATACAGACAATTAGTAGTGCGCGTTCCCCAGAAAGGTGTGAGGTGCAGAAGATAAGAATCCATCTTCATTTGGGCCCGGTCCTGTCACCCTGCTACGAAACCAGTCCTTTAGCTGGGCCTGGGAGACCACACTCTCTAATTAAGTCAAGACTAAGCATTGGTTCAGTTAATTACACTTTTCTGCCCCCACTCTATCCCTAAACCCAACTAGAAATACCGCCCGCACTAATAATATCATTCTTCGCATTAGCCAGCCTCACCATCCATGCCGTGTCAATGCTGTCGAATTGACATTCAGTCACTTTAGTGTAGAAAAAGGACACATGCCAACACAATTTATTTGACGGCTATAAATATGAAATCTCATTAGGGCTGCTCTTCCATTAATTTGAGCATTAGAATGAGTGAGCATGTAAAGCCATGTGCGGGAAGATAATTAGGCCAGAGCAAGACCAGAGAGGGAACGAGAGCACCGAGTGAATTTGCTAAGTCAAGAAACAGCTGCCAATCTCATCTGGGATTAACTCTCTTTTTTGCACCATGGAGCCAGCAAAAACAAACTGTTTCTCCTTAGGTAAAGAAAATAACAACAATAGACCATTTCCACCAGTCATTTTTTCTACTTTGACAATTTGCAGGGATCTACACTAACTTTTCTTTCTAGGAGAACCAAGATGGGAAACCTAAAATCTAGGATCTCTTCTTTACTGTAACATTTTCCCAGTTATTAGTCTCTTTGAAGCAAATTTGTGAAACATAATTTATTTTTTGTCTTCTGCTGAATCAGTAAAGTTGCTTCTCCTTCACAGATTTGATCATTTCAAATGATGTTCGTTGGTTATGAATGAAACTGTTGCATTAAGGATGAATTCAACACTTAATTTTTTATAGCAGATTCTTTCAAAATCTGGGTTTCATTTCTGAATGATAATGAGCAAATGGTTAAGTTAAGTAACAGCCAGTGATATTTGTATTATTTTACAAATGCTGAATATTGAGATTTGTCTTTTATTTTGAAGAGTTGTGTTTGTTTTTCTTTAGTTTTGAATAAATTCACTGCTGTGAGGGAACCACTTGTGTCTGGACGTTCTTCATCGGAATTATTAAAGTATTTCATGTAATTCAATAAATAATTTTATCATCTGAAATACACAGTAATACCTTATTCGTTGCCTGTAGTACTCCACATCTCCATCGTCCTTATATCTTTTCACTTTACCACTGCCATCTTCCTCTTCATCTGAACTCCCAGGGTGATATTCTTCATCATTATTTGCCTTCTTCTTCCTCCAACGCTCAGGTTTTCTCTTGTAAGGTTTCAGCTCATACTCATCATCATCATCATCCTCCCCAAAGCCCTCAGCCATAGCTTCTCTCTCTTCTTGCTCTGGATCCAGTAGTTCATCACTGGGCAGGTACTCTGATCCCTCACTGTCCGTTTCCTCTCCCTCCGTGTGTCTCTTCCTCTTCTTTTTGGGCGTCTGGGGCTCAGCTTTGGGTCGAGCTTTAGGATGGGCCTTCAAAGCGGTTATCTGCAGCTTTCGCATGCGCTTCTTCATTTTCTTGTCTTTGGATGAGTGAACCGTTTTTGTGGTTTTACTACTTGTTCCTTCGGTAGAGCTGAAAGATGAGCTTTTCTTCTTCTTCTTCAAAAGAGGGACTCTTTTCCTCTCAGTTGCCATCTTGGCCTGATCTGCCAGGTACTGGTCAAATGCAGAGTTCTCAGCCAACATCAGTTTCCGAGGTTCCTTCTTTACCTCTTTCTGTTGTATTCTGGTTCCAAAAGGAGTCATGTGACCTTTCCGAATAAGCTCCTCCCATTCAGTCTCCTGAGCTGGCATGAGCATGCTGCCCAGTGTAGACGGCCCAGGTTCTGGGAGAAGACATAAATACAAAGTTAGGTCTGAAAATAGAGTTAGTCAAAAAGACATTAGTTTAAGACAATGTGAACAAAAAATTCAGAAGGAATTTGCTTGCAGATCAAAACAGAAGAATTTTTGTCAGATAACTCTACTCGAACATTGAGATGAGGTCTTGATGGTCTGCTGAGGTTCAAACAATGCATAAGAAAGAGAAAAAATAATAATTTGAATGACTAGTGGATATGGATGTTAGTGCCAATAAAGTTGGTCTCATAATTTCAAAATTTAATGATCTGTAGAACCCATTCTCAAAAAATAAATAAATAAATAATAAATAAAAAAGTGTGGTGTTAGCAGAAGTTCTTTGGACAAAAATGTCACGCCAAATATTAGAATGTCAGTTAGTAATACAGTCTTAAATGTCTTGACATTAGACAACAATGTAACTCCATTTAGGATATTGAGTCTATGACTTGGAGATTCTCACCAAACTTGAACAAAGCAGAGACATTCTTTGATTTGCTACTGAATTTCAACTGAAGTCAGAATTTAATATCAACCACACAAAAGGATGGATCCATCTGATGTAATTTAAAAACTATTTAAAGCCATTTCAAATGTACCCCATTCTTATTTTGTGTGTAAAAATTAGCAGGATCCCATCACCATGTCTAAATAACTAAATGGACTGAGGTGCTACCATAACAAATGTCTGTGTTAATCACACTTAGTATGACAGGAATTGAAAAATGCCCTTCACACTGCATCAGATCCCGCTGAGGGGAAAAGCAGCATGTCATGGAAATTAAGACACAGCAAGTGTTATTTTCATTAATGATTGGATAAGAAGACTGGTAGCTATAGTAAAGGAATCAAAGTGTTTTTAGTCTTTACCTTCATCCTCTTCATCATCTTCAGCCAAAAGTTCTGCTTCCACTCGCTGAGAGTCCTCTCCTCCCAGGATGGCCTGAAGACGCTTCTGTTTCGCCCTGATTTTTTTCAGCTGTTTTTCCTGAATAAAAAGATTTTATTCTCAATTCTATAGTCTGTATTTGTAACATATTACCATCTAAAAAAGTACACAACTCTTAATTACTGAATTTAATAAACTTTTACCTTATTTTCCTTTTGCCTTTTAACAGATTCAATCTTCCGACTTATATCTTTGCTGGATTCTGCATATGGAGACAGCTGCTCTATGATCTTGTTGATTTGCTTCAAAGAGACCATAACAGATCTGAAACACGAAAAGATGAACAAAGACCAGACTTTGTAATTCACACTTCTATAAGATCATCACTTTAAAATGATATAAATATAATTTCTAATTGAAAATAAAAAAAGATTAACCTAACAAGCTAGATATTTCCAAATCATCCTCATCATCTCAGCCAAAATACTCAGGTACATCCACAGTCTCACACAGTGTTCTTGGTAAAGCCACATAAATTATTTTTTCATTTAAAAAAAAAAAAAATTAAAGTTAAACTGAAAACTAATAAAGGAGGTGTATTAACATTGCTTTTTAGGCATTGTTCTTTACCTCACATCATCCAGTACAGAATGGTACTCCTTCTCAGCCTCAGCTTTAGCAGCAGCCTGACTAGACTCCTGAATCGCTTCATCCACTTGCCGCAGGACACCTTGTTCAAGTACATCCTGGTCATAAACGGCCACACCAAGACCCAAGAGTTCATCAGCTCCAGAACTGGCAGAGGCTTCCTGGATCCGTTGTCGGTCAATGTGTAATAAGGCTCCTGACCTCTTGCCACCTAAGAGAAGCAAATACAAGCTATTGTGAGCAAATCTCCTAAAATAAACATTAAAAGTTGTTACATTAAGTTACACTTAAGTACTGAAATCTCTTTATCAGTTGCAAAAGCACAACACCCCTCAGTTCTATTTTTACCCTCTAATTCAGTATCACATTAAAGATCCAATCCAATCACATTTTGATCTATTGTAAAAATGTTAGATTATTATGATTCTGTTTTTAGGTGAAATTAAAAAAAACTGTGTTGTTTTCTAGTTCATTACAAGGAGCCTCTGAATAAACTTAACCCCGTTACTATTACCGGTATCCATTTGTTTACACTTTCTCCTGCTAGCTTACAGCTACCCCACAACCCCAACCTAACATTACTAATACAACAAAAATCAATCAACAATCCTTTATTACTCCCACAATGGGGAAATTCTCTATTTTTTTTGGCGAGAAAAAAGGGAGCTATACAGCAGTGCACAAGAAAAACAGAGACATTCATGGATCTAGTTGTCTGCAAGTGGATGCATCAAAAACAGCAGAGAAGGAAACTGTGGCCCTCTGACTGTAGCACCTACATCACTGTTACAGGCTTTTTTCCAAAGGCGTTTTTTCATCTGCTCACAATTTGAGTTAAGAAATACCGAAAAACACTATTTTCATTTAAATGTATTTTTATATATGTCATCTAGTATGAAAAAAAAATGGTACAAGAGCATTTTGAAAACACCAAAAATGTAATTTTAATTGGGGTGGGTATTTAAGTAAATTAATGCAATTTTCTCAATTAGGTTTTAGCAGAACTTTTTAAAAAAATTAATCACCAAGACTTTCTCCCCCTAATATATTACAATTACTACAGTATATATATATATATGCAGCTTTTCTTTAAATGACTTACCATTGTTGTCTCCGGCCCCAGCGCTGGTGGGATAGGCTGCAGCTGCCTCGGAGCTCTGGGTGTTATCAGGGACAGAGCAAGATGCTTTGCCCCTTGCAGCTCCTTCCTCCTCTGACCATCCCAGCGTGAGGGCAGCACTGGCTGGGCTGGACAGAGAGGAGGACGCCTGCTGCTCGGTGGCTTCGGCAGGCATAATGATGCTTCTGCCAACAGAGTTGTTGGCGTTTCAATCCAGCATCAAGCCAGTTATGAATGTGCAGTACCTAACAGGGTTTAAAAAAAACTATTTTAGGACAGTGTGAAGCAGCATATCAAAACAAAACCATTTACTATTTACTGAGTTAATTCATAGTAAAAGTTTGAAGGATTACAATGACTGATTTCATAACTGTGTTATTAGTTTGAAAAAATAACCCCCGAACCGATAAATAATAATACGGCTGGTGATAAGAGAATAATTAATTATCAAATCAACTAAATAAATATCCGTTAGCCAAATATGAGGTTGATTTTCAGGGTTTGTAGAAGTCTTTTGTTTACGTCGCTCCGCTAACTAGCTAAGCTAACAGCTGTTTAGACTTGGGAACCGCGTCGGCTTCTATTAAACTATCGGGTCTGATATTACGAAATATAATAACTGTGATATCAGAATTGTTCACATAAAATATAATACCTTAAAATGAAGCGACAATCACAGAAGTCACTCACAGCGTGTGTAGTTACACAACAGCACTAGCTTGAGTTATGTCATGTTTCTGCCCGGACTGCTTCATTGTTTCCGGTGCCGACGAGTACGCTACATCAGTGATATGGAGCGCCCTCTGTAGGTTTACAACTGTAACGTCACCCCATTTTCTAAAACGAAAGCAGATGAAATGATCATTTATAATTTCATTTGAGGAAATCATTTTAATGCTTGTTACAAATTGGCAAGTTTTCAGCCTAAGGTCAAGACTTATTTAACTGCATCTCAAGCACAAAACCCTGATGTGAAATGATTGCCCAACTAATAAAGTATGGATGTCTGCACAAAAGTGTAAAGGCTGGAAAGAAAATGAAGACATATTTCAGAAAAGGGGGTAAAACAATATGACTAATAAATTAATTCTGTGTAATTTATCTCACAACTATGAATATTTCAATGTGTTTTAATGGCAAGCAGCATGCATTTAATATGTAATCATTTCCATGATGTGTAAAAATGAATTCTGAAATAATGCCAAGTCTTCTTAAATTTATCTTTGTCATTTGATTTTATTGATGCTTGTTTTTTTATGATTTGCACTTGTATGCTAAAGTATAAATAGCTGAGCACAAGCTAAGAACCTGGTAATGGAAACCATGGAAACATAAAAAAATAAGAAAAGCACAATATATAGGGGTGAAATAACCAAAATATAAATATGATAGGTTCCCACTGATAAAAATAGTGATATCAATAAGTGTTAATATCCTAATTTTGATTTTTATATTTACAGACATATATTTTTTGTCTGTAAAAAAAAAAATAAAATCCAAATGACCTCTAGATGGCACCACATGATTACTTTATCATGGTTTGAGAAAAACTTGAGCTCAAATTTATTAGAATAGATTCATTATCTATTGTGTGGCAGTGCATCTGTGCTATACAGTCAGTTCTGGTTGCTATATACTGTCTGAACATTACTGCAGCATAAACTAAATTGTGTTTGAAGAAAGCAAAAGCTTTGCAATGCATCATTTCTTTTCAATGTTGAGAAGATTACCCTGTATGCATGTCTAAAATGTAAATATTTCCAAGTATCTGCATCCAGAGGAAGTTTATTTCTCGTGCCTTGTAATAACAAATGGAGAACTTAATTGAAATATTCTCCCCGTCTTTTACTGTTGATAAATCCTTTGGAGAAGAAAGTGTTCTTTTCAAATCCTATTTTCTGTGTAAGCAAACATTTCTATATTGGAATAGATATTGCTGTCATCCAGTGGTCACGTAGGGCATGAATATTGACAAAATAGCTGATTTGTGAGTTTGTGTTTGTACGTGTGCTTGGAGAGGCCTCCACTGTAAATGTGAATTCTGAAAAAACATAGGAAATAAACTATTTAAATGTAGAGACATTCTTTAAAAAGCTCAAAGGTGTGGCAACCTGAGAATTGGGAGTTTATAAATTGACTATAATGAGAATACATTCATAGATTAATTAATCAAAATCATAACTACAAGGTTGATCTGGAAAGTGGAATGCATGCTAATCTCTGTCTTTTATATTTAACTAATATTTGGAAACTTTTTTTGGATACAGAAGACATTTTTTGTATTGTGGCTGTTTTCTTAACAAAATATTTCAGGTGAAGTTCAGGTGGCTAAATAGTCCGACAGGCTACGCAGAGCTCAAAGGATTTAGAGAATGGCAAAGCTGTTCATCTCAAATGAATGTCTTCACTTGTTAACAAGTCCTGCTTTTTTTTCAAGTAGAAGGGGTTTGTAGATTTATAGTGTGTAGGAGGCTACGGTGCAAATCCCAGAGGGTGCAGTGGATTCTGTTAATGCTGCTGTTATGTGCTCCTTTTCAGTGAGACAGTAGAATAACAAACACAGCAAGATTTAAAGAGGTTGTGAGTTTGAGATGTGAAGGGTATGGCTATCTTGTTTTTTTGGAGTTTCTGTCACGTTAAGGCACAGAAATATACACCCATATGTTTATTTTGTTTAAATAAAATCGGGGTAAGTGAGTTCATTCAGTTGTGTATAGGTTATTCATCTTCTGTTTTTAATGA
Source organism: Oryzias melastigma (assembly GCF_002922805.2). Taxonomy (NCBI): domain Eukaryota; kingdom Metazoa; phylum Chordata; class Actinopteri; order Beloniformes; family Adrianichthyidae; genus Oryzias; species Oryzias melastigma. The sequence continues at coordinate 23,161,346 of NC_050526.1, forward strand.
CTGAGGGGTATTTCATCTGTTATCACCAGCACCCAGTCCTCCCAGTTTTATATTTTTAGTCTGCATGGCCTTCATAAGCTGACAGGAAGCCTACAAATCCATGTAAGATGAAAACTCTTTATGAAGACTTTGGTAAAGTAGGAGAAGAGTGTCAGTGATGGTTAACAAATATGAACAAACTCAGAAACAAAAGAAAATAATTTAAAAAAAAAAGAAGTATAACAAGAAAGATGACATGACGAGTCTAAATGGAAACCCCAGACACTTGGGATGATTAGCTTATTAAAAACAGCTGTGGATAATTACCAAATGAAAGCAGGTGAGACTTTGACAGAGAAAAACAAGCCTGAAAGCTGAATAGTACACAAACTAAGAAAACATAACTGAAAGTAAAACTAAAAGCCACAAAAAAGCATAATTTCCTTAACTTTGTTTATAATATCTTTATTATTTCCATTCTTGATCTTTTTATTTGCAGAGCTGTTGTTCACTGGACACAAAAGTAATGCGATTTTTGAACTTTTGAAAGGAAATAGCAAAGTGTACCCTGACTACAGCCTATACGGATGACAACTTTTATCTAAATAAATGTTTTGTAGATGCTGAAAAAAAAATAATAATAATATTTGGCAAACTTCTATTCAAAAGACTGCATGAGGAGTGGTTCACTTCTCACCTTGACAAAATGATGAGAAATAAAATTAGAAGTGAGGCTATTAAGCAATACTTCATAAAAGAAAGTTCTTGAAAAAGATTTTTAAGCCTTTCAAATATGTAGGTATTCAGAATTGTGTTTTATTTTTTTGTGTTGCCTCTTTTAAAAAAGTTGAATGGTTTCTCAGCAGATTTGGTCTGATCCAGTAATCTACAATGCCGTCAATAGGGCAATTACAGTATTTTAACACAATTGAAAAGTACATCATTAAAAAAGGAAAAAATAATTTTTACTACAAGCTATTTTTTTTAGTTTTTTTTAAGGGAAGCAAAAAGGTGAAGAAAAAAAAAATAATTAACTGAACTTTTTTTTCAAATTTGTTTTTAATTTTCACCGGTGTCAGTGGCAGACATAAAATCCTGATTATTTTTGTCCACCTTTTTCATGGGAGGGATCACACATCAATATAAGGGAGGGGTAGCACAAGGGTTAAACAGTTGGATAGGCCGTGTTAACCTGATAAACCCAAGTCTGACTCCTACAGTACGACTTCTTGTGTTCACACACACACATAAGTATATATATGCATGCATACGTGTGTGTTTGTGTGTGTACTTGTGACAGTTTCACTTTGTGGTATGAGCAATGATATTTTTCAGCTTTTCCTCAAACTTTTCCCTGGTTAGCATAAGCACCAAAACCACTTTTTGGGTGGTTAGAAAAAAAAGAAACCTCACTGAAGATTGGCTCAAACAACATGTCTTGGTGTTAAATATACTCTGGGACCCTTTGGCTTCAGGAAGTACTCTTGTGGTTTCCAGAAATGTCAAACTGCTGTATTTTCTTGGAGTCTACGCTGGTCATGCTGATCAATAAAAATGTCCTAATTAGGCTCTAATATGATCCTGCGGCTTGGCCGACGGCAGTCTGAGTGAAAATTTTTCAAAATCTGTCAACAGTTGGCCATGAGAATGTAAATACTTTCTGGTTGTAGTATTAGACCACCAGATTCAACTCTCATTTTTCATCTGTTTCCTAAATAATCACAGAAAATCCACTAACTTGCACAATAGTCTTCCTCATTCACGGAGCCGTACAGTCACGTCTCCACCAGGAACCACAAGGACTGTGGAGTTTATACCAGTTCAGAGGCTGAACAAATCACAGAGAAAGTTTGATGCTGGGGTGGAATGTCATTCCATATCAAGCGTGATGTAAAGACAATATTATATAAAGGGGAAAAAACAGTAAATATGTTTCAAAACATCACTTTAATCAATTATACGGAGCTATTCATGTTATTTGGTTTTTAGTTTATAACTTTTCTGCAACCCCAAACTGGTTGGAGTCTACTTCAAAGGGTGACACATTAGAACCTTGGTAGAGCTACATTCTATGTGGGAAATTTCTTGAGAAAAAAAAATGGAAACTCCAACATTTTTGCTGCGTTCAGAAAAAGAGTTAAGATGGTTGCTGAGGAGGGCTTCCTCACACAGGAACTTGAACAGACAAGAAAGCACTTGTCCCTTCTGCAAGGATATTGAGGATAAAAAGAGTTGATGATGGAATTATTGAGACCAGGAGAGCAATCAGAGAAAGAGGTTAACTAAAAGGATGTGGAGCATGTGAGAGGTGTAACGAAAGTAGATGGGACAAAAGATAACGAGGGAAGTGGCAGATTCCATGCAAAATCACAAAGTGCTGCATGAGAAGTTATAAAATAAAGGAATGAGAAACATAAATGCTCCAATTAGCATAAGAACTGGACTGTGACAGAAAGATTAGAGTGATTGTGGAAAGTGTGATAGAAAAATGAAAAGACAACTTTGAGGCTTTGCTGAAAACAAATCCACACCAGAAGAAGATTAGAGGAGATGAAACCACAAACTAGGTAATAAATAAATTAAACCTCTATTATCAGTAAAGCAAATTCAAACCACATTGTATTTGGCTGTGCGCTAATGTCTGCCGTGTGCTCTCCTGTCTGAGTTAAACACATCTTGACAGTAATTATAGGGGTGAGTAAGCTTCTCATTCAGGTCTATCAGGCCTCTCCGCTCCACACATTATCAGTCAGTGATTTTTACCTAGTAGCAGGTGTACTTTTATGTGTCGACTGTACTGACGGTTCAACTGCAGACATCTGGATCCTTGTGAAAGTCTGACACAGCTGCACGCGAGCTGGTCTCGGAGAGCGCCCTGCCTGTCTATCTCTCCCTGGTCAGGTTTTGTCAATTGATTGGTGGGAGTTCACACATAAATGTGCATTAAGTAGACCTCAAACACAGCTGGAGTGAACCACACTAAGAGGAATCAGGATGAAGCGGCATGTTGCAGCGACATGTCACATTAAACCACATATGTGTACTCTGTGTGCACAGATGTGGGTGACTCTTTGTGTTTGTGTGAGGGCCTGCTCTCCAGTGATGCCATCCTCTGTCTCATGTGGCTCCAAGCAGACACATCTGTGGTCAACAGCAATGCAGCTGAGACTGTTTTACTCACACACAGTGGCAGTGGGAACCTGGCAAAGCACGAGCTGAAACACAAGCTGAGGGATTTCAGTGCAGCACATAAGAAAAAGACTGAACTGGTGACTCCTAAAATAAGGCATAATTCACTTTTTATGAGTCTTTTTCAAAGTTTAAACCCACAGTTTATTAAAACATGGGTTCACAATCATCAAGCTGTCAGAGTCATCAAGCTACAGTTTAAATTTTAGGCTTTGGACGTGACAGAGAAAAATGAAGAGTTGATGTTCAAGAAAAGCCCTCTGCAGAAAAGATTTTTTTTTTTCTTGTGCTTTTAACTCAGTGATAAAGGTTGGATGCATTTATTAACTATGGAGAAGAAAAAAAATCAGTCTGCTAACATTTATTTTTAACAGCTTGATTGACGGATAAATCTCATTTTGCTCAAAATATCATAAAGAATTCAAATAATTTTGATGTTGAAGGTGCACGTTTTTTGTTATTCCCAACTTTTTTGCTTATCTCTTATGTGCTTTCAAGATTTACTTACTGGTTTCAACACGTTATGCATTTTATTGAAACATCTCATCGATTCGTTTCTGCATTATTAATCTTTTACCTTTCATATTGCATTTGCTTGCATTTATTATATGCATTATGGATTATATTTATTTTAAATTCCATTTTATTTTGTTTATTCGCAGCACTTTGTAGTAGTAGTTCACTTCCAGCTTATCCCTTTCAGGGTCGCCACAGCGTAACAGCACCCACTGTTTCGCATCAGTGAGTTTTTACGCCGGATGCCTGACACAAGCCTGTACTTGAGGGGCACAGGGACCCAGTTAGGCAGCAGCGTCAAGGGTCTTGCCTATGACCCAATCTGGGTGGGGATCAGTGGACAACCCTGGGAATCGAACCTAGCCCACTGAGCCACCCAGCCGCTTAAAGCGTAAAATAAAGGGTAAATAAAGCCTTAAAGGGTAAAATAAATTAAATACTTGTTGCTTTTTCATTACACATATTTGCAAAACTCTATCGAAATTCTGGAAATACGTAATATCCCTCCGTTGGTAGTGCGAACTGTGTCGCGGAGAAGCATTTCACTTCACGTGGGTGCGCTCTGAAGCACAGAAGTTTAAATATAAATGTAAGTAATAACTTGTTGATTTTGCATGCTCTTTTTCAAGCTAAAAAAACTAATGTTATTTATTTCCTAGCGTTAGCAGCTCCGTGCTAACGTAGCTGGCTGACGAATATTGATAACGTCATCGAGTGGGAGTTACGTCCATATTTGAAGACACTAGTTTTCCATATCTCTCCATTTGGAGGGCCTACTGTAGGGTTAAGGGAAGAATTCAGATTCGGCCATATGGTGTTATTGTTACCACATGGGATGGATCTTTCAGCACTTGAACGTCTCTGTTTATTTGTTCTCTTGATCCAAACCAAAACATGTCAGATTTCATGATAATAATGATGTGCTAAAAGCCCATATCTATGACTGCGGGACCTCTTGCACACTAACAACATCACTCACTGGAAAACTTACAACCAGCGCAGCAAATTTTCAGCAAACTAAAGTCCAGCAACACAGGAATGACCCGCAGAGATAAACTAAACTTAATCGTAAATGCTGAGGAAATCACACAAAAGTTCATCAGGGCACTGAAAACAATGCAAGGGAGTTATTCTTTCATTTATGAGTGGGTGCCCCAAGCTTAAGATAACAACATTTGCTCTGAATCAAGCTTGATAAAAAGAAAATGACCAAGAATAGGGCTGGCTGAGACTCAAATGGGTAACAAGGATCAGGCCACGCTCCAAGTTCAAAACCCCCTCTTCCTGTCACTTTATTGACACATAATCTAGATGTTCTGGGAACGGGAAACAACTCAACACTTCTCGCAACGCTGTGCTTTTTTTATGAGATGAACCTTAGGCATGAGCAATAATTTGCCAAGCAGGCTGTGCTTTAGAAATGGGCTACTTCAACTGTTTTAGATTGTAATGTAGCTCATATGTTTTGTGTGCTCTTTTGCATTCAGCTTAGGTGGGAGATGTAAAGATTTAGGAGGCCACAAAATGTGACTCTAACTTGGCAAAAAAATTAAAGTTCAATGTCAAATAAAGAAAAACAAGTTAAACCTGAAGGAGTGCCTTATGGAAGCTGGACAAGAAATAGTTGAAGTGTTGTGTAACGCATGCAGAAATGAGACTTAATGCAAGAACATACAAATCATAAATTACACTGATTACAACAATAACTCATCTGATGCTCAAATTCAAAAACGGCTAAGTTTTTACTCATCCATGTGTATCAGATTCTAAAAAGTTATTTTACAAAATGAAAGCAAGAAGAGAAAGAAATTAGATTAAATTCTGCTGCATTCGGTAACCCCATGAAGCTTAAAAAATAATTTCTGAATTTAAAGTTACATTACTTTTGTAAATATATTTTATTATTAACAATTATTTAAATTATTTCAATCAGCTAAAATTGAGCACTGAGATGAGATCTCAAGGACTCTGTGGAGTTTACCCCTATAAAGGAGGATTGTTGCTCTTTCTTTCAATTTGTGTTACTTCATAAAGTCTGTTCAACCTACAACAGGGCTTTTTTGAGGGATGATAAAGTCTGACAAAGATCTTTGAAAATTAGAAGGTTTGATTTACTTCAGGTTTGACCCATGGATCATATCGAACACAGGGATCGCTCTTAGCTGAGGTGTTCAGATCAAGCCCCCATCTGCTTTGGAAGTCATAAATTAGTCAAAGGCTTTGTGAGACACTCACTGCTCTGCTCCTTTCTATCTGACACACTTGCCCTTTATCCCTTATAAGTTGGCCTCTGTCCCCACTCAGCATGATTGGAAACATTCCCCATCAAGAGTCCAGGGTCACACTGAGCTGCACGGTATGAAGTCAGCACAGCAACAAAAGTGACCAAAAACATGGAAAAGCTCCAAATCCTTTAATGCTTGGCATTGCTGTACATTGATTTCAGGATATTCTCACTATAGATTCTCAGTCATGTTATTTTTGTTTTTAGAAAATATAAAGAGCACCTGCAATTTCTAGGAGAGCCTTTGGAAAGCCTTTGGACAAATGCATAGACATGACATTCTTGAGGAAATTGGAATTTTAAACAAGCTGATGCCTCACGTTCAGTACTATTACACTTAGTATTTTATTTTCTAAAAAAGTAAAGGTGCTTTCCCATATACAATTAAAGTGCATTAATATAATTCACATCAATTTGTGGTTAATACAGAGTAGAAAAATCCAGAAGATTTTTATCAATACAAGTTTGATTAAGAAAGTTGTTGGTCAGGTGCAGCATGGATGCGGTGACTTTGGTTTAATATTATCTTGGAACATCAGAAGCTGATAAGAGGAAACTGGTTGTAGAAGAAGCTTTGTGTACTGGCAAGATGTCACCCAGATTTCAGGCTGTTGTCCAAAGCAAAGACAGGCTGATCAATAAAAGATTAATTACTTACTTTTAAAAAGGTTAATAATAAGAGCGACATTAGAGGAGATAGTTATTCTAATCGTTAATTGCAACCACCTCCATGTTCTGTGCATTTTCAAGCCTCTTGTTTATTCTGGATTTTTTTTTATAAAGTTGTGTCAAGGCTGTAGAAGAGGGTTCATCGGGCTATAGTTTGACCAACAGGGAAATATTTTGAAGCAAAATAAGGGAAAGTGATTGAAATTCAATGATTAATGCATACTCTTTCCAGCAGCTTGTTGATGTATATATTAGTAGCCTTGGGAACTATGGTTTGGATCTGGTTGTTACATGGACGAAAGACCAAGAAAAACAGGTGCTGCAGGTTTTTTTATTTACTGTTATTTTTTCAAAGACTGGTTGATGATTGAACTTTTATGATAGGCCTGACATTGTTCTGGCCAACATCTGGCGACATCTTGCTAATAAGCCAGTCTTCTCCTTTCAACATCCTCAAGATTGTTTCGTTAATTTAGCTTATGCCGACTTCTTTTTGAGTATTTTCAACTATAGATTCATTTTCATTCCCTATCTTGACTTTTTCTATCACTCCATGTATGTTTCTTTATCTTTTCTGATCTCTATCTTGGAGAATGGCTTTTATCACAACAACCATTAGGGTTAACTGGTTTATCAGCACTGGGACTGCTTTTTGCCAGCTGAAGAAAACTTTACCTCAAAATGAGACATTTCCATCCTTAAGATTCACATACAGCGAAAATCTATAAATAAATGTAGGAATCTGAGGCTAAGTATCACATAAAAAAATGAAGGAAAAAAAATGGTAAAAGCTGAACAAACATCAGAAGTTATTCAAAGAATAAATTATTTTGAATAAATCATATTTCCCAGCAAATCTTTTTGTGGGTTTAAATATGTGAATAATGCCAAGTACATGAAATAAAGCAGTAAATAATATTATTTCTGGACCTAAGTTAATCCTCAGATCTCAAATGGGGCCTGACACTTGGCAGCTTAATGATCTGAACATTTCAATGAAGAGAAGTGAGGAGATGGGGAAGGAACAGGAGAAGTGTCTAAAGGTTTTAGCTTGCAATGAACAGGAGAGTACTGGATGTAATCTGACAGCTGAAAAAAAAATCTTGTCATACAACAGACCGCTAATTTATATTCATTAATTCATTGTAACAGTAGTGTTAGAAACATTTATTTCAATAGATGTAAATAGAGTTCGGTGGGAGAAATGAGGTAAAACTGACTGTATTTTCGTTTTCTCTGCACTTTCTAGCATTATAAATTCAGACTTTCATCTAAGAATTCTTACCTATATTGTAAATATTTCTTTGATGTTTAGTTCTTTCATTTGATTGATAATTTTGACTATTCTCTTCCAATTTTTCAATCAATTATCTTGATTTGGTCCAAAAAATAATTTCACAACAAGAAATAGTTTCCTGTTTTACTTTATAAACCACTCTCAAATTATTTCAGACATTGAGTTTTCACACATTCAAAATTAATCTATACAACAACTATAAAATAATTGCCACAAGTGATTTTTTTTTTCAAAAATATTAAATTTTTTTTAATCAAATTCCCCAGATTTCTGTCCTTAGATGAGCTTCCACAGTTTAGAAACACACCACTGTGTGGGAGCTCATGCTCCTTTATTGTGAAACACATTTTTGGATTATAAGAACATGAAGTTCTGCACTAAATCATTTATGTAGACCATCAAATTTCAGGTCAAAGGTCACCTGTGTGGGGTCATAATGACCGCTCTCAGTCTTGTACATTTTGTTTCTTGCCTGTACATTCTGGCTTCTAGGCTTTCAGCATAAACTTGGCAAGTTGACCAAACATCAGGCACAAATTACAAATGTATCATGTGTCGTGTCTTCCCATAAAACATGCACCAAATAAGTTGGAAAGAAGCATTTTGTCAAGAGTATACGACAATCTGAGGTTGGTGGTCATAATGTGACCTCGAGCTACAACTCCACCCCCCTTACCACGACTATACAGGTCTGACAGATTATGTATGCATATGAGAGATTATCCAGATAAATGAAGAGCGCTGCTGAAAAAGTGAAAGTCAAACTCTGGAAAAGATAAATCGGTGAGTCTGACAGCCAAGATAGTGTTAGCCCCTATGCAACCTAATCTGAGACCGAGCAGAAGAGTCAGCAGAGAAGTCAAGTAAGAAAAGAATAATGAACATTTGTAGCTGCAGGTCAGCAAGGAGGCATTAAGTCCACAGAGAAATCAAGAAAGAGTAAAGAGCAGACAAAGAAAATGAAAAATGAGAGCTTTTCCTTTCTATTTTGTAATGTCTTTGTTTGTCCTCGGCCATTTCCTGCAAATTCTGTGTCTATAGTTTAATATAATCAGGGGATCCAGCAGTGGAAAATTCAGTTCCTGGTTGCTGCCAACCATGTCCCTTTCCTTTCTTTACCTATCTTTCCTTCCTTTATGACTCTTGACACCTCTGCTGCCTTCTCTTATCCCAGAGTGCTAATGGACAAACTGGGAAACGGTGGGGCCTAAAAAGAAAGCTCGATCATTTTTGCTAAAATCTAATAATTTGTATAAATTATTTTCCTACACATAAGGAAAAAATAAAAATGTTTCTGTAAATTTCTATTTAATCAGTTATGCACTTTCTTTTCTTTCCAAATTGCTCAGGAACCATAAAATTTCCCTGTCTGTTTCTACAGCCTTTTTACAATGTACTTTACCCTTTAACCAAGAGAAGAGCTTAAACCCCAGAAGGTTAAAACACTTAACCCTGACCCTTCATTTTACTGATCTGCCACCAGACAAAAGAAAACGTGATCGTTAGAAAATCACAGGTCTGCTTTTTTTGTGGCTTTGTTATCTTGGCTTTGTGATTCCTGAACTTCCTCGTGTAAGACCTCATGACTTTTTCACGCATTCACCATCTGCTTGCAGTCTATGTTTGGATAAAGGAGCTTAAGGTCATGCCACTTTGATGTGCCTCTTCAGCACATGCTATTGTTTCTACATTTGGGACATTTCTTTATTTTCCAGAATGAGTTTTTTTCAAACATCCTTTTTGGCAGCCATGACTCTCACTGTTGGAAGTCCTGTTATCTCCCTGCATATTTATAATGACCTGGAGTGAATCTGAAGCTGATATGGGGGGAAACTGACTGCTGAAGACAAAAAAAAGAAAAAAAAAAAAAAGAAAAAAAAGCAGGAAAAGTGGGACAATCTTTCTAAACAAAACCTTTCTTGGAAGACTTTTTATGTAAACAATACTTTCTCCAAAAACTAAATACGAAATTTTAACAAATATAGCACAAAGATAACAAAAATAATTGATTGAAAACAGATTGAAGAGCAGGAATTTGTATCATTTTGTCAGTAGAATTAACCCACACTGATGTACTGGAAACTGGGCATAAAGTGCGCCCATTGCATACTGTGAAAATATACTTTGAAAAACTGCAGCCCTGAGGATAATTGGAAAAGGAAATGTCCAGAGCATTTACAGCAGAGTCAGCATAATCTATCTGAAATAAATGCTTTGACGTCTTTTAAAATGCTCCCCTGGTATTGCAGGTGGTTGAAAATGAGCACTAAGAAACTTCCACTGAAGGAAACAGCTTAATGAAATGGGAATGATGAAAAAAAACAGTCCTTTAATGTGGAATTTGCTGCATGTTGTCATCATCCTGAAGCCTCAAGCTCAGAGGAACCCTTTGATCATTGCTTGGTTTTTATAAAAATTGAGAGTTTGCAGATTTTATACCATGTTTTTTATGTATATTTGATTAGATGTTGATTTAATTTGATTTCTAACCACAAAATAGAATAGTTAAATAAACATGATAAACATTAAAATGTCCAAATAAGGAGCAGGTAAATGAAAAATCATATTAATTATCACTCCTAATCTTATGATATTTTGTGCATACATTTTTATTTTTAAAATATATAGGTATTCACATGGACACAAAAAGAATTCAAGAAAAAGGCACTAATGCAACAAACCAGCAACATGAAGTCATAATTGTCAGCACTTTGTTCTTTTAGGCTTCTCATTATCTAATTTATACATTTCCAAAATGTGAAGTTTGTTTTTTAATCAATTGTGTAACGTTTTTATTCATTTTTATATTTTATTTCACGTTATTCCACAATAATGGAATGTTATTTCCTGGCTGTAGTATTTTATTTATTTATTTATTTTTTGGTATACCGAATAAATCTGAGAGTTGAAGCAAAAATGAACACCAAATGTTTGAAACGTTTAGCAACAAATAGGTTTTGGAACATGAAAAATAAAATAATTACATGTATTTCTTTGTGTTTTGGATCCAATATCAAGACCTTCAAGACCATCGGCTGTAAAATAGTTCACATAGTCACACTCGATCCCATGTCTTCATTTCCAAAGTGCACGGGCCAAACCAGATCTTCAAAACAGTTTGAAATTAGAAACTAATCAAACAAATGAGCAGCCACAGAGAAATAGAAAAAGGGTGATGATTTTAGTCTGTGCTTGCAGACAAAATAAAAGTATTTATTGTTTCTACTCAATCTGTTGTGCTTCCAATTGTCCTGCATCAACAAAGCTGTGTGAGGTCTCACCTGCCCAGCAGCTTTTACTCTTTGCATCACATTGAAATGTCTTTAACACATAATAAAGAGTAACAACTAAATCCCAACAAACAGATGACTATTTATTGCTTACATGTGTTTTTTTGGATGCAGCACATTTCTCCTAACATTTAAAACGTATTTGTACTTTTTGAGAAATGAGACATGCAGACAGTTTCCTTCACTTCACTGTGATACAATTTATTTTTCTTTTTCTGTTTCTAACTTTTCAGCAATTATTTGAATTCTTTTTGTGAATTTTGGCAGAGTTGTGTTTTCGTTGCTTCATGGGGTTGGCAAACAAAGTTTAAGTCGTGTTCCAAGTGAAGCAGATTTACACTGACTACCTAAAAAGCCACTAATGCTCATTTTCCTCTAAAACTTTACAGGAGTATCATTAAAAGTTGTAGCTAATACATTAAATAAAAAAAATACAGTTGATAATTACGATTGAAAAAAAAGTTTCTGTTTTAAGCATAAAAGTGTAAATAAAAAGTTCAATTTAAAAAAATAAGTTCTGAAATGGTGTTTTTATATTTATAAAGATGTCTTTTGCTGATTTTATGATTCAATTAAATGATAATAAATTTGTATTTTTTATGTTTTATAATGTTATTTTTACGATGGGTTGAAAAAAAGCCTTTTACTAAGTCAAAAGATGCTTTTAAAATGAAAATAAACGCAATTTTATACACATTTATATAATGGAGGTGTTTGTTTTGCTTTTCATCTATATAAAATTAGACATTACATGTATTTATTTTGTGCTTTTATCATATTTTATTCAATAAGATAATGAGTTAAATGGAATACTAATTTTTTACCATTGGGATTTATGGTCAGAAAGATTTTTAGATGATGTTACATCATAGGCTGCTACATTCCTTTTCTCTTGGAGACCAGGACGTGTGAGGCAGCATAAAACATTCATAGGTTCTCTGTTATCTGTGATCAGGAGGATTCTTCACACTTGTTTTCTCGTGACTTGTTGTTGACTCAGCTGTAGCCAGTCAAGAGCTTCTGGAAGACAGAACCTCTCATTTGTCCTGCTGTTCTTCACCAACAGCCTCAGAATCTTCCTAAGCCCCTTTTTTATTATTATTATTTTTAACACTTATTGGGGCCACACTCTGCTCTCCTGCACTTCTCCCTCTCCTACCTTCTAGCTACTCAACATCTCATGTCTACTATATACCTTGACTTAAATGCTTATGTTAAAGCTCTTTAGTGTCCTTCGTGTTATGGGATCTGAGAGGTTAAAGGTCAGTGGGGGTTTGCAGTCCCCTGATGACAATTCCCCCACAAGGGTTTCAGGCTCCCGAGACAAAACATCAAAACTTCCTGTCTAACGCAGATACCTTGTGTTACCCTGAGGGTTTAAGTGTGAGGTTTGTGAATATTTTAACAAGATTTAACACTATTCTTCACGAATGCATTTTTATGCTTTGTACTACCTTTATTTTGGACTCCATCGTTTTTTGAAAGTCAGATGTGCTGCTTATCTCACAACACAAAAGCTTGCTTAGATGTCTTCATGTCATCATGCTTTGTTATACCAGTATTAGCCAGCGGCAGTGACCACCAACTTTATTGGATTAGGATGATCTGTAGGTTAAGGACTGTTGCTAATTCCTCGACTCCAGCTTTACTGATAGTCTTTGTGAATGAAAAGTAAATAAACATCCGTTTCAGCACCCCCACAGCTTCAGCTGAAAACGGATCTTCTCTCCCTCCTGGAGCTGAGACAACAAACTCAATATCTGTTTTTACAGATAGGCCTCCCTGGAGAGCTCGTTCTGCTGGTGCAGGAGAGAACCCGGTTCCTGTGTTGATGAGAGGGAGATGTGGATATTTAGCTTTTATAAACAATTATATAAAGTAAAACCTCTTTGTAAACTCAAGTGCCATTCCCTTAGCAATGGTAGTTTCATTTATGTTTATTATTTATTTATACCCCAATCATCTTTTGATCTATTTTAAATCATTCCCAGTGATCTTTTAATTATGATTATTAAAATGTAAAAAGCTGTAGTTTTCTAGAACATAGTTTCTGCAGTTCATTAGAAATTTACCTCTGAGTTGTGGGCGGGACTGTTGGCATTAAGAAAGCCCACCCCCATTTCCCATCATCCACACTTTCCTGGTAGCTTACAGCCCTTCAGATCTCCAACCTAACATTAGGAGTGCAACAAAAATGGTGAGCAATAATGGAACTATCCAGCTGTCTACAAGTGTATGTTTCAGAATGGAGGGTGGCAGAGAGCTTGTGGCTTGCCGTAGTAGCTTCTATGTCACAACTACAAGCTTTTCCAAATAATTTTTTGCATCTGCTTCTGACTGACAATGATTTGAATCAAAAAATACTTAGAAATGCAATATTAATCTTAATTTTTTTTCTACTTTAAATGTCCTCCATCAGGATAAAAATTCACCAAGAACATGTTAAAAACATCAAACACACAATTTTTGCAGAGAGGGTTTTAAACAGGCAATAAAAGTAATACAACAATAACATGTGTATTCAACATATTTGGTCTTTACTGTTTTTTTTCCTTTTTTAAAATTAATTTCAACCCCAGTCTTTCACTTGTGTACATTTTTGTTATTTTTAAGCAAACCAATGCTAATTGATATTTAGTTTAATTTTATCTTAATTGCTATCAACTTAAAAAAAGACTTTTAAATATTTTTGAAAGGTGCTTTCACACTAGGCTGCTTGATCTACACCAGATTATTCTTTCAGATTGTCTACCTTGTTTGGTAGATGTTGTGTTTAAAAAATAACCCACTGCTTCATCTGAAAATGACAGTTCTAGTGCAGCTGTAAGTGAACTCTGGTGCAGTTCACTACAGTGTGAAAGCAAATAGGCATCAGAAGTACAAAAAATCCAGCCTACAGAATTAATCTAAGAAGAAACACTAAAATATTAAGTGAGGAGGTGTAGTAGGTTCTCTTTAAACAGCCAGAGGACATGTAGAATTAACCGTTTTTTTAAGTTATTTTTAAATCAATACAATTACAGCAATTACCCCTCCCGAACCAGCAGCTGTTGAAACTGTGACATTTCCAGGAAGTTTAGTCCTCTCAGTGTCAAACCAAACAAAACCTAATGAAGGTGAGACATTTCTTTGGATTCCCTGCCCACTTTCGACAGGTCTGCTGGATTGTTCTTTTGTGTTTGCAGCCCTGTAAGGCACGTAGAACATGACTGATCATGAAAAGAAGCGAGCAGAAATCCCTTCTTGGAAACTCTCTACTGATGCGTTCAGGTTCTACAATCTTTGATTCAGTAAACAGTTTAGTTAAAACTGTTTAGTGGATGAACTGACATGTTTTACAAACATTGCCACAATGTTTGGTTGAGAAGACATAGACTGGTGGAAGAAGAGACTTGGTGATACTTTCTCAGAACACCAGGAACCTAAACAAAGGGCTATAATTGTTGAAAGTCAGTCTCTGCAATCCAGTTCTTTTTTTCAAGAACTTTCTTTTTTATATTATGAGTTATTTTTTTTTTCCTGAAAATAGAACAAGTTTATTTTCTTCACTTGAGTTTAATCTTCACCACCTGTGGCTTAGATTTTTCTAAAAAAAAAATCAGTGAAGCATCACGGCGAGACTTGTGAGCTGTCTCCAGATCTCAGGGTCTGCGGTTAGAAAGACAAAAGCTATAAACCCACAGCTGCTGGAGTAAGTCAATTGGTGCCCATAAACAGATGAATAGCAGGGACAGTTATTTTGCAAAAGATTCTTCTCAAAACAAAAATTTTCATTCTTCATAAACATTTATATTTTTTCACAATAGAAAATTATGTTGTATTCCTCTAACACATGCTTCTGTAAATATTTAAATGCACGGTTGTGTTCTGTGGTCAAAGCTTAAAAAAATACAAAATTATATTTTTTTGGATGAGCCTGTACAGTTACATTTTTATAGTTAATAGGTGAAACATTTTGTGATTCTTTTAACCAAATATGAAACATTATTTGCCGCAAGGCAGCAGAGCCTAATGGAATAAACGAAAGCTTTAGTGATGTGACATTTGCTCTTCCTCAACTTTTGGTCTAAAGTCTTTACAGTTTTTTTTAATATTCACCAAACACAGAGATTTCAGAATCCTGCCCTTCTATCCCCTTCTTTACAGTTCACCAGTTCCTGATAGATCATTGGCATATTCTATTCATTTTTAAAGTCAAGCCATGGCAGTGGCTTTTTCCTGTTTCTGCCTTTCGATCTGGTCTCCATCTCATGCGTCATTGCTTCGTTGGATTTGCCAAACCTGGATTCCTTCACAGATCATGCTTCTGGAATCCCAGTGTTATTTATTTATTTATTTATTTGCTTCATCAGATTTCGTTATCAGGTCTGGATCATCTCATGGAGTTGAGCATCTCTAGCTTACTCATTCTCTAGATAATCACCACACTTTATAGGAGAAGTCTTTACTTCCTCACCAACACTTCCACACTTTTATGTCTATCTTATCATGATCATGTTTGAGCTTTCACCACTTTCAGGACACAGAAAGGTCAGCTCAATTATGTCAAATAAAGAGATTCTCCTTCCAGTTATCTCAGAGCTTAGTACTATATTAATTAATTATTATTAGTTAAAACCTTTGACTTAACCTTAACTGTTAATTTGGATCTTTCCTGGGTAGACCATCATATAGCCACCAATCAATTTCCACATTTTAGCATGAAATGCAAATTCTAAAAAAAAGGGGTCATCCTATGACAAATTATGTTAAAATACTCAACTTTTAAAGAAATGTTAACACTTAAGAAGTAGTACCATTGGCTTATTTCAATACAATCTTTCTCTCCATAATAAAAGTCTGCTGAGAAGCTTTATTTGTTTTTATTTTATTTTTATTTTTTTGGACTAAACTAAGCACATGCAGTGTAAATATAATTTAAGAAATTTGTGGATTTTTATCTTCTTTAGTGTCAATTAAAAAAAAAAAATAGATGTTGCCTATACATTGATGCAGGCGATTCAAATGTAAAGAAAAACAAAAATTCCATTTTGGTTCAGTTTTTTTATGTTTTATTCTAACATCAAAAAACTTTTTAAAAACCATATTTTACATGATTTGTTGCTGATTTACAACCAAACAAATCAAGAAAGTAACAAGCAAACATATGAACAATAAATATCAAGTGTATTCATTGCAAAAGAACTGAGACGAACAGCATAGATGCTGATTATCATCCGAACACATGATGTTCAGACAGTTTTAGCTAAATAACTGAAATTACCTGAGCATCTGGGTATTGCATGAATCCAAAATCTTACTTTTGGAGCTTTGCTTGTGTTCCTGAGTTTTTTTTTTTCCCTGAGAGCATGTTTTTCTTTCAATCTGTATCATCCTTTTAGCTTAATAAGATCAGTCTTTTTGGCAGCTGGGTGTACTGAACTATCTGACCCCATCAACAACACTCACAGGTATATGAAGTATTATTCTAACAGTTATAAAGAACATGTGCTCGGGAGGCAAACCTTTACTTTGTAAAGTTTGCCTCACAAAGTAAGCAAAAGTGATCCTGGGAACTTTAATTCAATTGTGTTCAAACGACAACGTGGTAAAGGTTTTATTTATTTATAAAATCATTGGGTCTAGAAATATTGTTTTAAAATGATAGATTTGTTTGTGTTCTTGTTAGCATTTTAACGTTTTTGTCAGAAAACACTGATAGCCTAAAGATAAAACTGGCCATAAAATTGAGGAAAAACAAAAAAAAAAGAAAATCTTGGGCAACTTGTTTTGGGAAAAGTCCATCAAAGCATTTGTATTTGTTTCAATGTTATTTTGTCTGAAATTTCATTTCTGGCGTGTGAACTAAAGTCATTTTCTCAAGATCTCTTGGTGGTTAGATGCAAGCAATAAAAACTCAGCGGGGGCCCGCTGGGTTGTGTTGAGCTTACCATCAAATCAAAA
The DNA here is from genome assembly GCF_002922805.2 of Oryzias melastigma. NCBI lineage: Eukaryota > Metazoa > Chordata > Actinopteri > Beloniformes > Adrianichthyidae > Oryzias > Oryzias melastigma. Next base: position 23,178,513 of record NC_050526.1, read on the forward strand.
GCAAGCCAATAATGAATGTCACAGCAGCTCCTTTCACCAAACTGAATTGAACTCCTGCAACCAAGAGAAAGCAGAGATTTGTAGGCAACTGTGAAAATTACAGGCCTTTTCAAAAGAGGGAGGGGAACTTTTAGCATGCCTGTGGGGGTGTTTGTTTATATCAGGGAAAGCGGTTGCCGATGTCAATATAATTGTTTCTGCACGTATGGCCTTGAAAAGCTGGCAGAGAGTCTGTAAATGATGGAAATGACAGACTACTGGGAAATTTGGAGGAGAGATTAATCATTTCAAGAAAAGGCTTTCTGATTCACTTCACCTGAAAAAAAGAAAAAAAAATGGTTCAGATTTGCAACAAGAAACATGAGTGTTTGGCTTTTATCAGTTTTTAAATGGAGATTGACACCAGCATCTGGACATTATTACAGTAAACGGATTTTCTTTATAAAATATAACTCCTATATTGCTTAAAAATTAATCTTGTCAGTTCTGACCCATTAACTCCTTTTCTGGAATTGTGTCAGATTTGTTTTTGTTTGCTTTGTTGCTTTAATCAAATTCTGCTTTAGTCTTGTGTTTACATTCCTTTGTGGGATGTTCACAAAAATTAAATAGACCAGAAAATGAGGTGCTTTTGATCTAACTCTCCTGGTAAACTCTGACATGATTCGCCAAATCTGAAGGTGTTCCAAACATAAACTAGGTCAAACTGGGAAAAATGTTTACAGATTTAACTGAAAAGCAGGAAACAATTCACATTTTATTTTGTGGGAATATACTTAAATAGTTTGTAACATTTCTAACTGGCTGAAAATCAAAACTCTAAAGGTGCATTCAGACTGAACGCGATTTGCGCGACAGTTTCAATGTTAAATCAATGGTACAGACCCAACATGAACCTAGTCGTCTACATGTGGATGAATTAGTAGAGCAGGGAGCTTGTGGTCTGTGGTGCCGGGTGTATTTTCTACGTAACAAATACAATCTTTTTCTAATTGTATAGTTTTGTCTGCTCCTCCTGATTCAAGACTGTTGGAATAAAGATATAGAAATCCAAATTTGAGCCTGAAATTCTTTATATATGTCCACCATCACCAGAAAAATGCAGCAAGAACATGCTAAAAACACCAAAAATTCATTTTCATCATAAACACATGTGACATGTTGCCCCAATCAAAAAATATAGAAACAACAGCAATACATTTGATTTTACTTTCTAAATAAATCAGTACTTGGAAGACATTAAAGTTAATCTACCTTCCAAAGTTTTCAATTTATTCCTGTTTTAATGTTTTATGTTATTCATGTGTAGTATTTTAAATTAGACTTGATGTGTTTTATCATGCCAATGTTGAACTTTTTTGTAGTTTAGTTTCCGCTTCAGTATGTTGACTTTTTGTTTCATTTGATGAAATTCAGGCTCATGTGTCACTGTTGGCTTTTGTCAGTATGCCTGGTTTCTGTCAAAAACATTTATATGGGTTTTAAATGTTTCAAACCTGTGAAACATTAAAATCAAATGGCGACTGAACTTTTCATTTTATTTCATAATCGAGATCAAACGTGAACTCAAACTTGGCTGTGGTCTTTTAAATGACAGATAACTGTCAAGAGCTCACCACTGGATCAGCCTTACTGGGCATGATCCAACAATTGTTGAATTGATTTTTCTTCTTTTTTACTCATTCAGGCAAATGTTGGAGTTTGATGACATCACATCTGACCAAAATGGCCACCGCAGAGCAGAAAACTGTCTTTAAAAAGGTGGGGAACATTCCAATGCGTGAAGTCAACCCTAATTTTATCCTATTTTTTTGTTTTAAGTCTTTAGTTTCTTTTATGCTAGCTTTTATTTTCAAAGTCTTAAACATATTACTTTCAGGGGCTTAGCTGATACCCACCATGACAGCACCAGAGGCTTCTCTATGCCCAGAAGGTCTCAGAAAACGTAAGGTAGCGGCTACAAACTTTCTTAAAGTGCACAAAACATAAAACTTGTTGGGAAAAGTCAAACCCCCCCACAAGTGCTTTGGGAAGGCATTTAAAATTCCTCCACAATGATGTGAGGAAACATCAAACAATAAGTTCTTCAACTCTTAACTGCATCAGGGAGTTCTGCAAACTGAAGAATCACGGATTGTATATAATTTCACAAACCGTATCTTCCTTTTTGGCTGAGATTGTGATCAATAAATTGTGACACAGTGCTGGATGTGATAGCTGTTCATGTGAGGTTATTTTTTCCTCTATTTTAGGGACCAGATGTTTCCTATAATGTCTCGATGTGTGAAACCTATCTTTCTATTTTTAAAGCTCCATGTGAAAATCCTGGAAAAACAAACTTTGCAGTCCTCCTCTCTCTTTTTTGCAATGTTTTCCACACCCAATGCAAACAAAAAAAACAACTAAACAAACTAATAAACACAAATATGTGAATGAATTAACTTAAAATTGCAACCGAATGTGGATCCTCCCATGTTTTAATGTTGGTAAAGACAGAGTGCTTTACTTTTTCCAGATTTGAACTTCTTTTGGGCTTAGTAAGACTTTTGTGATTCAAAAGGTTAGAATGTTATCTCCATGACCAAGTACTGCATGTGCTTCTCACTTGGAAAAGTACACTCAACATTCTAACTTGTCTGATTGTGGTTTTTGGGGGAAAATCAAAAAAATGACAGCGCAACTCCTTTAAATGTGAAGGACGGTTTAAAGAGAAACATATTCAGTCCAGTTTTTAATTCAGAGCTTTTAAAAAGATATATATATATATAAAATCACTTTCTTTTTTTACTCTTTTTTATACTGAAGTGGGCAAACCTTGTAAGTATATTTAAAAATAATTAAACAACTAGGATACACAAAAAGGAAAATTAAAAAATAGAAAAAGAAAAAAAAAAAACACATTTACATTGAATTTCCTTGCTCCACATATGTTCTTGTTGTTGTGTATATAGTCCATTTCTCCCATCTTGGTATTGTTTTTGAATATTTTTTGCACGATTTTTTTCGCTGCCAACTCAGAAAAAAACAGTCTTTTAAATAAGTTTTACTTATTTATAAAGGATAAACTTGTTTTCTCACTGCAGTGTGGCACAGGACAAAGAGAAGTCTAAGCAGTATAAACTCTCCGTTCAATATTCAACAATTTTTCAATATCTTCACCTCCATGATCCTCGATAAACGCTCACAAAGAATTTTACTTTTTTTCTTAGTTTATACTTCTTTGGATCAGTGGGTTATTATTTTTAATTCACAATATCAATCTCACATCTTTCAGTTTGTAATAAGTCTTACCAGGCTTCACTTGCAAGTCTTTTTTTAGTTGTTTTTTCAGCCAAAGTTTGGTGGTTTGGCGCCAAAATTCTGCTCATAGCTTGTTTTATTTTGAAATATCTTGTATGCTTAGTTAATTTGGCATGAACAATGAATAGTTTAAATAGCTTCCATCTACCCAAACAAAACAAACAGGTCAGAAACGTTAAAAAACTTGTGTAAGCCAACTTTCAAAGATACAGTGCGGTACACTATAAATAACTTTTTAAAATGAACATTTTTGAAAGTTCCTTTGGGGTTCTCCATGTAACTAAAATTAAACTTTTGAGGCTAGACTAAATGTGATATTAGATTGGGAGATTTGGGATTAGTTTTGTTGTCAAAGCAAAGTGAGGCATTAGTATGAAAATATCAAGTCAGATAGAAAGTTCTGTAAAAAATTTACTTTTCACAAAGGTTGGAGGGGTTGCCTAAACTAAAGAAACTAAAATAACTAAATTAACAACTTTTACAGACCATATCATAATTTGGATTTTTTTACATATTTAAAACGTTAATTTTATTAAAGCAGACACTAATTAGATAACCCAAACGCTGTATTTTTATCTTTAACCAACTTTAAATTCAACTTTTACTCAGACTTTAGTGTCAGAGGCATATTTTTTTTTTTAATTCAATGCTCATCAACAGTTACAGCTCTTCTAACTTGCTATTAAACCTATGAGACTTTTAAGAAAAAAAAGCACATCTTTCTTTCAGTTGAGCCTTTTTGGTTGCACTTGTTCAAGTTTCAGAAGGATTACCGTGAAAAATTCTGCACTGTCTGCAAAAGTATGACATCAAAGTGCAAGATACTTTCCTAAAGTCTTCATGTCCCTTTTTTTGTGGTTTGTAAAGAAAACTGGGATTTCAGTGGATTGAATTTCTTAAAATTTATGAAACCATGTACAAAAAAGTGCTGCCATAAAAACAAATCATGTTTCATTAAATCCAAAGCTTTAGGACCCACACTTTTCTTTCGAGCTGTAGATTATAGTTTGCAAAATGATTAAGTAGCTTTCAGACCAGCGTTTTCTGGTATTGAAAAGGCTCAGCTGCAGCTGTGACATGTCACATTTTGTCTTTCACTGTGTAGCTTTTTTCCTGTTATTGCATGATTTCGCTTGACCTCTAGAATACAGACATTAAACATGGATAATGTTAAGACCTTAATGGACAGCCTAGAATGAACACAACCCAGGAGTGTAAATTAAAGTATTTATTGAGTCCAGCAGAAGGATCCTCCACAGGTTTATATCAGGATCACAAGTGGCTCTGAGGAGGACAGTGACTGAATAATGGGCGGAGAAGAGATCTATGGTGGATTTCTCTGGTCTTGTGATGACAGAAGAAGGTCCAATAAACCTGAGACATGAGGGATAATCCAAAACTCATAATTCAGTACAAGAAAAGGCCAGGATCACTGGTCCTGTGTTCACAAAAGAATGTGGGGAACAGAGTCAGCAACGATCCACAAACCAGAAGAAAAATAGAACAAAAGGACAAAAAGGGTCAGCAACATGAAGACATTTAACCTGACAGAGAGTAATGCTGGGAAATGAAGATAACAACAACAAACTGGTGGATTCAGAGGGAGAAAATAGACTTCACACACTGGTCTGATCAGGTGGAATGGATTAAACTAAAGTGTGGGAAGCTGGAGAGACCAGAACAGGTAAAACAGAGAAGCATGACAGAGAAATGCATTTCATAAATTATTAAATTTAAGGTCATCTTGATAACATTTCTGAACCTACATGTCTTGATTTATATGCCTTTCAAAGAGGAAAAAATATAAATAAACATAAAACGAACTCTCCTATTTCAGAAAAGAACTTTGCCAGATCTGCTTTTGTTTTGGCCTTAACTGTGGGTCCATTGGACTAAAGCTCATTCCTCTAAAAGCTGCTTTTATAAGCTGTATGACCTGGTGATGTCAGAAAAAACTGTAATGTTCAGTGTGCCAAACTCTTTTTTGCACTGGGGTGCTCTCCTCTGTTCTCATTTACTTATCCTAAACTCTATTCTTTATTACTTTTCATTTAGTTCTCTATGCTTCTGTTTGGCGCAGGACAATTCATGTGGTGTCTGTCTTTCCAACTCCAATCCGGGGGAGCAGTAGAGATTTCAGGTTCAAGGTGGATTGCCTGTAGTTCTGTTCTTGGCCGTGGACCCCACCTCTGGCTTGTTTTGGCTGTTGACCTCACCCCACCCGTTATACACTATTCAAGAATGTAGTTGTAGAGTTGGATCCTTCAATAGTCCTCGTAAATCACTTGTCCATTCCGGGAGAGGATCTCTCCTTCATGTGGATATCCCTGGAATCAGGTTTTTTAGGATTTTTTTCCTTGCCAAGAAGGAGGGTCTAAGGACTGGATAACCAGTGTATTATGTCTGTTTAGTTTATTTCCGCAACCAGCTATTGTTAATATTTTATGACCGACTTTCTGCTTCTCTACAATTCCCGGTATGAAGCCCAATGAGTTGTTTTGTGATATTGGGCTATATAAATAACATGTATTTAATTTTCTTCCAAAAATTCTATACTTAGTAATTAAATAGTTGAACTTATTTGCTCTTTAGAGGAGGGTGTAAGTGAACATAAGAAACATTTCATATCATAATGATAAAGTTTAGGAATCAAAACTATCAACATCTTGATTCTATCATCTGTTATCTGCTTAAAGTAAATTTCATAGACACACTAGTTTGGTTATCAGGTTGTGTTTTGCCTTAACATTAACTATGTTTCCATGACGACTTATAGGTCGGCCAGACAAATGCAAACAAACTCCACAAGCAGACTGCAAACTTCTGCAGTATTCCTTCATTTCTGCGGCCTGCAGCCTGGTGGGTTTCCTGTGGTTTTGTGCAAGAACAGTTTATTGCACTCAAGGGCAAGAATGTGAAGGATGAGAGATGAAGACGAAGTTGAAATCTGTGTGATGTGAGGTCATGTTTTGTTGGCCATGATTTCCTTTTCTGGCACGTTGTCAGAAAATGATTGGCAGCCCTAAAGACACTGATGAAAGTGGATGTACACAGCCAATTTGTCGTTTTTTTTTAAGTCAATATAGTCTTTTTTCTCTGATAGAATAGACTGTGAAGACTATTTGAAGGGTCTTAATCCAATACTGCACAAAATTTAGCTGTTTTTTTATCAAAAACTTTCATGCACTTTTAAAAAGCAAGCATGAAAAATACAGATATGCTTGAAACTCAAGGTGCTCTCTTTAAGTTTATTGTGCATTTGATTCACAACAAAAAGTCTGATAAATTAAAAGTTACACGTGGTGAGCAAAAACAGAACGTTCTTTAGAGGAATGAACATGAGAGCTCAGATTTAATATGCCTACCACTGATTCATGTGGTTAGGAGTTAATGCTATGTTTTTGGAAAACCCGCTGTTTGAAAGTTTAAGTAAGTTTAAGAAATCCTAAAGCAGCTCAGACCAACACGGCTAACAAGAACAATGCAAAATGTCTGTGGAGTGTCAGTTTCTTCATTCAGCTCTTTTGTGGGTGAAAATGATAGTCGTCCTTGAAAAAATATATTGTCTGAGAGGGAAAAGCGTTGATGGACGGCATTAGCCTCAGACCTCCTCGTCTGTCACATATGGGCGGCATACACAGACACTGAGTCATGCTACGGGCCAACAGAAGGGCCTCTATAGCAATCATCCCCACTAAAAATATTTGCAGCAATAGAGATGAGGCGGGAACAGTATATGGTTTCATCGCCGAATAATACCATAATTGTTAATTTTCTTAAGGTTATTCACTTCCTTCATGGTTTTTCATTTTCCCTCTCTTTGAGTGTCACACGGCGCCCAGAGCCCCACACTGGCGTATGTTCAAAACACCATTCATGGGATTATTGCCCCACTGATGATGTGGGCGGTAATCCTGAAAGGAATGGTAAAGAAGAGAAGCACAGTGTGTGATATGTGGGTGAACTTTAAAGTTGGTGGTGCTTCAGCTTTTGTGGGCCCCAACAGACAGAGGCCTCCCAGAATCCCCTGGGTGTGTGACTCCTTTGTGACTGATCCATACCTAACCTCCGGAATTTGCTGTTTCTTCTGGACGCAGACCCACAGCAAAAGAGCCGCGTCTGTAGTTGGTGGTATTATGTGGTCGGAAAGACCCTATGTTCAATCAAACATCTGTGGATAGATGGATGGCGTTGTTGCTCATAACCTTGGTAATATTAGCACATGAAAGTTAAAGAGACTGCAGGGGGGGCTTTTAACCCCTCATATGGGCCTCTCTATTAACCCCCCTTTCATTCACAAACAGACGCACACACACGCTGCTGCTCACCGTACGATGGTCACTTTCAACATCCGCCGCAGTTGGTCAGTCCTCCAAGAGGCTGGGGTGAGCAATTTTGTCATAATGATGATTAATGCTCTTTCGGGTCACTGGGAGTGTTAATGCGTTTCACAACACTCATGCCCCCCCCTTCACACAATCAAGAAGTCATTTACAAATCATTACTCTCGTCGTGAAAACATGTAGCAAATCATCTGATGCTAGAACAGCTACAACTCCTCTGATGTTTCCCTCTGGGAGCATGAGTTTGGTGAACGCTGTGCCCAAGGACATTGGCTGGGTTGGGGGCAAAAGGGTAAATAACAACAGAAGTTAGGGAGCAGGAGGTTGAAAGAGCTGCAGTTACATTTGACCAGAAACAGACACAAATCTTTCAAAGCATTGAGATTTCCAAACACACAGAAAAAAGCTTCAAAATGAATCAAAGTCAGAGTTTGTTTTTGCAACCCCTCTCATCAACGAAAATAATGTTTTTGGTGTTTCCAAGATGTTCTTGTGGCATTTTTTCATGATGGAGGACTTGTATAAAGAAAATTCAAAGTAAAATTTAATTTACGAGTATTTATTTAAATGGAATTGGAAAAAAATAAACTTGCTGTAGTGACAGAATCTACAATCAGTAAGCAACAAACTCTCTGCTCTGCTCCATTCTGATGTGTCCACCTCTAGACGACTAGATCGATTTACGTCAGGTACATGTCAGGTGACCAAGAAAATGACACAGTTCCTTGACTTTGGCTAAAACCTGCATATTCTTTGTTACAAGACCATTGAAGGCTTTTACAATACATCAAAAGAAGATCAAAGTTGGTCTTCACAGAAAAGAATGGAAACTGTCCACAAAATGTCAAAAGACAGAGATAGAGCTTATTAACTCAAGCTACTACAAGAGGACTAGAATTTTTTTATTTGTTTTATTTGTGCCTCACAGACAACGTGAAGGAGAATGGGTCGCTCTCCACTCAAAAACTAACCTTTGGAGTTCCAATCAGTGGTACAGTGGTGGTGTTTGCTACTCCTGTCAGCTGTGAATCACATCAGATCTTGTTTACTTCACCAAGACCAAGTTTTTATTTTGCAATAGCAGTCTGTTGTCACTTTGAAGCAGTCAAAATTGGAGTTTATCTGTCAAGTTTTCTAGGATCGTTCGGTCGGACCAAATTTTCAGCAGAAAATGATCTGGTTACAAACCAGATAGGCTGCTTTACAAGACATTCTCAAACTCCAAATGATCTCATTTTGTATTTTTTCTCTATGTATGACTGACAGAACTGGGAATTAACTTTTTTTTATTTTTATTTTTTTTAGCAAAGATAATAGTTTTCTCAGGTGTCTTGTGCATGGTGCCATGGAGCACCTATGTAACTGTGCCATGCTTTATTTGCTTGAGAACAGCACCAAAGGGATCACAGCAAGCTAACAACATTTGCTTTTGGCTCAGCTAAACGTTGGCGAGGAACAAGTGGTGTGCTGTGTTTCTTCAGTTTGCACTCGTTTTTATTTGAGGTTAATGCAGTTAAGGTGAGTCTTCATGCTTTTCCAACATCATGAACCACCAGAGGAAATGAATTGTGGTTCAGTTCAGTCTAAAAGTGCTCCTAAAGTTACACGACCCCTTAACATATATATTTCTTTTGGACTGCAGGAAAACTTAAAGAACTTGAAGAGAAATAATGTGAGTACCAGGAAATTTAGATTTTACACTGAAAGTTGTCGTTTACCCTAACAACATTCTAAGTTGAAAACAGTGTAAATATATTAGTCCAGTCTGATAAACACCTAAGGTATTAATCAACCTCAAATGCAGATAAAGTCATGTGGTTTTACAAACAGAGCAATGTGGGATCTGTATGTAAATTGCACTGAGTACTGCACTGAGTTTAAAATGGGGTACCAGGAAATTCATTTAAAAAAATGATGATCAGTTCCACATGACAGTCAAATGTCAACCCATCAAAAGCTGACCTCAAGCTAAAGGCAAATTGGAAAAAGGGCAAAACCAAAAATGCCAGGTTTCCCCCTTGAGAATTAAAAATTTGATCCTTTTTTGCTTTAGGAATATTTTTGCCAACTCATTTATAAATGTGTAAAAAAAATCAGATGAAGGAGACTGGACGTTAGCAAATATTGGTAAACATCTGCAGACAAAGTGGGTCAATTTATTTTATTTTATTTATATTTGTTTTTAAAAATGCCTTGACATAAATGTATGCAGCAGCATCATACCTACTCACTCAGGTACACTGATCAAAAAAGTACAAAGATAAACAAACATTAAACAGATCCAAGTGATCTTTCTTATTTTTAGAATCAGAAATAAAGGGGTTTCAAATCTCTCTGAGAACCCCTCAGATTCCCACACATTCACATACAGACAAACTGATATTTTATATGTCGTTGCTTCATATTCATGATAAATCACCCCTGAGACAAATTTCAACAACTTCACATCTGGGAGCCCTTACAGCTAAAAATGGAGAGAACTTGCACTTCAACTTAGAAGAAGAAAAACACTCAACAATTCCCTTCAGTTTGTGTCTTTCTGTGCATATCACGTGATCTATATGTTTTTATCTGTTTTCTCTGACATCCTGGGGGAATTCTAACCCTAAAAGAAATGAAACACTGACTATAGATTTTGTGTCTTCTTGATCATTTATAATTTATCTGTTGCTGGACGAACCTTTTGGGTGTTTTTTTTTTTCTTTTTTTAGAATATAAGTTTGGAGTTATATAAAGCATAGAACAATACAAATGTTGGTGGATTAAAGTGGAAAAGCATGCACATTTGTTTTATTTTTGAGATTATTGAACAATGCATTTCTATTCTTGCGCTCACACAAACCAGCAAGCTTCCATCATTAAAACCCTAAACGTTCTTTAAAAAATGATGAATGACTCCTAATTTCCCCCTCAGACTTTCCCCTATATTCTGCTTTTTTGGGGGACTTTCTATAAAGCTGTAGCGAGTCGCTGCTGATTGCATCTCCAGTTCTTGTTTCTCACGTCTGGTGATGAATAAGTGCAACACACTGGGTGTGCAGATCTGTTTGTTTAGGCCCGGTGCCCAACTCAAGTACTAACATGGCATTGCGGAGGCTCAGCCATGCTGATCTCCCAATTCTTCAAATAATCATGTTGTCCTGCTTTGCTCCAATGAGCCCAATGAGCAGAAGCATTAGTGCTCTAACACATCTCATTTGCTCTCTATAGCCTCTGCTTTGTTAACGGCTTTGCTGCAGAAACGTCTTTATAAGGTTCCTTCTGCAGATCTGTTTCTGCAAAAATAAAAGACATTTAAAGGAGTCGACTTAACTTTTTGATATTTTGAAACTGTCGTTTCCCTATTTTTTTAGTGCTATAGTAAGTAAATAGAATGTGACCTTGAAATATTAATTTACTATGAAATAAGAAGCTAAGAGGATTTGGCATAGCAAATTATAATGCAAAACTTTGATAAATTAAAAAATTGCCCAGACTAAGTAATTGTTCACCTGTAATGACATGCATTTCATGCCCTAGAGCAGAGAAAAATTAAGTTATGTAAGAAAACGGCGAACTGCTCAAAGTACAGATGATCCGTGAAAAACCGCTGCTTTTCTCTGTAAGACTTTATTAAAAGAGACACATACTTTTATTTGACCCATGACTGCATGCCTAAATCTGCAGTGTTGTTTTGACTCGCAGAATGAAACCCGTTGAACACACTCAATAGTCTGGCTACATCTGACTTCATTCCCATTCCCGTCTGCAAAAACAGAGCTACTGTCCTACTGGGTGCGCCACAAACTGGATTTCAAAGCTGTCGCTCACGTTCTTTCATCACTCCCTGATGTTTCAATCAAATCTGCCTTAGGAGAAAAGTTAAAAGTTCATCCCTTTTAGCTCTAATGATTTCCTAATGGCTGCTTGTTGAGTTAATAGTTAAATAGCAGGCAGGATCATTGTCCTTGCCTCTATTTTGACTTTGTGAGTAAACTCCAGCACATGTTCTCACATCAAAGTCTTACATTTACTCTTTGACCTGTTGGGACTGTACGATCTTAGCAGATGTGCGTTGGTTCTTTCAGTTTTTTAGCTAAAACTTTAAGGAATAATTTTTAAAAAATGCATTAAAGTTTGATTATGTGTGATTATCATGGCCCAAGATACCCACAGGAAAACACACATTAAAGCTAGACTTTTAAAAAGTTTTTTTTTTTACTCAGCAGCTGNNAAAAAAAAAAAAAAAAAAAAGCAGGATGGCTCAGTTGTGAAAGTATACAGTTCCTTCATATAAATGCTTGCACCTAATATATAAATGCTTAGGAGTACAAAAATAAAACATTTGCGTAACATTCGTTTTTCATTGAGAGTTTGAACAATAGTTGTATAGGTGTCCCAGATCTACAAATTCAACTATAAGAAAAGCTTAAAAAAACAATAAAAATGAAAAGTATGACCAACAGACACAAACAGAGCTACCAAATAGATTTTTTTGTGTGATAACATGGAACATAAAGTGCGTTACTTTTTGCATGACAGTCGTAGGAAGTCACATCCATATATGTCTGTTCTTCGTGACGGCACTACTGTTTCTGCAGCTGACTCTTACATTTTGTCCCAACCACTAAAGACCACTTTTCATTAAAGTTGCATTCAGAAAATAACTACTGAAACACAGGCTGCCAGCTCATAATTGTCAATGTAATTATGCTCTTCTTGTAGTTAACTTCTCGAATTTAACAATTCCAGTAAATTTAAACGTTTTCCAAAACCAGATGTTGATGTTTTGGGTTAAAAAAAAGAAGCAGAAACGAGTTACTTCGGGTTGTACGACAGCCAAAAATGCAGGTCAGGAAATGCTAACCCCTTTTTGGCACACTGTTTTCACGATGGAATAAAAATGGGATTTTTATTAGCACATGTGGGGAACTGGCACTCCGTGAAGTCCTTTGATGCCAGTAAATTAGAAATGATCTTGTTTCTTTGCAAAACAATCCACTTCTAGTTCATGTTGTGTAATTAGAAATCACGAAAAGGATAATAAGCTGATTTCATGTTTAGTTTTCAAAAACATTGAGCAGAGCAGAATGGTTTGAGTCATATCCCGAAAACATCTCCCTTTGAGGAAATTTCAGCCAAAATTTCATACAATTTTTAAAATGGACATAGAATAACTCTGCCTTCAAAAATTTTGCTTTTCTGTTAATATCTACCAACAACTAGTAAAAAATTATGTACAGAATGGTTAGAAAACATACAGGTATAATGCCACTTTGCAATAATATTTTTTGCTATAAGTAGTGGGAGTGGTGATGGTAAAGGCGGCAGGAGGTTAGGTGTTCATGGTGAAGAGTTGCAGTTCAATCCGTGCACGAGGCGAGAGGACGGCAGCTGGGGTAAGTGCTGTGTAACACGCCAGATGATCTCACGTTACATATCCATGACGATGCTCCAGATGCCCCGGGTTTAGGAGCATCTCTGCAGCCCTTTCAGATGGTCTGTTTGGCTTTCTTCATCCTTGACACACAAAAGAACAATTTTTAGGCAAAATAAATGTGCGTACTTCAGCAAAAACATTTTAACTTCAAATAAAGAATAGTATTATAGTACCATAATGTGTAGCTTTTGCTCAACTTTTGCTTTATGTTTTAATTATTTGTATGATAATTTTGCCATGGATTGATTTGGGAGACTAGAAAGGTTGTTACAATTAAACTGGTGTTTAAATGGAAATTGTCCTTTTTGCTTCAAGATTTAAGACATTTGGTTTTCATTTTTATACATTATTCTTTACTCATTCTTGGCCAAATGTGCAAATTTCAAGCATTTTAAGCCTTGATCTAGTACAAAAATGTGTGTCTTTCTCTATGCTGGAGGTGTTCTTATGCAAAACATGACATAAAAGCTTCCAAGACCTCCATTAGTGTCCCTGAGGAAAGACAGCATCAAAACAGGGTGTAAGTCAGAACCCTTTGTCCTTTTCATGCTGATATTGATCAAATTTTCCTTTTCAACCTTCTGCTTTAATCAGAAAATCTGTCACCACCATTGAGTGTGACTTTTTTTCTAAGTTTGCTAAAAAGTAAAACATCCAGAAACTTGATCTTGATCATTGAGATAGCAACGTGATCTCTTTAGAAACACATTCTCAGTGCTTTTAAGACAGGTTTCTCCATGCTCAAAACAGACAGGAGACAGTTGATATTGGCAATGAATTTTTAGTAAAAGGCCAAAAAATTCATTTAGCCTTAAATTAAGGATTTAGAATAAGAAATACAACACAAAGTTACACAATCCTCTTATTTCTCTACTGTCAACTTGAATCTTGTTTTATTTAGTTAGTATTAAAGCCTCCACACAGCCTTTAAACATTTCATTTGGTTGAGTGTTCAGAAGTTTTCAGATTGAAACAGAAGTTAGTGAAGGTTAAAGCATCATCCCACCCGCAATTTGTTTTAAAGTGGAATCACTCGCTACTCCCACTTGGTCATGTAGCCGCATGTTTTGAGTTAGGGCTCCAGCAATGGATTGGGCAATTCAGAGCTATCTCTCCCAGAGCAGTCTGCTGGAACGGGATCAAATGCGCATTCGCGCTTTGGCATTCATGACTTCTTTATTTCCAAGTGGAAGTGGTGCTGAAGTGATTTTAAAAGGGATCCAAGCAGGCTAAAAAAAACAACTGACAAAGAAACTTACTTGTTGAGAGCATTCTTCAGGTACTGCTTAAGCCACCGCACCTCCGGATTCACGCACACCTCCTTGTTTGTCTTCAGTTTAGCACTTCAAAGAAAGAAAATCAGATTAAGAGTGATCCCAAACTAGAAGCTTTTTTCCCCCTGGAATTTAACATTTTTCCATAAAAGAGAACTGAAACAGCACAGTTTAGTTTAAAGAATATTTTTACAAACATTTAACAGTAATCAAGTTGTGCTTCAAGCTTCACAATTCTTGTCCAAATGGGAACCTAATCCTTATAAGTAAACCAAAATGTAAAAATATATTTTCAATCAAGGATCTGATTGAAATTTACCCAAGTCATTCCTGACAGTGCCTCCATTGAATTCATTTTGTTTGATAAAAGTCTGATTACCTTTTAGACACAAAGCTGAACTTTGAGCTGTAGATACTGAGCTTTAATCTGTTACTTTGCACAACAAATTAAGTCAAACCTGAAAACCAGAAATCGCATATGAAGACTATCTCAAACCTAATTTTGTCCTTTGTTTTCCCTAAAAACTGACTCCAGTTTCCTCCTTTTCAGATCCACTCATCCTCAAATGGGCCATTTCCTGTAGATGCATCAGTGGACATGTTGCTGAAACAACTTGTGTATGCGAGCTAGTGACAGAGGGGTGTGTATGTACATATGCATTTCCTTTATCTGGTTGTCACCTCCTGGAGATTGATGGTGAGAAATGTCCAGCAAAGAGGAAAGTGTCTCAGACTTCGGAATTGAGATAGAAAAAAGCATAAAGACTCACATCACTTGGAAGGGGCAGTTGGGTGTGTGAATGAACTTGAGCTCTCGGATGTAACCTTTGGGGATGTTGTTGACGGTTGAACGACAACTGCATCGTTCAACCAGACTGATGGGCTTTGCTGCAAAGGAAAGATGAATAGGGATCAAGCAACAGCATTCCTCTGATAGCAGATAAGACAAATAATCCCCCTGAAATTATTCATCAACTGAATAAAAGATTAAAAACCTATTAGGCTACCGGCAAACAAATCAACTTATTTGAAAATTATCTGACACATCAACAAGTTGAAGCAAGACTGTCCGAATGAGCAGAAAAATCAACAACCCCTGCAGAGTTTGGTTGGGATTTGCAGCTCATTTTCACACCCATCCATCATCCGTGTTTGTTTCCTTCATCAAACAATTTCACAAACACTTAATTTTTCTCTTTATTTGTAAATATCTTTTTGAGAACACACACAGAGGAAGATGTAATCACGGCTTATGTAGAAATTCCTGCTGTTTTGTGTAAAAATCAATGTAATCTTATTAAGCTGATTCATAGTGGGTGTGAATACTTTCCAGTAAGACTCTGCGTTTGGGTTTGTATACAGAGATGTTCACGGCTGATTAATGTGGAAAAAAGAGAAATAAAAGAGAAAAATGCAGTAAAAATGTGCACAACAATGCAGACGCTGTTTAGAAAACAGATGGAACAAGTAGATTCTCTGCTGGCAGGAAGAGATTTTTTTTTTTTTTTAAGATAACGGGAAATCTTCAAATCTTCAGTAAACAATTCATATGCAGCCTGCGTCACTCAAACAGATGGGAAGATGCGCTTTTGCAGATTAAACTTCATGCAAATTATTTTTGACACCTGATCCTATTAACATGATAAAGGATTCCACGGTTTGGCGACGCCACGTCGGCTCTATCTCAGATGCGCGACTTGCGTAATTGAAAGAAAACAAGAGGCAAGGCAAACGCGCGCGTGTGATCGGGGGGTTCTTCCACATCCAGAGCCACATGTGGAGACTGATGGCGCTTTACGCACGAGAACAGACCTTCTTCCAAACCAAAAAGATTCAAAGCAAAAATACTTAAAGTAGTAAAATCCACAATCTTCAATAAACAATTTGACGTAATAATAACTTTCTTTTAATTAATCCGATTCTTTTTTCATAGAAAAAGTAGATGCATCCGTCTAAATGGAAGTTAATTAAATTTAAACACTGAACATAACATGCACATAACCTATTAGAAATCATTTTTTTTTATTTCTTTCATTTATTTTCACATTTTTTGTTTATCTTTTTTGTTTGTTTATAGTTTAAAGAACAATGTGCAGCGTTGCACGTGTTTGCTTTTACTAACAATTTCAACTGCAGAAAAAAGACAAAGAGTTGCTGCATGGATAGAAAAGTGCAAAAATGTTTATATCAAAGCAAGGTGATAACATTTAAAGACTTACCATGAGTCTGAGGCGCATATATCACCATCGCGAGAGCAGCCGCGAGCGCAAAGAGCTTCACATCCATCTTGCATTAAAGTCTCAATGATTTGATCCCGCTCAGACTGAAGTCCAGAGAAGCTGTGACAGACGGGATGCTGCTGGGGTGTTAAATTACGCACCACAGTCAAGCTGCGGTAAAAGTAAAACCAGGAGGAAACTTCCGGTTTCACAAAATAAAAGCTGTCAATGTTTAGGTTTTTGGATTAATGTACAACAAACTTAAAAAAAAAACACGAAGTGAATCATAACAATATCACTTATTGTGGTAATATTCTTAAAAATAAACTTTTAGGCTTTATATTTTCATGCTTTTATTGTGTTAAAATCACACGCTTCTTCTTCTTTTTTGTATTAATGCAATTGTGTCATCTTTTCCGATCTTCATTCAAGTGAGTCCAAATTATTTTCCCTTTAGACATGTAAGAGTTATATTTGACAGTTATGGCTGTTTCCAAGTTTTTATTTATGGCCATAAATGTGAAAAAAGAAAGGTCTGTTGCAGCAATAGTTGAAATAATAAACTCATTCTAACAATGAAGTGCAAAAAGATTAACATTAAATCATCACATAAAACAAACTAAAGTCATCAAAGGGGGAACTGAGTCAAAAGATTTATTAAGTGTTCAAGTATCAAACCAGAATAAAAAAATATTTTTTTTCAATGAAGATCCCCCCAAAAAATATGGTTTTGATTTTTTCTTTCTTTTTTTCATATTTTTAATACATGTTCTTGCAGAATTTTCGGTGGACATGACCGTTTTTTTTCTTTTTTTTTTTGTGAATCAGAAACAGTTTAAAAAATGTAATTCCTAAAACCTTTAGATGGAGCATAGAACCTACAGTCAAGCCACAAGCTTCTTGCTCTACTACATCCATTTGTAGACGACGGTGCACGTACATCTTTGTTTTCCTCCCCTAAAGGAGGGCTGTGAGGGATAAGTCTGCGGGAGAGAGTGCTATCAAAGGTATGATGGGAAATGAGGGCAGGCTTATTCCCTATAAACAGTCCCACCCATAACTTAGAAGTGGAATTTTAAAGAATGTTTTGCCACTGCAGAAAAGGACGGCTATTCTTTGTAGCTAATTTAAGCTAATTCAAATATAAAATGTAAGCAACAACCTCTGTAACAGTTAGCATATTTACAAAGTCCCATTGTTTTAGATTCAGAAAGTTTCTAAAATATGAAGCATTAAAAAAATATTTCAAGTGAAATAAAACAAGTAATACTCACAACTTTCCCTTTAGATTTTCCTGTTGTGATTTTAATTATTAGCTTTCAAGTGCTTTTAGACTTGGAGTGAAAATTATTTATAAATTAAACGGAAACTATTGAGAAGTAACATCCAGTCAGTGTGTGTGTGGGTGTGTGTGCACATCCATAATGTCAGCATCTTATTTCAAGGATTTGGACCCTCATCAGAAAAGAGTTTCTCTTCAGACGTGTGGCTTTCTTCCTCTCAATTATACTCTATGCCTGCATTTGTTTTTTGTAAATATGCAAATTAATGTGTACTTCCAAAGGTGCAGAGGAGAGCATGGAATTCTAAGAAACTGTTTGACAATTTTAAAAATCAAATATACACAAGTGAACTGAATTCCCCAACGTAAATATAATCTGTAAGTCTTCACTCAGTGGATCACAAAAGCTCAGTATTTACACAGATGTGTTCTGCTAGATTTCTGTCTGAATCTCAGTGCTCCATGAACAAACTGATTGTTTGGCTTTTCTTTTTTGAATTTATATTTTCGGTTATGGGAGACCTCTCCTTTCATCGCTTGGCTCTGGGAAAGCAAACCACCTGCTGACAGCACAAACATATGAGGGGAATAGACAAGGAAAATAACTGCCTCATGCCTCTGATTGCAGTGTCTTTAAAGTCCCACTCCGATCATCTTTTGATCTTTAGAAACGTGTTCCCAGTGGTCTTTTATTTATAATTGTGCTGTTTTCAGCTAAAATAAAAAAAAGTAATTTTCTACAACATATTTTCTGCAGAAGGGCAGGAGTCCTTTTGAAATTCGCCTGAGTTATGGGCTGAAGTACTTTCTATCATCCATTACACGCTCTTCCACTAGCTTAGAGCCTCTTACCACCCTAGAAAAGCATTACAGGTGCCTCAAAAATGTCAAATTATTGGATAAATGCCACCAAAAAAAGTTAAAAAGGACAATTTTCAATGGAATTTGTTGTTAAGTAATGTGCACACTCATGTCTTATAAACATAGATAGACGTTTAGCTTTGTAGAGTTGAAGTGCAATGGAACGCTTTTATGAAATTCTCAGTGTTCACACTTGTCATCTGTGTAAACTGTCTGTGTTTGGATCTGAAAAGATGAAGCCATGGAGACCAGACTGACCATAGAAGACAAGTAAAATCAGCTGTCAGTTGAAAGAACTTATTGACTTCTCTCACAGGCCTAAAAAAGGATCCTCCTCCATCTGCTAAAATGATAAAGACAGGAAAAGTAAGACTGAAAGAAGACGAAATTCAGAGTAACTGCTAAAGGTTTTCTTAGCTGGGAGTGAAGTTTAACTTCTGAGGGTTTCACATCAAAGTATTCCAGCCATCATGGCTCATTAGCCAAGTTAACATCATGCAGGATGTCTAACTTCATCATAATATCAACATTACCCTCTTTTCTCTTCTCCGTCACGACAAGAGACCCGTGATCCTACACGAAAAGCATGATGTAGGATTTGTGTAAGCGCCTATGCAAATGGAAGTGATTACTCCTCCACACACACACACGCATGCATGTACTCTAAACGGGGACCGACCTGTAACATGTCAGGGAAGAGAAAATAGAGCATGTCCAAGTATTTCAACATTTCTGTCATGCTAAGAATGATTTAGTCTCTTCTGTTGAAGTGAATAAGCTGCTGTTACATAAACCATTCTGGCACCAAATCTTCTTGAGTTCAGGACATTTTCAGCACATATCTTCTTGAAATAAAACAGTCCATTTCTGGGAAAAGGGTTTATTTTACATGAACTGTTAAAGAAACCCCTTAAAACCGAAAGGAAAAGATTTTTCATTGATGTCTAAAGCCACTGTAGAAACACTGAATATGTCAGTTTGGGTGTACAGTATCTGTCACGTGTTACTTACACTTGTCCAGTTTTTTGTTAGAGTAGCTGCAAAATGTTCTGTGACCCATCTGTGCACCTGTCTTATTAGGAACAGCCTCTTCTGGGGGTCCTTCCCCTGCTCTCTGCATGACACATCTCTATATTGAACCTTCAAAGGCCGTTATTGAAGGCTAACAGGAATCATATGGCAGGTATTTTTCTGGAGCTCAGAAGAATGGCAGATGTCTTGAATGTGTTTCATGGGCATTTTGGTATAGTTCTGTTTCATTTATTGTTATGTTTTCTGTTAAAAGAATGGAAAAATTAAAGTTAGATGAAGAAAAAATGATAATTGAGCAACAAAAGGGCAAGCAAGAAAGCACAACTGGAGGTTTCTCTTAAAATTTAGAAACATTTTTGATCAACGTCAAGCCACTCCTAACTTTTTGAGATCAAATTTTATTTTTTAAGGTGATTTTTTATTGTAATTTAAGCCAAGAAAGCACAACGAGACTAGTTTCTTTACATCTAAATTTGAAACACAATTTTAAAAAAATATGCGGATGCAACTTTAAAGACCCACTCCAGTGAAAATCCTGTTTTTTAGCAAAGAAAAATAAGCTTAACATTGCATTTCTGAGTATTTTTTTTTTAATTCAAATCGTTTGGAATCAGGAGCAGACCAAAAAAATGTTGGAAAAAGCCTGTGGTGTAGGGCAGGCCCTACAATCTGCAACCCACAGGATCCCTCCATTCTGATGCATCCACTTGTAGACAACTAAATACATGTATGTCTTAGTTTTCATCGTCTGAGCTGACATCTGGCTCAAAACTGTACGGTAATGTGAGGTAGGGGGTGAGAGAGTAGTAGGAGAGAGTGTAAACAAAGGGATGATGGGAAAAGAGGGAAGGCTTACTCCTCGCCAATAGTCCTGCTCACAACTCAAAGGTGAATTTCTAATTAACTTCTGCCATTCTGCAGAAGTATCCAAGAAAACTAATGTTTTTATTCACAGATTTTGGCTAAAAAAACAGCCTAACCATAATTAAAATTACACTTTTACAATAGACCAATAGGTGATTGAAGTGGGACTTTAATGCAGTTGACATGTAACTTACCAAAAGCAATAACAAAATGCTGCACTCAAGTCACTTTTGTATATTCCGTTGAAATCATTTCTACATATTTGGTCGCACAAACAACTCACACTCTCACTCTGCCACATTTCCTGACCTCGTCAGACATCCGAATTCCTAACCTGCACACATCAAAAGCACCTAACCGCTGCAACACTTCCATGCAGCTGCTTGAAATGATGTTCCAATCCCAATGTTTAAATAGATTGCATTACATCCTGCTGTTCATAAACAACCCTGTGTGCTGTTGCTGATGAAGTGGAAAGAAACAAATCTGTCACTTTGCAGTGGGTTATTAAACATTCCATAAGTGGTTTTCACCGATAAAGGAATAGGAACCATGCAGCCCGGGGGAGCTGGAGAATGGATGGCTGAACTTATTAAGGAGGAGCTGTTCATTTCCATAGATCAGAGTTTAGCCTGAGAGTGTACAGGCAACTGGCCCCAGTAGGGAACCAGCCAACGCTCCATTGAAGCTCTGAGAAGCTGAGGGCCCGCTGACTCAGCCTATGTCTGGTTTCCTTTAGAGAGTCTCCAACCTCTGTGTCACCATATGGACCACCTCAATGGCCTGTCAACAAAGTCTTAAGCCATGGATGTTGAAACAGATGACGCAGAAGGGCCCGGGACAATAGATTTACATTTTTAACAACACAATTTTTACATTTTTATTTAATATATTTTTTAAATGTAAGGACACAAAATAACTGATTAAACACAGCAAAAAAAAAAAATTCAGATAAAAAAAATAATGATTAAATTGAGGAAAAGTGAGAAACACTTCTATTTAGTCTCAGCCCTTCACTACAATAACAATCTTTAATTATCAGATGAAATACAAAGCGTGACATTTTCAAAAAGAAGAGGAAACAGTCATTTTCTATAAGAAATTAACCTTTAAATTAATTTTCTTACCCATTCCTTGTGACTTTTTCAAACTTGCTCCTCTTTAAACCTTTTAAAATTCTGTCTATTTACTACACAAACAGACAAAAATTTTAGGAAATAACAGCAAAATGTGTTCTTTGAATCCAGGCAGAGGGGGCTCATGTTACATGACACCATAAAGTCAGATTTAAAGCACATGTCGGACATGATAGCTTTTACGATTTCACCTGTGAGTTGATGCCACAGAACTACAGCTGCCTGATGGTCAGTCCATTGAGTTTGACACCTGGTGCTGTCGGAGCACGGGAACAAAACCTTCTCAGCTGCTTCACGGATGGTGCCCTGGCGATGCAGAGAAACACTCAGAGGCTGTCAGAGTAACACGACTAAATTGGCTGTTTGAAGTCAAGCAAGATGATATATTGTTGTAGCTCAATTTCCTCTTTTTTTTCTTGAAAATCTGAGGAATGCAGTTTTTTTTCTATCAGCCCGATCTATTCTTAATGCTTTTCAGGTTTCAAAAATATCTGTGATCTACTCATTTAACATTTAAAAATGATTATTCATAAAGCAGAAGACTGAAGTTTATAAAAATGCAGGAAATGACGTGGATTTGCTCTAATTTGTAAAAGACGTCATTGCTTCATTCCATCCCAGAAAGTTCTCAGTTCTGCATAAGTTCTCATCAGTAAACAAAGTATACAAAAGTATTTGTTCACAGTGTCATTGTCTTAAAATACTACATAAACACTCATTAGAGACGGAGACAGATACACATATTCAGACACATTTTTTTCTTGAAAGCAAAAGCAACTGCAGTTTATTTTGTCACTGAAACTGAAAACCGCAACACAAACAATATGCTCTGTGCTTTAGCTCCAGCCGCATGTTTAGGTCCTGACAAAAGCAATGCTTTTCTGTATTTTGATCCTAATTTTAACTCTTTCATCTATTTGATCGAGTTATGTGAATAAGTTTTTAAATATTATACATTTGTCCCGAAAATTACTGCGATTTTCGTTGATCCAGTCCTGTGCCTTAAGAGAACGAAATTTAATGCGCCACTCACTCCAATTACCCCACTCATCAAAGTGGAATGTAAGACTCAGAGAAGCTGAGACATGGTGGGTAAGAGTCATAAACAGCTAAAGGCCACCCAAGAATAAACTCCTCAAAAGACTAAATTTAAAAAAATTAAACCTTTATCAAATCTTTATTTTTTCGTTTTTTGGGCATTTTTGTTTTTAGGTCAAAATCCGGAAGAGGAACTGGTTCAATCTCAGACAACAAATGATCGTTGAATTCAGTATTCTGTGCATTCAAGTCTATTTTTGATCAGAGTAGCACAACAATAAATACATCTAGTAAAACTTGTGATTTTTGACACCCCTGGTAACACATTTTAAAAGCAAACTAAAAGTCAACGTAAACGCAAAATATCAATAAACTTTGCTTTTTATAATTTATATTAATTTTGTTCAAAATCCTGAACTAGATTTGTCTATATCTAGATTTTTTTCTGTCATTCTGACAGCTATGGTTCTCAACACTCATTCAAAACACAAATAAATGTGTTTACAATTTTTAAACCAAACTACTAGAAAAATTCCAATACCCAACAGGAAAACTGAGAAAAAAGAAACCATCCTTTTTCCTCTGCATCAGTTTAACCCGCAGATTGTCCAGATTAAAAACAATTACACACAGACCAATGAACATAGCCCCCAGTCTCTAATGCACATAGCTGCAGAGTGCACCGAAGGTATCAAGTTTCCTAAACTAATCCATTATCATGGAATCACTGCATATTTTTAAAGAAAGCACTTTCCTCCAGTTTGGCCCCGTTGTGCCCCCTCTTTCTTCACCACCTCTGTTTTGGAACAACCCCCCCTACGGTTCTTCTATTCTAAGTCTTCCACTGAGCCGTAACATTTCAGCTGCCGCTTCTTCACTGTGTTTGCAAACCCAGGGAACGACATAAAACGCTTAAAGAGCGTCTAAGGAAAGTGGCTACAGCTGTCAATCCAAGTGACGGAGGTCTTAATGTCACTTTTAGATGCTCTCTTTTGTGAGTCAGAAAATGTAAGGGTGTGTGCACAAGGTTGTTGCTGCAATCAAAGACGTATTTATCAAAGGGAGGAAACGGGTACCATCAGACACACGAAGACAGAGTGTCTTGTCCTTTTTCATGTGGATAAATATGAGATATTGTTTCATGCAATTCATCCTGCATGGTGCCTTTGAAGTAAAGTTGAGGGTAATTTGTCATGTGGGCATAAGTGAAGGTGAGCATTCTCAGAGTTGCTTGAATGTGCCTGAATACACAAAAACATGCACAGACACTTAAAGACACGAGCACAAAAGTTTAGAAAACATAAAAAAAAGCGAGTGTGTCTGCAGGATGTAGACAGGATTAGAGAGTTATACACATTCCTGCAGAGTTGTGATTGCCTCTGCAGTGAGCGTTGACTTGGTGGTCGTTTGGCCTGAAGGCACTTGCCTCTGCTCCTGTGCTTATTCTAATAAACCATGTGGTTGCAGAGGCCTCCTGTCTGGAAGCTGACAGCATCTAACCTGCAACAGCGTCGTTGAGAGTGAAAAAAAGCAAGCAAAAGATGGAAAAGAGAGAAAAATGATGGAGGGCAAACGGAGAAAAGGGCTTTTGGTTGATGCAGAGGGAAGACAAAGCAACAAGAGGTGAGGGAGAAAAATGAGCATCCAACTTGAGGCCTGTTTTCCAGAGCTGGCTTTGATTAGAGACTGTAACCATGCTCTGTTCCTCGTTAAGTCACCCCAGCGTGGAGGGGTAGGAGTGAGGGAGCAGACTCGTTCAGGGAGGTTAGACAGCAAGTCAAAATGCATTCTCTCTGTGCCCCACCTTAAAAGCAAGGTTATCATAACTCAAAAATAGCTTCTGATCTGATTGGAGCCTCAACCTGGGGATTCACGGTCTTTTACCTGAGTAAAATATGTTTGTTGGAATAGAGCGATCTTCCAAGAGGAGTCAAAAGCTTTGCCAAATCAAAGTGCCAAACTGTGGTTCCATGGTTGACAGTTCCAGTAATCTTCATCCTCTTTTGTTACTGCAGACCACTCAACCGTAAAACAAAACCATTAGAAACACTTTGGGATTAATTTAAATATCTCAGGAGAAACAGGAAGTTTGTGATAAAACAGACTGAACTGATAAACCAGTTTCCACAGTGCCAATGGTAACACACATACATGATCATGAGTGTTTACATTCTCTAAGATCCCACATAGCCAAGTCGTTAAAGCGGCAAGAAAAACACAATGCTACTTTTACAGAAACTTCACATCAATCATTTCTTGTGTTGAAGAAGCTAAACAAAAGAAATCTGCTCAAATGTTAGATGCTTTAATTGAAGCAGTGCTTCAATATGCAGTGTTGGAACATGTCAAGGAGGTACAAGCATGTAGTCCAATTACGGGTGGTCTTTGAAGTAGCCACATTGACCGCTGCAGGGCCTCCCTTTTTTTTTTTTTTTTTGGATTCTCCACATGTGGCCTGAACACTCGAACAAGCCCGATTTGTGTGTTTTATGCTTCAAAGGTCATAAAGTGAATGCATGTCACACACCTGCTTTACAGAGATGGCGTGGAAGGGCAGGTGTTGTCCAACAAAGTGATGAAGTGGAACAGATGCTATCGAATTTTCATGAAGAGGTCATTTGTTTATGTTGCAGAACAGGATTAAATGTGCACTTTAAGGGATTATGTGCCACACTCAAAGGGAAATGCTAATAAACTGCAAAGCTGGTTGCAAAAAGGGGAATAAAATGACGGATCTGGTCTGTTTTTTCTTTAGTTTTAATCTTTCTGGAGAAATAAATATAACCATGGTGGTATAAAAATGCTCCTCTTCTTTCATTTTCTATTCAATGGATTGTCGTACTTACTATTCCTTAAAAAAATTTCCTGGAAATGTGGAATTTACAGTTGAAATGAAGAAGACAGGAATAAAATTTTGCCAAAACTTCAAAGAAATGACCACAAGTTAAGTCAAAATAGCTTATTCATACAAAATTAGTTGTTTATTTGTGGTTTATATATTTTTCTTTTCAGATTACATATTAAAAAACGAAAAGAAACACAATCATTTTTTATTTTCTTTATCTCAGTGTCAGGACATGTAAGAAGAGTTGGATTTTCCCAGCAGCCTTGTCTGTGCACCCTAATGGGACTGTGTCAACCCCAGACTCTTCACACAAAAGCAGCTTTGTGTTTGAGAGCTGTATGTGCAATGAAAGGGGTTTTTTTTGGAGAGGTGAATGTGAAATAAGGTTCTCTGCTTTCTTTCTTCCCTTTTTCTTGCAGCAATGTCCTTCATTTGTTCGCTTCACAAATGCACGGTTGCCTTTAACGAGGGCTGAGCAACATTCAGGAGGTGTATAATAGTGGAGAAGCTGTGACAACCTGCTGTTGAGATGTTGGCTGACTGTTGAAATGTGAGCTGGCTGCAACTGTATGTCTTCCTCTGGGCTGCTGTGGCTGCTATAGCAACTTTGGCTTTCACTTGAATCAAATTAAAGAAAACTCGTAGACTAAGGCCCAAACCGAATTCTTCCCTTCTCCTTTTCCCTCCATTTGAAGGGGCAGTTTAAGTGCAAGTCGTGTCTGGAAAATGTATCTTTTAAATTTGATTTACTTTTTTAAATTTAAACAAAAATTACTTTTTGCTCTAGCATGACCTTTTTAAAGTTATAAAACAGCTGTTGTTGTGCATATTAAAGCACTGAAAGCTCCGCACTAACGCGAGTGGACCGGCGATCATTGGTGACATCATCAAACAAAAGTAACGTCTGAAATATTAGACAGTTTTTTTTTTCATAACTCTCCGTTTGGAGGCCTAAATGAAGGGGAAGGGAGAAGGGTCGGGGATAAGGGAAAAAAGTACAGCAAAAAATCCAGTGGCGGGCCGTGCATTTCCCACCTTAGCCTTCAGTAGTGCTCCATCTGAATCAATCCAACCCTCAATAACTATTTTATGGCAATAAAACTTCTAGTGCAGGTACAGCTGCCACACACACACCAAAAGCATAAAAAATAACCTGATAAAATTTCAATATTATGTAGGGATATAGTAAAATTTTACTCACCAAAAATCCAGATTATTTAAACACAAAATCCATCCTTTCTATCCTCAAGAAGATTTCAATCACTCTGTCGTGCAGAATCCATGCATTTCGCAGATAGAAAGTGTTCCGTGGCTGTGATAAGCTGGAAAAGGCTGCATGCGGGAAATGTTCTGGTATTCCTGAAGCCTCTTGTGGTCCAGGAGGGAGACAAACATCAGTTTTTGTGATCGATCAAGGTCTGTGTCTGGAAAATAATAATGTCGGTAGTGCGCGCGAGGATTTTGCGCTGCACCTCTTCGTGCGCGAGGAGCGCCCGCGGTGCGTTCAGGGACCTCGTAGATTTCCTCGTATCGGCTTCACTCCCGCTCAACGGAGTCACGGAACTCCTTTACCCGTGCCAGACAAAACTGTGCTATAACTTTACCCAAAAATCGGACGATGAGACCAGCAATGTGATCGGCTCGCTTTCCACTGGTAACATCTTCAAACCCGACACGCCGCTCCTCGGCACCTGTGTCCGTCACATAACGCAGAACCAGAGCGAGCTGCGCTGCGTTACTCGCGTCTGTCGTCTCATCCACCATAACAGACACAAACGGGGCTTTGATAACTTCCCTTCTGATCTCCTCCGATCGCACTGATCAGGTTGTTTTGCCCACCAAAAACGTCATTAGTGGACAGGTGGAAGTGTAAATCTGTGTCACTCTCCGTGATGACTTTCCTCTGTTTGTGGATCCAGCGCTTTGATCGCGCCCCCGAAATGAAGGTACCGCTCGTAGTTAGGACTGAAAGTGGCGTTCAAATCCTTCTCCCGGTTGTGACGGGCTTGCTAGCTTCAGAGTTGCCCGACTTTGCTTAACAATGTCTAGCTTTTCTTGAAAAGTCCGTCTGGAAAATGGCTTTGGCAGTAAAGCTATTAAATCCACTCGATACATTTGCTGGTGCAGCTCCCTGAGTCGCTAGAGATGCAGTTTGCTAGCTCTGCCTTGTACACTCTCCGACTATCCAATCAAAGCGCGTGAAAATGCTGACGTTTTCGTGCGCCTGCTAGAGGGCCTTGGTGTCGCCTACTCCAAATCTGATTGGTTGGAGCAACAGCTTGGTCGACAATTATTTTATGCTACAGGGCCCGCAGAACTGATTGTGAAGGCCTCCAGGCAGATTTCTTTGACCCTAGCAACAAATGGTGCTGCAATGTGATTGGTTAATGCTTAAATAGGAAAATACACGTCTGGAAGCAGCGCAACCAGGGAGACAGCAATGAAAGGACGAAGACAGAGCATTTGGAATTATAGAATACGTATTCACGGAAATAAATAATAATTAATATCAGTCTGTGATTCAGATATTTTTAGGCCAGCAGAGAAGGCCTTGCAGGCCCTGACGGCCCGCCACTGAAAAAATCAGAGTAGAGAGCCTCTGTAGTCCTTTTTCACCTGAGTTATTTTTTATTTTAGAAAACCCCTTCACTTTGGTTTCTTTTTGGCAACAAAAATAATAGTAAAGGACCAAAAACACTTGCCAATTTTAAAACACTAAAGAATGTCACAATACGTGTAAGTCTCACAAATTTGGGTAAAAATATTGAGATATCAGGTAACATGGCAACATCTTTATGGAATTTATTTGTATCCAAACTAGTTTTAACTCCTTCATGCCTAAACTAATTTCCAATTATTAATAAAAATATGATATCAAATATGATGCAAAATTAAGTGGATTAAATTAATTAAATTCCCATTATAATAATCTCTCGATCTGTTTTAAAACCTTTACCAGTGTATTTTTTTTTAAATTATGATAATGTTAAAACAGAAAACTATCTGTTACGCCACGATTGCTTCTTAATAGATGAGGGAGGTGTTGGATGTCTTTTCCGAACATCACCGTTCGCCTTTATTTAATAAAAAAAAACATAAAAGTGTCATTTTCAAACCCATTCATTCAGCGACATTAAGCTACAGAATTATCAGAAACGCTCAAAAGCATACCTTCAGAATAAAACACATCTAAGTTTTCAAACTAAGGTAACACTTAAATTCAAAATAAATCAAAATAAGTCACATCCGTTTCATCTTCTAGGACATAGTAGGACAACATGCACACATTGTTTTCCTTCAAAACACACAACAATATACAACAAAATATTTAGGAATGCGCACAAGAGTGTTACTGTAATTCATTTTGATTGAAGTAACTGTAGTGTCAGAATGGAGGCTGCACTCATCATCACCTTTGGAGAATGTGGGTCATCATCCAGATAAAACCCTCTGCATCAACCTCACTCTTTGATGCTCCTCTTCCTCTCCGTTTTTTATGGATCCTTTTCAATCTACATCTCTTCCTCCCCTTGCCCTAAATCAAATTGTTATCAGTGAAGCTGCTTAGCAGGTATGTGTCACACTGTGATTTTGATAAGAGCTGTCTGTCCCCAGGAGGCCAGCTCTGTGTGACCTTGCACTGGCAGCCTGTCGATTGCTGGCCTGGTCAAACTCTGAGATCCACAGGGGGTTAAGGGAAGCCTGAGAGCCCTAATTCCCTATCTTGAACCTAATAAAAGTTGATAACCAGGAGGGAAACACAAGAAGTAGAAGACCTACAGTTGGCTTTCACTCTCTTATATTTAACTAGCATAAAAACTGTAATTTGATAAAAAGGAGACAGTTTCGTCATCCTTTTCCCTCCTACAGGAAGTCAATACTTTAGTTTCTTCATACCAGTGGAACAGAAGCATCACAGCAGCAGTTACTTTCAAGTTAATTTTCATCACCAGCATCAAAAGACAGACAACAGTACCACCGTAAACACAAGAATGTGTTTCTGCTCTTTTTATTGCCTGTAAAAGACCTTTACAGCTTTTTACAGCTCAGAGAGCTCCCGTCTCTAAGAATATCCCAGCATTTCTAGTATAATTTCAACAATAACTTACATTGCACTGATTCAGTTTGATTGTTTATTCATCTTTGAATAATTTGACTTTAGAATATCTTAAATATCCTAGAATAGGATGATTAAATGGCACTTACCTGTCTGTATGTATGTGAAATGTTGCCAATACTCAACATATAAATATATATATTTGTTTTCATCTAGTCCTGACAACCAATTGTGAATGCAGAAAAGTAAACCAAAAAATCTGAACTTCTCAAATTCTCCAGTTTTTCTTAAAACTGATCTTTCTTTCAGTTTTACAACACTCCAAAATAGCATGTTGTGTTCAACAGTAAGTTTGTGTACTGCTGTAAACCAGCAATGACAGGGAAGGACTAGAACCAAGTGTGCCAAAACTTAAATTCACTGTGAACTGATGTTCACATGGCCTTGCAGTGAACTGGCAAGCTGTGCAGGGCGTATCCCGCCTTCGCCACTCGGTAGGCTCTGGCATCAGGAATTAAGAGTTTAGAGGATGAATAAATGAATAATTTTCACGAGTTTCTCCCTGCTAGTTTCACAGAACATTTTCTCAAAACAGATAAAAAAAAGACAATCTGTGATCAATTTAATCTTTTTTTTTTGCATCTGAGTGAAGGACGATTTCCCTCTGAACCATTGTGAAATTTTTATTTTGGATCAACAACTGAACAATCAAATATAATTGAAACAACAGCATTAAATAACCAACTAAAAATGCTTTTCGACTCTGAAAATAGAAAAAAAATTTCCAAAGATGCACCATTTTTCAGTTTTTCTTCAATATTGATCAATAAATATTTGCAATGAAAATGTTTCTGTATTCTGGTGATAAAAACCTGTTATAAGACAAACCCAAATCAATCCTGAGCTCCAATCACCTTTATTTCTAATGTTTTTACATGCTTTGAATGTGACAGAGGTAAAAGCATCTTTACTTTTAATTGATGGTCTTGCGGTTTTCTTAAGCAAAAAATAATATTATCAGTTCATCTTTTGCTGTTTTCTACCTAACTACATGTAAATTTTGCTATTTCATTTTTGGTATTTAAAGTGGCTGGTTATATTTTTAACATAAGGAGTTGCAGACCTGTTGAGATTATATTATAGATTATATTATATAAATTTAAATGTAGAAAATGGTCTTTTAGGGGTTTCTCTCTGTGTTGAAATTTGAACAAATACATCATAGATATTTCCTATCCAGACATTCCACAAAGGCATCTCCTTTGTTTTAAAATCATATTTTAAAAATCTGCCATCATCCAGTCCTCAGGGGATTTGACTAAAAATCTAGTTTAAGATTTTTTTTTTTAAATCTTGAGAAAATCATTACCACATCTCTGAACTTCAAACATGAAAACATCACATGCAGCTGTTTCTGGAAAAGATTAGAGACGTTGCTTTCGACTGGTTCCATATCTGTGGTTGATGCTTCTCCTGGCAGTAAATATTGTTCGTCGTGACATATCTGTGTCCCTTCTTTGTAATTCTTTTCTAGGATTTGAGCTCAGACAGCATTTACTTGTCTGTCAGTGACACACACAGGGCTCTGTGGCATACAAAGAAAGCCATACTCCCAGTGGGTAAATTGTTCGTATTTGTGCAGCTGGTTTTGCCTGCATAAAAACTCATCACAAGTATTTGCACAGCTAAGCAGTGTTCATTTGAAACTTATTAGTATTCGACTTAAGTTTGGGTTGAGGAAGACATTTTTTTTTGTGCTAACAAGCACTGAGAAGCCTTTGTTTCCGGTTGTGGGAGCCTGCCTCAGATTTTCAACTGTGAAATTTCCATCACCATGCTGCACCCCGCCACGGAAATTTTAGAATTAAATGCAGAACAAAAACAAATAATAGAAGTCAATTTTTTTTCCCTCATGTATCCCAGACATCAAGTATTGAATGGTTTTGACTTCAGAGTCATAGAAGTACTGTCCCAGGCATTTCTTCAGTAAAACCAATATTTTTAACCCTTAATTAAATCTGTCTGGGACTTAACGGGATGATGCCGATGGATCAGGTTGGTTTCCTTTCACCCCTTTCCTAATACTCTAGAGTGCACTCTATTATGGTGTGTTACCAAGATGTAACAGTTATTCCTCACATTTAAGGTGGACTAGCTATTGAATAGGAAATCCTGCACTACAAGCTACATAATACCCGCAAAGATTTAAATCTTTGTTTTAAGACATTCAAGATATTTACCAGGTTTTAAGTTGTTTTAACTCATCTTTGCTCTACACCAGGGGTCCCCAAACTTTTTTTCCTGTGAGGGCCACAGAGAAGTTACTTGTAATTTTTTTTTTTTATTCTATCAAGAGTAATAAGATATTCAAACCAGAAACTAGACAAAAATACTTGGTGAGATGTTGTGCTTTCACAGTATGGATCTGTTCACAAAAATGTTTTAAAATGAGCAGACATTTTTTGTGACATTGTCACCAGGAATAATCTTAACAGCATGATATAGTGCAGTAAAGAAATTTAGACACATAATTAAAATGTCTGTTTGTTTTCTGTCCAAAAGCTCTGATAAATATAGCGGTATGCCTATCAATATAATAAAATGAACCAGGTTTCATCATAAATTAAAGTTTCTGCACCTCTTTACCAGGTGTTTTTAAGCCTTGATTGATCATTTTTACATAATGTTTCTGACAACTCGATGAAATGAGAGTGATTGCTCTGGACTTGGCAAAAAGAACAAAGATTCTTCTGAGTTTAGATGAAAAAAAAACAGAACCACACTGTAAATGGAGAATGGTTTTAATAAAAATAAAAAGTGGAACATTCATTTTGGGAGCAAGAAAAGAATCACTGTTCACAGTGTGGTGACAGTATTTGTTGTGCTGCAGCAATTCATGAAACAGTGTGTTTGTGTGTGTGTTTTGCATCGATTTTGCGAGTATTATTTTGTCAGTGAAAGAAGTTCGCTGCTGCCTTATCTGTCTGGAATTTGTTTAGGCTGTGGCCAGCCTTGTTTCTCGGGGTCCACGGGGAAACATTTTAAACACAGGCTCAATTTGTGGAACAAATCTGCTCTTTTTCAACTAAACGAGAATTGTTTTCACCTCTGGGCTCTTGGTCTTCGTCAAACGCAGACACGGCTCCACATCACACAGGGCAGCTTTCAAAGACAAAATGGGCCAGACGCAGTTGAAATTACAGAGGTGTTGCAATGAACCACAATGCATCTGATTGCAGCATCTGACCTGTTCATCAGCCTGTGATTTATATTGTGCTGTAACTTCAAGAAAAAGAAAATATATGTTATAAATTTGCTACATGGCTAACATTTGGAAAAGTTTGGGTTCTGGAAAAGCTATAAATCTATTAACAAGTGAATTAACAAAGTCAACATTGTTTATGATAATGACATGAAGCGGCGTTAAATTTCATCCAATAATAATCCTTTATTCCTTCAGTTGCGTCACATTACTTAATATATTCCAAAGGATTTTTTTCTTTCATCCAACAATAGCAGGTATGCTAACAAAGCAAATACTATGTGACTAAAATTACAGCATTTTCTGTTTTTCCTTGAAACGTGATAAATGATATTATTCAGTCCATGTTTTAGTTAAAGAAACTATGACCTCTGCATCAATTAGCACATATCTGACACATGCTGATGTGTTGAGCACAGAAAAGGTGTTTTATGAGTCACTGAAAGCTTGTCATTTGTTTTACTTTGCTTTACTTTCCTCTCTAAAACATTTTTTAATCATTTCATGCTACTGTTTGCAACTTTTCAGTGAAGTGCCAAAGTTTTGTGATATATATTTTCTGAAAACTGTATTACTTTTGCCCTAAATTAAAGCCTCCTGTTTGACTTTGTTGAGTGCTGGCTTGTAATTGTCAACAGCTAATCTCTTGCTCTGATCGCGGATCACGTTTGGATCACTTTTCAGTGTTTTTGGTGGAGTCAGCACGGACCGTTGTGTTAAAGGTCAAGACTGTAGGGATATTTCAAAGTGCGACCCCGATCAAACAAAGGGACCATGAAATTTGGACAAGGTGTCACATTCTGCATCTCAAGCTACCAGTTCCGAAAATTCCTCTGGAAAGTGCAAAAATGTGAAAAAACAAAGCTATTCCTATCCTCTCATTGAGTGTTTAAGACGTTTTTATTAAATAGGTTTATTTAATTGTATTTTACAAGTGTATTCATTTTTTTCAGCTTTATTTAATTCATAAATATAGAGGTCACACAAACACACTTGAACAAAAACGACCTGCTTTATTTAACAGTCATGATTTTAATTCATGCAGCTATATGTACAAAAAATGATGTGATAAGACAAGATAAGTAAAGTAGTTTCATATTTTTCAAAAGCCTGCATCACATTTAGTCACATAAAACAAGCTTTGATTGAAAATCCACCAGACTTCATGCGTTCTGCGGTCTACAAAACTGTAAACTCATCAATGTAAGTTTGATTTCATCATCATCAGTTTAGAGAAACAAACTCCAGATCTTAATTTCTGCTTTAATTCCTCCTCTGTAGCACAACGACAGAGCTGACTTTTCTCTACTTGTTTATTTCCAGTCAATGTAAACAGAACAGGACAGATTCCTCCAGTGTATGTTAACCTTCAAGATTATTGTTCTGGACAGAACTTTTCTGAACCTAAAACTCAGTAAAAATGAATGTTTCATATTATGGGTATAGTTTTAATTGAAATTTCATTGGTGCATATAGGCCGGAAATATAAAAATTATTCAATTTTTCTTTCTGCTCAAGCTATGTCTTAGTTTTTTGTGCTAACCTGTAGTGATGCAAATTTTCACTTTCACTACAATTCAGTTCAAACCTCGATTTTTGGGTCATGGTTTTGTTTCCGTTCAATATATAATTTTTGTATTTCAAAATAACAAAAAAAGAAAAAAATGAAAAACCTTTTTTTTTATTTGCCAAAAATGTAAGGATTCTGGGTTTGTTTTTTAAGTTGTCATGTTTTGAGATGTCAGTCACACAACTTTCAGGCTCTTCATGATCCACTTTTTGTTTTAGTTAATTGCCATCAGTCTATTTAAGTGTTTGGTTTACAGGTAATCTGCTTTGATTTGCCACTTTTTTGTTTCTCTACATTTTTGTCATGTTCTATTTCCTTTATTGCATCTTTAGTTTTTTGTCATGATGTGTGATCTCCTGCAAGTTTGAACCCACTCCATCAGTTCCTGACAAATAATCAATGAAGTAAAACTTTTCAGTTATACTAAGGTGTAAAGAAGTAAAACAATATTAAATATCTTAATTTGAGCAAAATTCACACTTTTAATGTAAATATGCAAACTATGCATTAGTGATGCAACAATTACTTTCCCCCACAATCCAGTTCAATGGTGTAACATGTGGTTCGGTTTTAAACGGAGAATTGTGGCATCGCTGCTTGCTACACATGATTTTGTGTTTCGAATGCAGACAAGTATTGTGTTTTGAGCCAAAATGTTAGAAACATACAGCAAAAGTAGGAGTTGAAAGCTCAGCTGTGTGAAGCCCAAACTTCTGGTTCGAACTTGTAAAAAAAAAAAAAAAAAAAAAAATCAGAACTAGAGCAAACAAGAAGTCACCAGGTTGTTGTCCAGAAGGACAAATCCTTCCTACAAAGTTTGATTTATGGTTTCAGATCAGGTGGATATCAGAGGTGATGAAAATACCAAATATTTCCATTCTCGTTGTGGATGAAAAGCAGAGCTGCTCT
The DNA here is from genome assembly GCF_002922805.2 of Oryzias melastigma. NCBI lineage: Eukaryota > Metazoa > Chordata > Actinopteri > Beloniformes > Adrianichthyidae > Oryzias > Oryzias melastigma. The sequence continues at coordinate 23,213,924 of NC_050526.1, forward strand.
AATCAGATGCTGACATTTCAACACTGGAGATATATGAGGTTTGAGTTACCAAGCAGTTTGATATTCTAGCAGAAAAAAAATAATCATGTCTTCATTTTAACTGAAACCACTCTTGCTTTTAGTTAAGGTTTAGTCAGTGATCAATGCCTGTGCACACTGGGAAACACTTAAACTCATTACCTTTGATTATACAATTAAAACAAAATCACATTCCTTTGTATTTATTTAACCGCTTCGATCTGCTGTATAATTACATGTTGAAGTTGTGTTTTGTTGCTGTGTCTTGTTAAGTCTGAACTCACATATCATGAATGACTTATTACTGTGCTAAAGTTCTTCATTTAGAGAAATGGCACCACCTGGAAAGTGGCCTCAGGGACGTTGCACCTCAGCATAATAAACATGGAAGTATCATGTGTAAAGATGTCTGACTGACCTAAACTTACCCTTTGGCTTTCATTACTTAAATTGATCTTTTTTTATTTTTTTTACCCCTTCCCTTTTACATTTAACGATTGCATCCTTTTAGATCATTACACAACTGTGACCTACAATGTCAGGCTCACAAGGAGGTGGTTACGTGTAAAGGGCGTCCTTGCACCTAGATGTCCTGACTTCAAACCAGTGAGGACTGAAGCGTTAATAAACCATGACTCCGCTGATGTGTGTGGTCAAACAAGGTCATAAGTTCAATGAGAAACAGGGAAAGGTTACCCTGGGAGTGACACCGATCTATTATCTGAACTGAAGTCGCCTCATGCATTTTGCATCAATGACGTCAGTGTTCAATACTCAGCACTGAAATTGCCTCAGAGGTTCAGACATTTGTAATATCTAAGCTTTTCTATTTTTAAAGACGTTGTTTTTGTGGCATTTTTTATGCTTGACACACAGGAAGAAAATTAAGCTTAAAATAGCATTTATTTTATAAAGATTGTTGTGAATCAGGAGCAGACGAGAAAATGTTGTTTTAAAATTACTACCCCATATGATAATTTTCCCGAAGCTTATTTTGCTCCTTAGAGGGCTAAGTTGGGTTGTGAGGGGCTGAAAGCACGTAAACAGATGGGTGATGGGAAGTGTGAGCAGGTTTATCCGCACTAAAAGTACTGCCAACAACTCAAAGATGAATTTCTAAGGAACTAGAATCATTTTTTTCTTTTCTTCCCCCAAAAAACAGAGCAAAATGTAAAAGACCACACGGAATGCTTTGAAAATAAATCAAAAGATGATCAGTGGGACCCCGACATTCCCATGTTCTTTTTTGTGCTACGATTTGCCTTATCACAGATTAGCTCTGACATTACTCACAGCTCAAAACAGAATTTAAATGTGTCTTCTTTGTTGGTGTTAAATTAAATTGAACACATTGGAAATCTTTACTTGAAATGTATTCATCATTGAAGGTCATTTACATGTTCCACCTAATTAAAGAAAACTTGCTGAGCTTTCATTTGTGGTTGATGACAGATTTAAAAAATCTATTTGCTTCCGTCATCAAATCTGTCTATTCTAATACTGCTCATGTGGACTGCCTCTTTTACAGAGTGTTTCACAATGTTTGCTTTGGGAATTAAAAAGTTGGCCAGCTTTCAGGTTTCCATGAAACAATCAAGTGCAACCCATCAACCACTCTATTTTTATTTTTAACTGACCTATTTATATATATATTAAAAAAAAGAAAAACCAACAAGTTCTCATGATGATTGCAGAAAACACTCTTGCAGCTTCATTTTCAATGCATGTGAAAACATGTAATTTCTTCTCTATATAAAGTTGATGCATTTGCAAATTTGAGAGCAAATGGAGAAGTCTGTTTTTTCAAAGTGGTTCTTGATTGAGGCCTCATCTCATCAGTGCTGTTAACTAACATCTGCATTTAGCAGAACCCAACAACATGGAAGCATTTACCAGGCTGAAGGATAGTCCTCTCCCTGACCACCATGCACAGACTCCTAAAACACAACCATGTGTAAAGGATTTGTAAGGATCAAGATTTCTCTTGAGTATGACAGAGTTTATAACAAGCATATAATAAGACATGATTCTCCTTTCTTAACCGGGATCTTCAGCTTGACCATCAAGTGCATGAATTGCATTTTAGAACAAATAATGAACTGCAACAAAAAAATACTGCAGAGGCTCCGGTTTCTTTCAGCGAAAGTCATTTTATCATCTACGATCTTGACGTTCTGCAAACATGAACTCATGAAAAACACAATGTGGAGTGAGACACAGTAAACTTTGTCTTGGTTAAATTCCAAGGCCCCCGAAACACATACATGGAAAAATAATTGCCATCTGCTCGATCTTCCAAAGCTGTTCAAGTGAATTCAGTTTTTGATCCTAAACTCACACGCAGGGGTAAGATAAGCTGGCATGAGTGTTGCACTTCATATCAGTGGAACAATATTCAAGCAATAAGTGTTTTTAAGCTCTTCAAGAATGTATAGCTTTTTCTTTTTAAATATATGTTTTACTTTCCAGATTAATGAGTTTTTCCAGGAACATGTCTTGAACTCGGTCGTTTGGTATTTCTTTGTATAGGGTTTTTTTTCAGGTACATAAAAACGTGAATAATGACCTGTTTAAACCTGTGGATGAAGCAGGCCATTATACTGCAGGATAACTTCAAGTCATTTGACATTATGGAATTAAATCTAGACATAAAATTGGTTACTTTATGCATTCTCGTTGTGAGACACAATGAAAGCTACCGAAAACATAAGAAACTGATTATTTAAATCACATAGTGAACAGTATCCATAAAAGCTAAAGTAACATCGCACATCGACCAGGAACCAAAGCTGAAGGAAAAGGGAAAGGCAGTAGAACAGTAACTGTTTCCAGAGTGAGTGTCTGGGCACTGAAATTCCTCATCTTTTCCAACATGGACTCGTTCTGACATTTCCTGGGCTTTAAATAAGAAAGGTGGCTGGATAAAGTCTGCAAAGAGCTCATGGCAAAGTTTGTGTTCCAGCAGCAAGTTCTCTGGAGAATATGAGAAAAGGTTTTGTGTAATGCAAGAAAGCTAATAAGCTGCTTGTTGGCAAACTTGGCACATGAGGAAAACCCCAAACTGTCTGATACTGGCAAAGATTTAAAACTTTCAATATTTTTATTACTAGGTTTTTAGTTGCTTTAATTTACTTTTGATCTACACATTTCCAAGCTTTTCTCAAAATCTGCCCAGTTGAGAATTAATTTGTCTCTTTAAGTGCTAGGACCTAGAAATAGGAAAACTAAACCAAAATCTTTTTGCTCCAAACTCTTGAATAGAAAAACCCCCAAAACTCAAACTGGACTGTAGTTTCTGGTTTTGATTTTAAGGATTTTATTTAAAGTTGACTAAATGTTGACAAGTTAGACTATAGCATTAATTGCCATTATTTTGGATACAAAAATGTTATTTATATCTTAAGATTAGGTCCTAGTTTTAGACACTGAGGAAAATGGGCCAAGTTTTGCTAAGATGACATTCTAATTTTGTTTGCTTTTTTAAAAAATGAGTCATTTCCACTTATCACACTGTTTTTTTTTTTTGTTACTTTAATCAGAATAAACTACATAAAAACTATAAAAACATTTGCTTTGAACCAGCATGATGATAATATTGGCTTTAAGTGGGCTGCATAACATTATATTTTAAGAATTTCCATCAAACAATTTTTTTAGCTTATTTTTACCTTTTGGAATCCTTGTTTTTAGAGTTTTGTATATTACTATAAGAAAAAAATATATGTAATTAATTATTATGGACAGATAATTTCTTTCTTTTTGGCTTTCTCTTTTGTATTGCAGCATTTAGCTTTGTGTGTACATTTACATATCAGCCAGCAAAGTCTATAATTTGTTAGTGAGAACCTTCCATTGCTTCTTTTTTTTCCTGCATTAGCTTTGTGCATTGTGTGCCTGGCCTCCAGAGCCACTATAATCATCTGTTATCTCACAATCTCAGCTCAGTAACAAACACTGAAATTTGGGTTTGGGGGGGAGGCTGCCACTTGTACAGCGATTTGAAATATTGATAATACTGTTATTGAATGACTTTCTTCTTTGTGATTTAGCTGCAAACCTTTCGTTTTGAAACACAAATACTGCATGTGAACCTTGACTGTATTTTAAAGCTCCCAAATGTACAATAAAGGAGGTGGTTTTCAAGTTAAATTCCAAACAGACCCCATGTGGGCTCGGTCATGGGAGAACAAATATTCAGGTTAGCTCTGTGGCCTTACACACACTAGATTATCACATACAGTAGATCTTCTGATATATTTATAAAAAAATTGCAATATATGCAAATTCAAAAATGACTTTATGAGGATTTGGCGGGAGAAGTTGTGGTTATGGCAGTAATAGAGTCTAAGGTGGTCATTCCATTTCTGGCATCAACAGTTTTTGTGCTCTTTGGCAGAACTTGTAAATCTGTTTCTAATTTTAATAATCTTGGTCCGTCTTCGTAGAGAGATCTTGTCTATGCCTTAAGGGGCTTTCTCAGTAAATAGAAGCAGCATAGATGTAAAAAAAAAAAAAAACTGAAAAAGTTTCACAAGAAAGTTTTAAAATGAATGACTGCCACATAAATATGTATTTTTGTTTACAATAAAATGCTAAAGCACCTCATGCACTCATGGTTGGTTTCAGTGTCTGCTTGAAGAAATTAATGCTGTGGCTTATTTTAAATCTTTTCGTATTTGAATATCCCATTAGATCAACTTTTGCTCGTCTAATAAATTGCCGATGGGTCTATCTGCAGCAGAACCAAGGGCAAAGGGAACCACAAAGTTTTGATCAATATTTAAAGCCAGTGGAAGAAAAGTGGACATTTTGCAACTTTTTTTTTTTTTTTTTTTTTTTTGGTTGAAGGGCAAATACTTTGTCTTTAAGACTCAAGAGACAAACCACAGAGTGACTTTTTATGAGACAGAAATAATTTTCTCACAGAAACAATAAATAAAGATTCTGTTCTGAACCCAAGGTCTGTGTTCTCTTCTCCAGACAGTATCAGTGTGTGAATCTTCTGTTCGCCCACATGTGTACGCTCAGTTTTGAGAGCGGCCGTTCCTTCATACAACATCCTTTAACCTTGTCTTCGTGGAATGTGCAAGAAATTGCTGCCCTGCATGAGGCAGTGATGACAAAATGAAAACATCTGAGAGGTGTCCCTGGAGTGCTTATGGCAAATACAGAAATCAAGGAGGCAGCTGTTTTTTATGGATGTCTAATATTGACAGTCTTCAACTAAAACAATCTTGAGCTAAAAATTCAGTGGTGCATTCAAGAACTTACATGGAAGTGGGATGAAATTGGTGATTAGATTGTTGGCAAATAATCAGATTAAACTTTCAAACTTGTCTTTGATGGCAAAAAAGGTGATTTGTAAAATCTTTAATTTCATTTGTTTGCATTTGAAATGTTGACTTGCATGGTGGTGTGGTAATTAACCCTGCAATTCACTGTTATGCTACATACCATGTGATGATCATTCAACAACACACTGAACGTGGGTTTTTGAAAGCACTTTCTGCATGCGGTGTTCACACTGGACTGTTGCTATCCAGTGCCACCACAGTTAGAAGAAGAGGCTTGATGTAAAATTGTTCATTTCATTTTTTCATTTATTGATTTATAGTCAAGGAGGCCCAAGGTGCTATACACAAGGAAAACAAAAATAGAGCACTGTGCAATAGTAAAACATAAAAAAGAATAGAAGACATCAAACCAAGTAAACAATTTTAAAACAAAGATAAAACCAATAAAACCCGTACCTGAACAGAGTACGAAGATGGACCAAGAAAAAAAAAAAAGTCTCCTCCCAATGCATTTACATTTTCAAATGGCCACTTGAACAAGTGTTGCCAAGACCGTTGTGAACGCAGCTTCAGAATAACCCTGATGGCTGTAGCTTTCTTTCTTATGTGGAGTTTACATGTTTACCTTGAGCATGCAAGAGTTTTCTTCATCTTAGTTTTTTTTTCTTTTGTTCTTGAACCTTTAATTTGTTGGATTTTAAATCGTCTTGTTTGGTTGTTCAGCTTTTGCTTCTGACATTTTTCCAACTGTCATGATACAGCCTCATTAGTGTTTATGATGATTTTAATTTGTGATAACTGTGAGATTTTTTTCTTCTTGCTGTTTCTTCAACTTTCTCCATAGGATTGAATACCATCCAGTTCAGTTTATGCTCTATTTTATTTTGTTATGTTTAGGTCCCTCTATTTGATTTTTTTTTCAATCAACCCTTAAGTTTATTCAACAATTTGCACGGGTTTCTGCAAAGTGTTATTATGGTTCACTGGCATTTGGCTAAGTCACGTCCACTTCAGATACATTTCCCCAGTAGACATGGTTGTCCCTCATTTTAAATTTTGTTTAGAAAAATAAAATAAAGATTAATCATAATTCTCATATTAAAGTTGATGTTTGAATCAACTTTTGAGTGTTGAGTGTTTTTTTTTATCCGAAACACAAATCATTCTTTTTCCTAATCAAAGTTGAAAGGATGACCTACTTTTCGACCAAAACAAAAGGAAAAAAAAGACATAATTGCAGCAAATTCCTATTTTTAGTTTTTTCCACTTAATTGTGCTGAAAAAGAACAAAATTACTTTGAAAGTTGCTTTAAAATCAGAAACTCCTTTTTATAATATGTTGTTTTATTCCCAAACTTCCTTATTATTCTAATCTGAGTCACAAACACATGGGCTTGTGTTGTACTTCATCTCTTTCTGTGACACAGCTGACCTTTCGTCTATATTATTAATGCCCCGTGAAAAAAGAAAACAAAAACAAAATACTTTCCCCAGTTCTTCGTCAGAAACGTTCAGCTGGTCACTGACCGTGAAGCAGCTTCCAAGCTTGAGTGTACCAATGTGTGTGGACCACCAGGTGACTCTCTACATTTCTCAATGTGGTGTTAGGGTTCACAGCAGCATGAATGTATGATTTTAAAACTTACAATATTTCTAGGAATGTTGAAAAGTCATAATCCAAAAAAATAAAATATTTTTTTATCGATGTTTTTCACATATATCCATAGACGTGATAAAACAGCTTGAAGAGAAAGGATGTTGAAGAGTCTGTTTAACCAAAATAAAAAAAGCAGCTGGCTAATAACCTGTTTTAGTTAGGATCAAGAGGTTTTCCTGGGTTCTGACAGGCACCGGACTCCCACAACTGACTGAAAGGAACTGAATGGGAGTAAAGAATTGTTCATCTTTAGCCCGTAGGTTCACTTGAGCAAATATAGGAGTAGTAAACAGCCCAGATGACGAGGCACAATGTGGAGGTGATTAAAGGGCTGCAGGATGTGTGAACATTGGGAGGAGAGTCTTAGGTCAGGTGGTTACTGATGCTGTGATTTGACAGGAGTTGGTGTACGTCCACTCTGCCCAATGAAAACACTCAATGTATTTATTCAGTAACATGAGATTAACTGTCTCACTAGATGGCAGTTTCTCACAATTACTTTAACTGTTCTACCCGCGGGCCTTTTCTGATGATTGCAGAAAAACTCACAGTGAAAACTGTCGGAGTCTTTTAAGTAACGTAGCAGGGGGGGTCAGAGGGAGGAGCACAAATTAAACATTAAAGATATAATACAAGTATAAGTAATCTACTCTCTAGGAAGGTCATCTGCAGAAGTCAAACCTGCTGAGCTGAGAAATGAATGTTTTTCTTCACAGTTGTGTCTCACTGGACTGCAACAGCTCAGAGAGACGCAATATTTAAAGAAAATGCACAAATCCAGCATGCTTTTTATGTAAATTCAAAGAAGGCTGGAAATAATAAATATAAAAATGGGGACAAAAAATTGACTTGTTCACAAAGATTTAATCTGTTACAGCACCATAACTTGCTGCCCCTTTCTGACCCCAATCCAAAACACTGTCTTGCGTTTCTCACACTTTATAAATAACCAAAATAGTATTTCACATGGTTGTAGATAGATTAAAATCATCTGGAACACCTGTAAAAAAGTATTTATTGCAAATCCTTAAAGACCTGTTATAATGAAAGTTGTGTTTTTGTAGCATTTTTCTCATGATGACATACAATTGAGGGTTAAAACTGTGTTTCTGAGTTTTTCTTTATCCAAATCAGGACGAATAAGGAGCAAATGGATAATGTCATTTGACAAAGTTCTTTTTTTGTAAGTGTAATGGGCAGTCCAATGTCTCCATTTTGATTCATCCACTTGAATCCAAATAGATACATCGACATCTTTGTTTTCCTCGTACAAATTGGTATCTGGTTCTAAACTGTATGGCTAGATAACTCAAATATTGCTTTGTATTTTTAATACACCTCTAATGTAAGGTTTGGGTTGCAAGAGGCTGTAAGCTAGCGGGAGTGTAAACAAAGGGATGATGGGATATCAGCAGAGGCTTACTTCCGCATCAAAAGTCCCACTAGCAACTCAGAGGCAAATGTTTGGTTTCTTCCTGCTGTTCTGCAGAAACTATGTCCTAAAAAACAACGCGTTTTTTTTTTTTTTTTTTACTTTGCCTAAATCATAATTTAAAAAAGTAATAATAAATCGAAAAGAAGG
>NC_050526.1:23222769-23238637 GCF_002922805.2 Oryzias melastigma
CTTTAAATAATTAAAAACAAAAAAAATGGTTGCAAGTTGTAAGCTGTTTTCTACATGTCCTATTTGCCTGCTCAATAGTTACAAAAGCTGTTTGTAATAACGTTTCAGTTAAGATCTTTTTTGTCTAATTTTGACCTTTGAGGGTTTTCTTTGGCTTGCTGAAAACATGATAAGCCTAACTGATTCTTCATGAACTCATTTATTAGCATGTATTTTAGAGTTAGAGCCCCCAAATTTGGCAAAGCACAGTGATTTGTCTTTGATAAGTTAAAGAAACAAAAGCAAACAATGGGGCAAAGATGATAAGGCTCAAGTAACTCTGTGTTTCTGGCTCCTGTTTGAGTGAAGCTTTAATGTTTAATGCAGAACAGTTCAAATATTAAATTAATTAACAATATTATCTTAAAAATGTATGACTCACTGTGGGAGCTTCATTCAAACACTTTGCTGCTTTCGCCTGATCATTTTAGCTCCAGTTCAGCCCTGTATAAATGTCTTTTTGAACTTTAATCAATACTTTGGGGATTTTTTATTTTAATTACAGGGAATTTCTACAGGGCTGGACTTCCATATCCATGACCTTTGACATTTGCAAAAGTGATAACATCTATTTGACCGCAAACTTGAAGTTATGCATCTGCTTACATGAAAAGCTCCATAATGTCAAGCAGGTTCTTTTGAAAAGACCAATCACTCTTTTATTTCTTGTCCAGCTGTTAGCACAAAACTGGGAATGCTTCCAAATGGCCTCTTTAACCATTTACTCACTTAAACTGCTTCAGATTGAATGCAGTGACATCATGCTCAGAGCCTAACTTTGTTGCTGGCTTATTGCATTGCTTTTGTTGTTTGTTGTGTTACGTTTCCCCTCTACCAAAGACAGGAGAGGCTGATACTTAAGTGCAATAGTTTACTGCATCCAAATCAGTGGTTTTGGCCACACAGTGTAAAGACTTCATGGTCTTCATGGCCACAAATACACTGAATGTTCAGATGAAAACAAGTGTTACTGGTGTAAAACACAAAAAGAGTCTTTGTTAAAACTTTAAGTAGATTTAGTTAGCTTACTTTGGCTCATTTCATTGGTTTCTGTGTGATTGAGTGTGTGAACTTTGTGACTCCAAAAGGTCTCTACTGTGTCTGAACAAGCTTATACTACACGCAAACATGCATCAGCTGCTTATGAGGGTTTGAATTCATGCACTGGTGACAGAAAGAAAGTGCATTTGAATTAATTACAGTCTGTGGAATGCTACATAACTAACTACATGCACTGAATTGCTGGTACGTAAAAGCACCCTGCATTAAAATTGGAGTTTGTTTTTAATATTTGTGAAACCTGTAGAAAGCTCACATAAAGCAAAAAAAAAAAACAAACAAAAAAAAATTTTGTTTGAAGCTTTTTTTTTTTAAAGCTTTGAAATACCTAACTACCAAAATCACACAGAAGGAAATCACTGTTGTCCTGCTTGGGGTAACTTTACATCAAAAGTAAATTTTTAACTAACTTTAATGAGGAATGCGACCAACGGAACAAATAGCCCTGAACTGGTGAACAAGGTAGAAGTGCTACTGTGTGTTGGGGAGGGGGTGATTAGCAGTCACTAAACGAATAGCAGCACTAAGTCACAAACCTTTGTGAACTAAACTTATCCAGGAGCTCCACAGCATGGCCCTGATGGAATTCATAACTCTCGCTTTACTTTCATTCATCCATCCAGCCAACGGTCAGTTAAATCTTTTGAGTGCTGCCTCGGAAACTCTGACACCATCAGAGCAGGTATAGTCAACTGGGAAAATATTTGAGGTCATGGGGAGCAAAGTGAGCATCTGGTGGAATGTGGTGGAGTTCACTTGCAGGATCCTTGGGGTTTGTACAGCAACAGGTAAGATGAAAAAGAATCAACGGAAGAGTAAAACGTTTGAGCAGGCAGTAGTCACAAATCTCAGAGTTAGACTTGATGATCCCTTGAAACTGGACCTTCAAATAAATAACGCAAGTAGAGAATGCAACGTTTGGGTTGGATCAATTCTTTTCTATCAAAGTGAACTGCAGACATGACATTGTTATGCATGCTTTTGTGTTGTCCAGCCTTAATTATTGCAGGTCCTTATGGGTTGCCCAAAATTGGTTCAAAACACAGTGGCTATATTTATCTGGATTATTCATTGTTGACCTTGTGTATAGAACCTTGGTTGGTGGTGGAAGGGGCTTTAGAAATGAAAAAATGAAAATGATAAAATTGTAAATATATAGTAGCTATCAGTATTAAGCACTTTTGCATCTTGGTGCTAAATTGCTCAAATTATCAACTCATTAAAATGTTTCTAATTTGAGTTCAAGCCCTTTTGAGTTTTGAACTCTGATGTATACATGGTTTTCTTCTAGGTTTTCTGGTTTCCTCCCCATTTCACTGACTGTTCATGTCAGAGCATGCTCATTGTTTTACTTATGTGCCTGTGAAAAGTTGGTGACCCATTGAGAAAGCTCTGTTTTGCTCTTTTAAACACCCTCTAACCCTGAACGTACCAAAAGTTAATAGAAAAAAAAATCTGATTTCGACTAACTGTAAATTTGACCTTTAGGAACAATAACCCGTGACGATTTACAGCACCTATGAACATGTGATAATACAGTCATTACTGTCCTTCTGCTTTGCTTCTCGGGTGTGCTGGGGTAGATTACACACAGTGCATTAAATCATCATGGGAGAAATTGTTCCCTGGTTGTTAGCTCTCTGAGAAAAATATGGGAGCCCTTTTCTTAAATTCAAACAGCTGCAGACGCCGAACATTAACTCAGAGACATGTGCCCGCATCATACCAGCACAAAGTCTCTGCTTCCAGCTGAGTTATTGGGCCTGAGTGAACAAGCTTGTACACATTCACACCCGTGACAGCTTTGTGTGCATTGTTTTCCAGTGTGTTTATGTAGGTTTACGAGCTGTGTGCGTGTGCCCCTCTCAGACTGGCTGTTCACAAGTTTATTGTTTGGATTGACCTATTAGCCTCTGTGTGTGTTCTACACCGACATGCATGCAGGGAGCACCTACAGTATATGCTAACGAGTAGCTGAGATCTGTGATGCGTTAATTCCTCTCACACTCCTGAAACAACCAAAACTGAAGTCCACGGTCTCCCGATTTCCCTCCGGTGCAGATTGAATCTCTAAATTTCTGGTAAGCTGGCCAGAGAAATTGCTTCCACATGTTCAGCAGTGATCTCAGTCTAACTGTGCTTATCTCACACGAAATAGGCTAGTTAGTTCTTTGTAATTCAAGGACCTAGCTGTCACATCAGCCTTCACTTCAAGTCCAATACTGTAAATGCAGCCAAAAAAGTTTTTCCAGAACTTAAATTTGGAGATATCCAGTGACAACTCTTATTGTGAAGGAATGAAAACCTTTGTGCAAATTTGTGCTCATGTAAAAAATTTCACTTAACAAAAAAACAAAAAAAAAGTTGATCAGACTGTAACATTGCTTTCAAATCCACTTTTATAGATAAAATAACTTTGCATTAAAGCTTTATGTCACATAATATCTATTCAGAAACCAAAATAGTTTTAAAAACTTTTACTTTCTTTTGCTCAATGGTCCTAGAAATCGAACGCATGGCTTGAATCCCTTTTCCCAAAGTCTGCTTACAGAATTTCATGGTTTGTAGGTCAGTGGACTGTAGAGATTATAGAAAAGCCTTCAGTTGGAGCCTCAGGAGGTTTTCCATTGTGCATTCTGAAGTCTGTTTAGGCTCAATGCCCCGAACATGAGGACATCATTTCCATTTTTTTTAATTTTTTTTTAACTTTTACAAAAGTGGATAATTTTTTAAAATGATTTGTCTAAATTGTTTCCCAGAGAAATCTAAACATCAGCACTTTTATGACTTTTATGATTATTTAGAATCTTTTGGTTTAGTGATAAAGGAAAATACTTCTACAGACTCATTAATGAAGGGCTGTCCAGCTGATCAACAGCTTTCTCCCAAAACCTATGTGATCCTCTATTTTTTTCTCACATTAAAAGTGTTTATATATATATATATATATATATATATTAATGACCACATTATTTGTTAAACTGTCTCTGGTTGGAATCAAACGTGAAAGTCAACTTTATAAACCCACTCTGCTGAAAGTTGTGTTTTTTTTGTGTGTTTTTAACATGTTCTTGTGGTATTTTTTTGATGATGAAGACATATTAAGAACATTAAACTGAAAATTGCATATCTGGATATTTTTTTTCTAGTTGTTGTTGATCAGGAGCAGACAAAAAATGCTCTTTGAAAAAAAGAACATGTTTAAGATGTCGAAAATAAGCCTAAAGACCTCTGTTCTGAGCTCTTGGCAAAAAGAAAGGGAGCGGGGGGCGGGGTTGCTCCTCACCAATGGTTTCACCTACAACTCAGAAGTTAATTTTTGAATTAACTACTACCGCTCTGCAGAAACTATATCCAAAACAATGACTTTTTTTGGCTAAAAGCAGCATTATCATATCAAAAGACCAATGGGAACACTTTTAAATTAGTTCAAAAGATGATAGCTATATTTCTGACTTTTTTTTCCTAATTAATGATGTAAACCAGTCTGACTAAAGCCAGAAAAGCTTAGATATTTTTGAGATGATAAGTTTTAGTGAAGAGCCTCTATGTGCTTAGTATTCCATTGAAACATATACTGAACTATAGTGTTGAAAATAAAAAAAAAACCTAGTCCACATATCAACATTGTTATAATTTCATTGTATTTATCTAGTTTCAATGCACATAATGTAAGTAATGCATACAAGGGAGTGTCAAATTTGTTGTTCTGGAACATAAAAAGTGTAACTCATAACTATTCATATTTGTTTTACTTATCTTTTAATGACTTACAAAAAAGTGTAATAAAAATAAAAAATTGAAGAGAAGCACTAAATAAGAAAATATAATAAGCAATAATTCTCATTTATTAAAGTCTTGAATTCTTAAACATCTAAACATTAAAACTTTCCTCTTAAAAAAATAACTTAACTAAGTCTGACATCTGGTGGACAAACTTAGTTTATCATTTACATCGAGAAAAGATGGAAAAAAAAGATATTTTTCCCCCCTTTTTTAGTGCTATGTGCTGTGGGAGTGGAGACGGTGGAAAGGGGAGAATTCAACAGCCTTGGCATCTACCTAATGTGAGTATCAAGGTTTTTAAGTGACCTGCTCCCACCCAATCTGAGAGGAAAAATGTTGACATTTAACAGCATACACCAGATATTTTGTGATGTCTTCTGGAAATGTCTGCTTGCATAATCACCCACACACACTTGTTAGAACTTGAAAGGAGGTGCAGTTGGCAGAAATGAAGCTAGCCCCCATCCTGTACTCCCTGTTATCTCTGTGTCACAAAACACCCACAGAGCCACAGGAAAACATCTCTCCAAGGAGGCCAGACATGCAAGAATGTTTATTCTGTCAGTTCACAAAAGCACCTGAATGTCAAATTCTTCCATTACCTCATATACATAAAATAAATCCTAGCCTACCATGACAAATTGAGTATTTTCTTTAGTGTAAAATCAATAATTGTTTCCCTCCATAACATTTTTTTTCTTCTGTCTCTAACTTTTGTCCTCGTCAGTGCATCATCTGTTGCCATTATGATGTTTGAGCTGGCCTACTACCTGGATGCCCTTCTGTCCATGTGTCTTCCGTGAGTACACAACTTTCTTGTGTGATGTGTTGAAAAGCTGTAAAAATGTGAAAGAAATATTGCCTGCCCATCAGAATACCAAGGAATTTTTACATACCAAAAATAATTATAAGCTAGATCAAAAACCAAACATGGCTCATTGAAAATTACTCATTTGTGTTGTGATGTACTGAAAATCACAAAAAATCACTTTTTATTTTTTTACTGACAGTTTGTAAAACATTTGTGTGAGCTTGTCATCCTTGCATATTTACTCCAAATCTATACAATGCAATTTTGATCTCACATATATTCATAACAAAGGACAAAACAAACATGTAAAGTTGACTTTTAAGTTTTGCTTATGTTTACTAATCCATTTTTTTACAATATGATAAATAGTTTTCAATGTATGTGATTTTTTTTCTGTGTTAAAATGTCTACCCTTCCCACTCATTTTATAGCCAGTCTTCCAACAACTACTTTAGATTAGTATGAGGTTGAACCAGGGGAGGGCAAACTTTTTGACTTTATTGGCTACAAAGGGTTGTAAAATTTGACAAAAGGACCGGAACATGAGCGGATGGGTGGCGTGTCTTGTTAATCTACCTCATTAAGAAGAAAATTACATGAAATCTGGATGACAATGATTTCTTTTATTTTGATTGAAAATAAATATATATTTTAAAATAGAACATTTTGGAGTCTTTATGTCAAAACTTTGGCTTTTGATCTCATTTTAGTGTCAATTGCACCAATGGGTTGATGTCTCTCAGAGAAAAGCATAAACGTGGATAAGCTGTGATCACGTCATGTTTGGATGATCAAAAAAATGACTTTTTGATTCAGAAAACACACATGAACCTCAGAAAAACAAGAAATCTTCACACACCACATGAATGCAAAATAGCCAAAACAACAGGTCAATTTTTTTAGTGCACCATCTAAAGAGACACCAAAATTGTCAATATAATTTATTCCATTTTGGCAAGTCCAATTGAATAGTTCAACGGGCCGCACATAGCTGGAAATAGATGCTGGCATCAAGGGGTTGAAGGAATTTATGTTTGAAAATATTCAAATTCACTCAATAACAAAAAACGTTGGTATACAATGATACTAAACATCGCCAAACACACTATAATTTCAGATTTTTTTTTTAGTATCAAATAAATCTGAAATGCACATGTTTATTGATTTTTCTGTTTGTCTTCTGTTTGCATCTTAATTTTCACAGCTGTCCTCCAGACTGGCAGCTGTTTGTTCTGTGGAGGAAGATGGCTCATGTTGGAGGCTTTCATAAATTTCTTTATTATTTCATCATGTCAGTGGTCTGCTTCTTACATCCTGTGTTGGTATGGCATGCTATTATCCCAGGTAAAACGCAATCACCCACACTTATAATATTACTTCAACTTATGACTTTGAAGTTTTTCTGATGTTAATCATCTTGTAAATGAGCATTTATGGTAAAAGAAAATAGTCTAAGAAGGTGAATGTTTCTTACAGGGTCAATGCTTTTGGTGACAGCAATATTCAACTTCATACTAAGCAAGAAAGCAAAATGTAAAGATATCAAAATCTCACATGTCTGCCACAGCAACCAAGATCTAACCACCCTCAGAGACGCAGAGAGCTCAGACTCCAACAGCTCATTCCTTCATGCAAAAACAGGAAGAAAGGAAGAGGGACTGGCCCTCTCAGACAGAGAACGTCACCTCAGTCCAGAGGACAGATGTGAGCACACACAGACCATGTTGGATAAAACACAGACACCGCCATCTGATAACACAGGAAAGACAAGGTGGACATGGAAAGACAGGAGATTGACGTGGTTCAGAGGTCGGGAGAAGCTGGTGGAGAAGGAGATGGAGGAGATGGAGGTGTACTGTGAGCCAGAGACCACATCAGACACAGCACCAATGATCACAGACTAAATGAGGATCATTGATATTTGATGCAAAAACTCTTCAGCATTTTTGAATGGTTGGAATTAATCAGAAATACTATGATTACCAACAAATGCAGATTATTTATTTAATATAAAGTTGTTGTTTTTTTCACAGTAATAATCAGAATGCAAATAATTTAAATCAAGTGATTTTGCATTTCTTTACTGATTTCTTTTAGTCTTTTTTTATCATTAAATCCAGAATTGATAGTACAACTGCATAAAATATTCATGAGTTAATAAATTGTATCAGCTGGTTGCTCATTCAGAGAAAACATGTGCAGATGTCTGAGAGTGGTGGGCATTAGAGCATGTGCAAATGCATTCAGGCCCCCCCTTTGTGTGTTTGTAATGTGTGAGCCGTGACCATGGAGACGAAGCTCTGGAGGGAGTAATTATTATCGTGGTGATTAGAGACAGCCACCTCATGTAATCATAGGTTTGTGTTTCCTCTAAATTGTAAATTAAAATCATAGAATATAATATAATGTATCACAGAAGCTTTGTAAATACCATGAAATTATTGTGTTTGTACAGAAGATGCAGGTGTAATAACATGCTTTTTTTATTTGCAATAGATCATAAATCTGATTTTCTACAGACACATTCTGTTTTTGTGTGATCAAAAATCAATAGAATTTTTTTTTTTTTAAACAGCATAATGGTTGCTGTGTTCAGCGTGCCCCTCGGTCCTTTGTTCCTCAAAGAATAGTATTAGCCTCAAGATGAACTTAAAGTTAAAGAGAAAATCAATAAAAGCAGAATTGTTTAAAAAGAAAATGTCTCATGATACAAACTCAGTCAGGAGGGATGAAAGCATTTTCATTTTTACAACAGAGCTTTTGTGTACAATTCTAATAATGCTCAGTGGCCCGCTTCCTTGTAAAAGAACCTATAAATAAAAAGAGGAAAATTCCGTCCGGTCTATTAATGTTGGCAAGCCACTTCACATCCTTTAAACTGAGTTGTTTTCTGACAGGGAAGTTAGTCAGTTGCTGCAGCAACTCACTTCCCTTTTTCATGCAATGCCCCAATTCCAATTCAATAATAGGAAAAAGAGACTTCCTTCAGTCAGTTTTCCCACCCAACAACAGTTTCCTAGATGATCCAGGCTCAAAAACAGGATGGCTAAAAGAGACATTTTGCAGGCTACAGGGACATTTCATTTTTTTAGCTAGATAGATTAAAAAAAGAGGCTCTCAGATTGTTCAAGTAAAAAGTTTTACATTTTATAATAAAGATGCCAAACTCATGAACTAAATTAGTCCTAATGAAACACCAAAGACTATCTTGTTTCAAATTTTTCTTTTACAAATTTAGCTATAAAGTACAATTTAGGGGAAGGGGCCTGCAATCTTTGGTCACGTGTGATTCTTTAATCTTCCATTGTGGTTCTCAAACTAAGATTTTAAAAAGTACAGACTACTTTTATGGCATTAATTTAATTTTAGTCAGTTAAGTTTATGAATTTATAGCTGAGGTGCTTCTGAGATGTTTTTAAACCATTGCTGCCATTACACCAAATACATGGAATGCAAATGTTTCCAATGTTAAGATGAAAAGTTTGGTAAAAAATTTGACCTCCTGTAAGTCTAATTTTAAATGGAACTAATATGACACTTTGATAAAAGACCAGCTAGATTTTAAATCTTGATAATATATTTATTTACTCTTGTACTTTTTTATGTGAAAGTTAAATACTTCATTTATATATGGCATTCAATACATTTCAAAAGTTAAAGTAAAATTTTGTAGCTTTTAGTGATATTTGTATCGCCATAAGTGGCTCTTTTAATGCTTGCAGACCCCTGTTTAGGGTTAGCTAACTCTAAAATCCACATAGGAAAACAGAGAAGGACAAACCCCGCCCAACCAGAACGCTTATTGGTTCGTTGTTATCAACAAGCGTTCCTATTGGCTGAGCGGTGTGTCAGCGTTACCTTCGAGCTTCACATACCACGCTACTAACAGCATGACCGCTGATACAGATAAGCGGGGTACACAGCCGCTGGATATACGGAAGAAGACGGGGACGCACTTTTGTTATGGTAAGAGACAAACTGATTCACTTAATTTAAGAAGAACCAAACAAAGAACGAAGGAATTCATGGCAGTAAGAGACGAAAAAGTGGAATCGCTCTGATAAAAGCTTGGAAAAAGGTCATTCCTTTCATTACTGAAATCGCTAAACTATAGCTAAAAAGAATGAGATTTCCTACAATGTGCAAGTTTCACTTTAGATTTGAAAGAAAGCTGATTTCCAAACCATAAAACCATGTTGTCATCTAACATGGTTGACCGTGAGCGCAGCTGGTACTGTGGGAGCGATAATTGCATTTAAATAACGGAATGATCAAACCAATTAAGCTGCAAAGGCTCTTATCTGGCCTTTGATTAAAACACAGAGGGACCTAAAGATCACATTATAAATAGGAGGAGGGAAATGTCATATTAATCTATAGTGCAGAAATGTGAATAATTTATTAAAATTTTGACAGACTGGACCCCTTTAAGTTATGGAAAATGTCTTCTTCCACTATTACACATAAATATGCATGAGAAGACAGTGACCATATTTCCTATTTTGTCACTGGTGGATGAAAAAAGGAACAGAGCTCATTAAAGAGCAGACACTTTCATATAATTAACAAGTTGTTTGAGTTTGTTCCTTTAGGTTTAGTTTATTACCTCGTTTTTTTAATATAACAGTATTGTGTCAGACATCTTGAAGATTTTTTTCTTTCATTTTTTATGCCAATTTTTTTTTGACTGAGATCATTTCCCTGTTAGACGTTAGTAGACAGTCCATTTCCTGATTTTCTTTTTTTTTTTTTTTTTTTGTCACAGGTCACTGCCCATGTAAGCAGTTTTTTCTTCCTCATATCCCCAATTTCAGTTTCCAAAGCTTTTTTTCTTCTTCTTCTTCTTTTTTAACTTATAACACTGCTCTAATTTAGAAAAACCTTGTACTGCCAGATGAACTTTCATCAGCCATTCATATATATATTATTCATTTAAAATGATGAGCTGCACTGCTGTGGTAGTGGGGACCACTACCTTTTAGAATAATCATCCTGTTTCAAATCCAAACTGAGGCCGCTCAGTCTGTGAGCTCCATGTAAGGTAATTATAAGGTTTTATCTGCCTTCTTCCCATTGTCTAAAGATAAAGCTGATAGGAAATTTACTTAAAATAAATAGTCATAAATGCCAAAACGCCTGCACCAACCTCACTCTGCTGCAGCTGGTGTATAGAAACTTGCCAGCTAGGAAAGGGGTATATGTGCTATACATCATGTTAATATCCCACTCCAATCATCTTTTGATCTATTTTCAAAAGTTTCTAGTGGTCTTTTAATTTTATGATGCAGTTTTTAGCCAAAAATCAAAGAAACCTTTGACATAATTTCTGTAGAGTGGCAGGAGTTCTTCAGAAATTCACCTCTGAGTAAGGCTGTCCCTACTTCCTGAAATCCTTCTGTTAACAACTTTAGAGCTTTTAATGAGATTTGGAAATGTAGATTATCTGTTGGAGAAATTGGGGACATTAGCCAATTATTTGAGCAGCTCTTACTGTTGCCTTTTTCTTTTAAATCATTTTTTAATGGACAAAATATTCCAAAGTTGTATGCTTTCCTACAAGCTTACAGTCCCTTCGTTGTGATTGGCTCTGGATGTAACAAATAAGATGGGAGACGAAGTCGGTTACAGCACTTAAAGTACTTTAAATGTTTCAAGATGAATAACCAACCAAAATAACAGAAAGTATGAAGATGTAGTGTTTCATGTGTGTCTGGGAATGAAGTATATGCTTGTATAAAATGAGCAAACAAACGAAACCAATCGGATGAGTGCCTGCAGGGAGGCAGGTGACATCTCAGGGCTGCAGCAACAGATCAGACAGTGCAGGAAGACCAGAGATATAGTTCTCTTGAAGAGCTCCTAAGGTTGATCTTTTATGTCCCTCGTCTGTTCACAAAATAACTGCATCAGTGCAGGAGGAGGAGCAAAAGGGCAGGAAGCAGGGACAGACCCACAATGCCTTGGGCCATTCACAACAATCAGAATAGAAAAATACTCCAAAATGCAATTTTAAGCTTAAATTCCTTAATATATGTCCTCCATCATGAGAAAAGTGCCACAAGAACATGTTAAAAACACAATTTTCTTTTGAGTAGGTCTTTAAGTGACGCAAAGCACAATTTTTAGAGGGAAAGTTCACATTTTAACGCTTGTAAGCGGTCCAGATGATGAAACAAAAGTTTTTTTTCAAAAATACAAAGTCCACAGGTAGTTTTCTAGATTGATTTTAATTTCACGAAATAACTCTGATTAAACGTGTAACAGAAAACAAACACATTTTTATTAATTCATAATAAAATCATTTATAAACAAATATTTACTTTATATCAAGTAATAAGGTAAGAAAAACAACAACAAAAAAACAACGAACTTTATGAAATTAAAGGCAACATTGCTGTTGATGATCATGTTTGATAGAGATGCTGACATGTCTATCATAGAGTCATTTGAAGGACATATTTTTTGCACTGTTTTGCTGTGGTGATAAACTGGGGGATATAATTATGGAATATCCACCTAGACTATAAATATTTTGAATATTCTGCTCAGACATTTATATAGAGGAAGAGTGAATATGATTTCCATAAAGTTTGTGTTTCATGCTTTAGACACTAGGTGTCATCATCGTACCATCAACATCATCAGATAAACTCTTTTGTTCAGATGACTGCATTTATACTATCATTGATACGTTTTAATTTATGAAGTAGATTAAAATCACACATGTATCCACATTAAAAAGACTTTTAACTTTGACTTTTTCACAAAAATAAAATTGACCATGCATGTTTTGAGCTTCACACAGCACAGCGTGCTCACCTTAACATTGCTTTCTGTTTATGTTGGCATTTCGCTCCTGTGGTGTAAGGTCCTACATGTGCAAGCAAGCCGTCGTGTTTATTATTTCTTTGCGATCGGTGCTTTTTCTCTCCAAGGAAGGTAGAGGTGGAGTTTAAACCTTGAAGGGTGTTTTTTTTAACACCCTTATCAGCTGTGTTACTGTTATCTACTTTTTTTCTGCATCCTGGCTAAGAGACACTTCTTTTTTTCATGGGTGGCTCAATCTCAGTTGGGCTGTGAGAGATCCATGCGTCTGTTTGCCATGTTTGGTTCCAGCAGCTCAAACAAAGCAAAGAGGATTGGTACTTGTCGGCACAGGAAATTGTGGCTCACGTTCTTCTCTATTTAATCCAAATGGAAAAAATCTTCTTTTTACATTGAGGACTTCTTTTTTCCCGAATGTCTATAGTTTATATCCTTAATGCAAAATAAGTCAAACTCAGTAGATGATTAATATTTGAGTTTGACATTTTTTTTTTTTAAGCAGCCAAGAAGTTTTTCACCAGTCAAGAGAAGGCAGTTCTTTATGTTCATGCTTATACTTGTTCACCCTGCTGTGTCAGGCTTTCAGTATTTAAGGTTTTGTTAAAGAATCGTTTTGGGATGTGTTGAGTCTTTAGTGCTGCTAATACCTGCAGATTTGTGACCATGGCAATATGGAGCATGTAAAGAAAAGTTAGGGAGTCTGAAATAACTTTTATTGTGGGTTTTTTAATAGTTTTTTTCTTTCCATTCCCAGATACCTTGAATGCTAAATCAAACTCAAGTGCTTCATAGAAAAGGTCCTGAAGGAAATAAAGAACAGCTGCCTGAAAGTTAGTTATCTCAAGGAGAACAAAGTGGGGACTGTTTCCTGTCAAAGCTTTCGTTATTGTTGCAGAATATAGCAGCAGAAGACAGCTGAAAACAGGATGGCCATGACTTTCCCAGAGTGTTCTAAAACTGATATGAAGAGCTTTTGACCAAGATTCAGTCTTTTGGGAATGATGGGAATGAGAAAGTTCTGTTGCTTTTAAGCACACGTTTGTACATTTTTAGACTCTTTTGTTGTAAAATAACACCAAAACAAAGTAAAATTTAATATGAAAATGTCCAATTTTTAGGAGTCAGAATTAATACAACTAAATCTTTGGCATTTTTAACATGTTCTTGTGCCATTTTTTTCATGATGGAAGATATATATATATATATATATATATAAAGAAAATGAGGCTTAAAATTGCATTTCTGAGTATTTTTTTTATTCAAGCTTTGAAGGTCAGGAGCAGACAAAAAAAAAAGAAAAAGAAAAAGAATTTATTTATGAGGTAGAGGATATGCTGTGTGGGCTATAAGCTCCCTGCTCCTCTCCATCTGATGTAGATTAGATCCATGTACGTCTCCATTTTCCTCGCCTGAGTTGGCATCTCGCTCAAAACTGTACGGCTGGATAGCTCCGATATTGCTCTCCATTTTTGTTGCACCACTAATGTTAGGTAGGGGTTGTGAGGAGCTGTAATCTAGCGGGAGACCGAGTAAACAAAGGAATAATGAGAAATGGGGGCAGGCTTACTCCCAGTCAACATTTCCGCCCACAAATCAGAGGTGAATTTCTGATGAACTCTTACCGCTCTGCAGAAACTATGTCCTAGAAACAATTTCGATTTTGGCTAAAAACGGCAAACTCTTGACTTAAAGACCACCAGGAATGATTTTAAAAATGGATCAAAAGATGATCGAGTGAGACTTGAAAACTGGTATGAAGAGCTTTTGACCAAGACAGTTTTTTGGAAGTGATGGGAGCATTAAATGTGTTCTCTTAGCCACTTTTTTGTACATTTTCTGACTTTTACTTTGTTAAAAGCAAAAATACAATCTGAAAATGCAGAAATAAATAGGTGAAAGAACTAAACAAATTATTCATTTTCTTAATGTCTCCAATAATTGAATGTTTCTCTTAACAAGTTTGTTTCAACAAGTTTGGGCAGATTCTGATTAAAGTATATATCCTGGATAATATTTGACTTTACAAAATTCCTTGGTAACATAGCAGTGATTAAAAATCCTTTATATAACGTTGCCCAAAGACAGACAAAGGTAGCCTTCTTTTGCAACTTTCTCTTACTTTCTGTTTCACTGAGGCGTGCCGCCCAGCCATGTGCAAGTGAAAAGGGATCGCATGACAATTTTCAGATGACTGCTTTTATACATTTTATATAAAAAAACAGAGCAGGCTGGCACATGCATTCCTTCTCCAGATATCATGACCATCATCAGCACAGGTGAAAGACAAAGACAGATGTGTCTGGCTGTCATTCACCATGTGTGGGTATGAGTGGGGATTTGTGTGCACTTATAGCTTTAACTGCACCTATCTTTTCCTGTCACATGGTTTACAGTAAACCTCAGCTTCTGTAAATCCCATTTACCTGAAAGTACTGTGTGTTTTGATCTTCAATCTTTTTATTTTTTTATGTTCTTCTGCTGTGTGTGATCTAGAAAATAAACACACCTTCTCCCCTTTTAAAGCTTTGAAGCATTGTTAGCAGAGACAATCTGCGTTTATTTTCTCTTTCTCTTCCTCACATCCTGTTGTTTATTAACTAACACACAGGTTAAGGTTTGAGTAACCTCGCATATCCTGTCCAAAAAATCAAAGATTTCTTCTTTATCCTGTCTTTAGATGAACTAATTCAAGTTCTAATTTAAAAACCACACCACTCCATTATAGTTTAAGTATTTATTTATTTATAAAAACATCTATAACATTCCCATTATTTATATATATATATTTAACAAAAAGAGCTATTTCTAGCTGTACATACACAACAGGTAAAAAAAAAAAAAAAAAAGCTTAACATATATATTAAAAAAAGGTTTATAAATCCAAACCTGTAACCTTAATTAAAAAGCCTCCGGGGCTTTATTTTTGAACAGTGCTTGCATCAAATGTTCATACAGTTTAAACACAAAAATCAGGTACTGCCTTCAAAAAGCTTTATAGCTGAAACAGAAACTGAAGGAAGCGTGGTGTCTGAGGTGCCCCCAGCAGACAGAAGCCACCGCACTAATCTGCAGCCCCAGCAAGGATCAGTCACAAACACACGCTCTCACATGAAATAACTTTACACTCTTTTCTAATCTGCATGGCTATTGTGAGCCTGAGGAGGATG
Organism: Oryzias melastigma; assembly: GCF_002922805.2. Lineage (NCBI taxonomy): Eukaryota > Metazoa > Chordata > Actinopteri > Beloniformes > Adrianichthyidae > Oryzias > Oryzias melastigma. Next base: position 23,238,457 of record NC_050526.1, read on the forward strand.
TTTTTGTGCCAAGGCCTTGTCTCCTCTGTCTTCGCCGCTGCTGCCGCCGACCTCCTTTCCTCACCCTCCTCCTCCTCTTCAGACAAGGCTTCACGTCCCGGCCCAAATTCTGAGCTCTAGAAAATGCACAAAGAAACAAGACATTTTGATTTTATGCCATTTTAGACAAAACTAACGCTTC
>NC_050526.1:23238648-23402024 GCF_002922805.2 Oryzias melastigma
TTGAAACTGAATGTTTGGCTATGATGAGTAACTGCAGGTTTATTTCAAGTGTGTGCTGTAAAACAGTATGAAGTTTCTGCTTTTAATCACTAATTGACATTCCTTCATCTGTACCCACGACCAAAAGCTCAGAAAGAGATCTATAAACTTTACAAGTGGGTGTGTTGATTGCACAAGAACTGGACTGGTGAGAACTTGGATCTTTTTTGTTTGCAGGTTATTTGAAATAAGAGCTGTACTTCCCTTCTGGGGTTTAGGTGCTTACTTTCAGGCAGACCTCGTGTCTTAAATGATCCACAATTCTGCTTATCTTGTGAAACTCTTAAAAACCTTGAGGTGTTTTTTTTTTTTTTTAAGCAACTCGAACAGTTTTATCGAGAAAGACTTACCTATTCCAGCAGCGGATCAGCTGTTTGCCCAAAGGTGCTTCTGGATTCAAACACACTCTGTTGTCGTTCATCAGTGTCACTCTGTAAAGCAAACGTCAAACCACACGTTTATTGCGACTCATGTTTATGCACGGTGAAGTCTTCGTGTGTGCAGCATTTGATACTCACATGACTGTGATGGTGTTACAGCTGGCGCTTTTTGGGAGAATTGTGAGGTCTTTTAGTTGCCCCCTGATGCCGTTTATTCTCTCAGGGCACAAACATCTCCCTGGGACATACACACCATCTGTTTCCCTCACTGTTCAGAAAGAAATAAGATCAATTGAGTGAAGCAGAGCTGGAGATTCTTTGCATTCTCAGAAAGTTTTAACCAAAATAAAGCAGTTGGATTATTAATAAACAGGTTCTTACCGGCTTTCAGTAGACACAACAAGCTCAGGAGGGCGAGCTGGCAGATGAGCTGTGGATTAAGCTTCATGCTGAACTGGAGACAAGCTAAACACTGTGCTGTGAGCTGCATTCAAAGAATGAAAGCACCTCAGAGTCGACGCTTTTTATCCATGCTCCTCCCACCACATCTGAGAGCTGGGGTTTCCAAACCAGAAATTCCCCCAATAGACCCTCGCTGTTTCCGTGAGGAATTTCAGCAAAAAGAAGTCAGGATGAAGGGATCAGGGACACTATTCCTCAAGATATGTGAGGAAAAGCTGGACATATGCAAGGACTCACTAATTTTTCTACTTTTCTCTGTTGAGTAAAGCTCGGCAGTAAAAAAAAAAAAAAAAAAAAAAAAAAAAAGATGATTCAGTTGGTTTAGTGTAATGATTAACAGACTTTCTACTGTAGCAGATTCTACACTAGAATGAATTTCCCTCTGTGTTCTGCAACATCATTTCACTATCTGTTTAGTGCCAACATGTGATTTCCTCTATGTCCTTTCACTTTAATTCTGAATGAGTCATCAAAGAAACAATCTAGTCATAAATTGGCTTAAAAAGGCAAACGGAAGAGAATGACCCAAATCCTTACCAGTTTTTCATCTTTTTTAAATGCTTTTAAAAATACTTGCAGAAAAATATATAAGGGTTAAATAAAATAATGCATTCCTCCCAAGTCTTTCTTTCAAAAGACCTGGTAAAATAATAGTATTTAGATTACAATAAGTACATTTTTTTTAAACTAAATATGTTTTATTAATCTCATTTGTGCAACAGTTTGGTCCTAGTCGGAATGGGAGAGCATCAGATCTACGTGAAGCTCAGTGAAGAAAAGCTCATACCAAAGTAAGTTCTCATTACACTTAAATGAACGTGGCATTGATGTTGTTCATCAACTCTTATACTGTCCTTATGTGAGAACTAATCCACCTTTTCGTGTCTGCTTTCAGGTCTGACATCTTGTCTCTGCTCAGGACCTACAACTGCTACCACGAAGGCAAAAACTTCCAGCTGAGGACTCGTGAGGTCAGACCAAAACACATGTGGCATGAGAATAAACACTTTCTCACAGGGACTTCTTATAAAGCTGTTTTGCTTTAGGGCTGTAATGATTCATTTTAGCAATTCATATCATAATTTCGTGGTTGATGAATTTGGAACAATCCAATTCACTGACCTAAAATCGATCCGGGACGTCTTTAGCCAAAATATCAACCAGTGTGACTCCGAGCCATCTGGTTGGATCGTGAGAATAGAAATTGATTCATTTATACATCCGTCAATCGTTACACCCTTACTGTGCTTACATACAAATTAGCTCAGGAATACACATCTGTAACCATGCACTTTGATTGTTTTGGAAAAATAGTAACAATACACTAGCTGAGTCCGTACTGGGACAATTCTCAGCCCAAACCTGCAAAGTTGGCTAGTTTTCCAAAGTGGCTTGTAGCTGGTATACCACAAAAATTCCCTTTTCCCTCAAAATGTCATGTGGAGGATTTCACAGGAGAACGCCGCCCATTGCAGTCCTAAAACATCCGCAATGTAAACCTTTTATTGCATCTGTTAAGGTTTTTGCAAGAATTTGGGCATTTTGTTTGCTAATCATACAAAGACTTTTACGGTTGGGATTTCCCCTTTGTGTTCACCGGCTGGCCATTGAGTGAAGGAGAAATTCAGTGTATGTTTGGGTGTTTTAGGGCACAGAGTGGTCAAGATGTGTCCCTGGTTTTATCTCATAAGTCATACCTTACTCACTACTTTTCTCATTTTGTGGAAATTCCCTAGGATGTCAGGCTGTGGGTATGGACCATGAAGAAACTGTCAGCAGCACCAAATTCATCTAAGGCACAAGTCCTGATTCTTCTCTTGATAGTCTTCAGTTTTCAGAGACCAGAAGTGAAAGTGAATTATGCACTCTTTTGTAACATGACTACATAGCGGTTTACTGGCTTCCTAATTCTTAAGCTTTAAAGTCCCATTCCAGTCATCTTTTGATCCATTGTAAAAGCATTTCCAGGACTCTATTAATTATGATTGTCATTTTTAGCCCAAATCAAAAAACCTTTGTTGTTTTTTATGACTTAGTTTCTGCAGAGCAGCAGTAGATCATTAGAAATAGAACTCTGAGTTGAAGGTGGGACTGTTAGTGCAGAGGGAGTCTTTTTTTCTTTTCCCGTCATCTCATTGTTTGCACTCTTTGCTGATCGCTGACAACCCCTCATAACCTCGACCTAACTTTACCGAGGCATCAGATCCATATCGGAGCTCTCCAGCTGTACAGTATTGAGCCAAATGTCAACTCAGATGAGGAAAAGGAAACCGCTAATGGATCTATTTGTCTACGAGTGGATGCAACAGAATAAAGTGGAGCAGGGCCGACTTTTTCAAATGCCTTTTTTCTTTTTAACTTTTTAGTACTCCAAAATATATATGTTTACTTCCTCCATCATGAGAAAAATGCTACCAAAACATGTTAAAAACACAATTTTCATTTTTCATTAAGAGTTTAAACAGTAAATCACCATCAAACTATAACAAAAATAAATATAAAAGTATTCTACTGAAAGCTTTATAAGCACTGAATTTCTTATAAGTGACAGAAAGAGATGATCAAATATTCTCTAAAATGCTCTTATTAATGTCTTAGGAACAACAAAGTTAATTCCTGGATGAAATAAAACAAAAAACATGTCAACTGATAAGATCACACTTCATGTTTACTGAGAGTTCAAGAAGTGTGACAGATGTGCCTACAAAACCAGACATGTCCTCAGAGCGTTTTGTTCTGCATCCAGTAGTCTTACATTTGAAAAAAAAAAAAAACATTTTTACCTTTTTAGGGCAAAAAGTCATGCAGCCTTGCATATTTGGACATTTCACTCACTTCTATTGATTAATGTTGCTCAACACAAACCCTAAGGCTTAGCTTAAACTATTGCTAGTTAATGTTTAATCGTGATTTGGCTTTCACTTTTTAAACTTGGATCCCAAAAAATGCAGAAACAGAAAAAAACACATATTGTGTGGTCCCACTGAAGCATCTCGGAGGCTGAGCTTGACCTACTTTTATCATAGAATCACCAAAGTTCATTTCCATGCAAAAAAAATCTAGATAAACTTACCCAGAGCAGCCTTGTGAAATGTACGATTTGATTTGATTAACTATCCTCCTCCATTCAGAAAATTGTATCTCATGTAAACAATTTATCAAATGGATTACATGCATTGTCTGATGCACTATCCTCAGTTTAAAGTGTTTGTTGATTTTTTTTTTCTATCAAAGATGTGTCAACCACATCTGTTTGAAAGGCCTGTATCATTCAAAATCTATTATTTTTAGTTTTTTGAGTGTCTCTCCAGTTAAGATTTGAGGGGGGGGGGGTTAAACCAGGAAAGGGCTTAGTAAGGTAATAACATAGTTAGTGTGAGTTTTTTGTAGTTGTTACTTTTTTAGGCTTTTAAGTACCAGTGATACTGTACAGACATTTGACGTCCTGATGAGGAAGAATATAACTGCTAACCTTTTTTTGTTAAATTTAGAGCCAAGCAGTGAATGCAGGTTTAGAGTAAAATTAGAAGTTAGGCAGGAGCTTTTGTTTCTGTTTGTTTTTTGTCAGAATGAGGCTGTACTGAAAAAATGTCTTTAAAGTAAGTTGAACATTTTTGAACCAAAGATTTTTTTTTACTAAGAATTAATGAAAAAATCTGCAACAAGAACTAGTAGATTTTTTTCTTGGTTAGAGTTCTTAATTTGGGATGTTCTGCTGTTTTTAGATAAAAAATTAAACAGAAAACAGCTATGAGCACTCATATTTAGGTATACTGCTCTATAAATATGTATTTCTAAAAAAAAAAAAAAAAGGAATATTTCTTTGAAGTTATAATTAGCCCCCTGCCCAAAAAGTGTATTTTAGGTGCTACAAAAGTCAAAATATTCTTCTATCTTGACTATAATCATCTTAAACTAGAACAAGAATTACACATTTTGAGATATTTTGTCTTAAAATTGATCCAAAATTTATTCAATTGAGTTGAATAAGCATGTCTTATTTACCTAAAGCAAATCAATATTTTTCTTGAAAAAACCAATAAAAAAAACTTGTCTCGTTAGAGATATATCTTAAAATAAGATGTTTCAAGATCAAATGACCTCAAGATATTCAAAATGCACCATCTTAAAACGAGTCAATAATTCTTACTGAAAAGTAAGTCTTATTTGTCATGCTGTACATCAAGTCTAATAAGTTGTTTAAACTAGAAACTCAACACAAATACTTAATCTAGGTCGCCAGGCAAATTTTGCGCGGAGTTGTGTGTATTTGTATTTAATTTTTAGACACCTGGATCTTTATAGATGCATTCAGTTTGTCGTATTCTTTAAGTTTAAAGTTTCCTGGCTGAATTTTGACTAAGGTGTGAATGCAGTTCACAGGGTTACTGGGCTAATGTAAGGATTAGCCCTGAGCTAGTGTAGGGTGAGGCTAAAAGATAATAGCTAAGGTTTAAGTCTGTCAAATATCATTAAATGGAATTAGCTGTGTAAACATTTGTGTCTGTAATACATTTTGATTTCTTTTTTGTAAGTATTTCTAAACAATCTTTGAAATATATAAAAGAAAAGTTCTGTTATCCTGTCTTAGTTTTAATGACTGTTTTGAGTCATTTAGACAAATATTAACTCCAATATAAATTCAAATAGTCATATAAACTAACCCCACTAATTTTTTCCAAGCATTAAACTCTAATAATTTTGCTTTTCTTTATGGTTGTAAATTAGATTTATCCACAAATTCATGACATGAGCCTTTATTTTTAACATAGATATATAGAGTGAGACCTAAAATTATAATTTTTTACTTTATAAAAAAAATACTCATTTTCAGCTTTACTGCTGTTTTTTGTGCAGTAACGATCTCTCTGAACATCTGCTGCTTAAAGTCCAACTGAATTTACCAAGGAATTACTTTAATGTAACCATGAGCAACAAACAGAGCAGGGACATTTTTGGGGTTGGATGCCGACCCCAAACCAATGTTTGGAAAGTCCTTTTGGCAAATTTCTGGAAAATTGTTTGACCGTGGGAATCAGTTCGGCAATAAGAATGACTTGCACAACCGTTTGCAGACGTACTTGGATGACACTTGTCTCCTGCAAACAGGTTCTGTAAGGGGAAAAAATGAGACGGTTGACATTGTAGGATTTATTTAAACAATTATCTCATAACCAAGTTGTTCAGTTGGAGTCATGTGATGTTTTTCATGTAGAAGAATGCATAGCATGTCAGATGGTTTGTCAATCAGAGGAAAATACCCTTTTTTCAAATAGAAAACGAGCTAAAACAAGTATGACTACATGACATGTAAATACACTAGCTCTAGTTATTCAAATGTCTTTGGACACTGTGGTCCCATGTTAATCAGCATAGAAAGGAAAAGTTTTTTTTTTTTTTTTTTTTTTTTTTACATATTAATACCTTAAAGGTGTTGTTAAAATGCAAACATTTAACAACATAAAAAACAAACTGTAATTCTCTCAACTTCTAATTAGCAAACTTTTCACAAATCAAGTCTGAAAATCCGCTGTTTCTCTTTTTGTGCTACATCAAATTTCTAAGATTCTTCAGGAAATGTCTGTAATAAGATTAATTGCTTGAAGTCAAGTCATTAGATAAACAGGTTTAAGAGGAATTTGGAGGAATTAAATTCTTATCCTTTTAAATACGTTTTTAATTTCTCAATTGCCTTATTAAGTCTAGATAGTGCTTGGTGTCACGGTGAAAAATCTGTTTCGAAATAAGATCCTTCCTGTGAAGTAGTGCATCCAGCTACTTTCATTATTAAATTAATAGTGAAAGCATTTTTTTTGACAATATTTTTGCTCCAGAGATATCATTGTTGTATTTTACATCTAAAATGTGTTCCCCTAAAATGTCTCTAAATATATTTAGTAGTTAAAAGAGGTCCGGTGATCTGACTGGAACTGAGTTGGGTTTTGTGAAATGCCGAAGTAGCTCACCCGTGTTTGTTCTGACTTGTCTGCTTTGTGGGAGTAACGAGGTTAAATGATGTGTGTGCAACTGCGCAATGCATTCATTCTAGTGGAAAGCGCTGTTGTTTATTTTTGGTTCCGACTATAACCACTAGGTGGTAGCAGAGTGCTAAAATTAAGTGGGAAAACTAATCTGTTGTGTCTCATTAAAGGAGCAGAAATAGAAACGGCTGCATTCCAGAATGCAAAAAAATAAAGGAAATTAATGCTTTTTTTTTCTTTAATCTGAATTTATATTCTCAAACATGAGGTTTTTGTAGAACTCTTACAATATCAAAAAACATGTTTAAATGATGACTAATTTGGGCCACGTTGTACCCCACCTTTGCCCAAGCAGTCTCTGGGATAGGCTCCAGGAACCACATGACGGGGTAGCTGGAGCCAACTGCTGATGGAACCAGATGAGTTTATAAAATGGATGGATGAATTGATGGAGAGATCATTTGTTTTGTAAATAGGAAATCAGCTGGTCAATGAGTCAACATTCGTTTTACCCAACCCCCAACACTGGCAGGCGGAACGTGAAGCCAACCCGGAAGTAACAAAACGTTTCAGTACCGGCACTGCCCAGAGAGGCTGGTGCTTAGAGTCAGCAAATTCCCATAGACTCCCATGTTAAAATCCTCATTTTCAGCCCTCTAATAAACCCCTTTAATGCCTGGTGCTTAAAATGTTTATTTCATCAATAGCTGCATATTTGATCAATGACAACTCTGAGGGGAGTGAATTTTTTTCTAAGTTTGTAATTTTTTTTAAACAGCGTTTATTTTCGCTTAATGAGGGGGCGCGGCCTTTGATTGACAGGTGACGATCGCGGTGGATTCTGGGAGCAGTGTTCCGGTGTTTTGCTGTCTGCTGCAGATTTAGCGTTAGCATGAGCGCTATATTTCAGTTTTTGTCCTGCTGCCGTGCTGTAAACTGTTCTAACATGCTCTCTGGGAGTCATCTGGTGTCTTTTCTTCGGTAATTACTAAAAGAATAACTTTAATGATTTATTTCCGGCAAATATAATGTATATTATGATTATTTATTTTAGTTCCAGTAATTCGATTTTTTGTATCTGTTTATCTTGTATGTTCCTCTCAGGTCTGCTTCTGGTGGTGAGTGGATTTATAATCCAAAACAGCATTTACATTTTAAGGCAGTACAATTTTAATTTTAACATATAAAGATGACTCTTGTTGATGTATGTGATTCAATAAAAATCATGTTTAAAGTATAGCGGGTGAACTCGGTCCAGTCCCCTTTCCCCATATTTGGAACGTCCGTGTCAGGAGGTGTTAACTCCAGCCAATATGGCTGCGGTCGTGAGCTGGATGTTCACGCTTCATTTCCGGGGACTGTGGAAGTCAATGGGTGACGTCAGAGATGATTGTCTATTTATATATATTAGCTTAGCTAGCTAGCGAGATTTCGTCACGTTTCCCAGCATGCACTGCGGCTCAAAATTTATCTTTTTAAAAGAAAAAAACATTAAAAATCATTTTTGTTTTCACCCTATTTTATTTAAAACTAACGAACATATAGTGTGTAATTCAAATTTGCAAAAAAAAACTGGAGTTAAAACCATTTGTCTGCACGTGTGGGTAACAGAGGGGTATAAATAGCAATCGGCGACAATCGTCTATTGGTTCAAACTTGGAAGTGTGCTCTCGTGCTGGAAGGCACCTCGAGCTGCTCCTTGCACCCTGGGGGTTAACCCGGGGACCCGCCAGGGCGCTAGGAGCAGCTCGAGCGGGGGACTGGTGAAGGCGGGCGGTAGAAAGCGATTACCGTAAAATACAAGGGCACCCAACTACAAGTCTCAGGCGCTACCAGTGAGTACTCAGCACAGTACAAGCTGGTAGCGAATACTGGACTGTAGAGCTTACTCAATGAGTACCCTGCCAGTTCCCCTCCCAGGTTTGAACCCGCCAGACGCTTGGCCAGCGTCTGGTGTATTTTTTTTTAATAAATGTTACTATGTTAGTTATGACTGAATATTTCTAATGTTTTTTTTTACTGATGAATTATACACGTAAGGGATAATACCCGACGAAGTGTGCGTTAATTTCTCATAATGGAGGGTTTTATCCCGCTTATACCATGGTCATTTACAAAATAAACAAACATTCGATCAATATTTAGTACTTTATTCTTGTTAATTCTTTGGTTTAGCTCATTTTTCACAAAAAAACGGACTATTTGATCGTGATGCGGCTTGTTCTCACCGTGACATGGATCACCGCGGAGAGCCTGAAGCCTTTACAGACCTCAGCTGCAGCGGTGTCGCTGTTTTGAAAAGAAAAACCGGACAAATTAGGATTTTTTTTCCTTCTTTTTCTGAAGTTAAGCCTTTAGTGGGCAGCTACAACATAAACGGCACACAATCAGCTTCTGTCTCTGTGTTTCATTTCACGGCAGGTTCGCTCTTCTAAGCTGCTCTAAAAGCAGAAACTCCCTCTTGTGGTGAGACAGAAGACTACACCTTTCATGCCGAGTACTTTTATATTAGTGGGAGAATAACTAATTTTATAAACAAATTATCATTGGCTTTTGGAGGTTCTGAAGGAAATACACAAAATTGTTGATACCCCTCAGTTAAAGGACAAACCCACAATTCTCACTGAAATCACTCAAAACTTACAAAAGTAACAATACATAAAACACCTGTGATGTCAATTAAAGGACACACCTGAGTTAATCATGTCACTCTGGTCAAATAGTTTTCAATCTTTTATTGAGGTACCATCATTTTTGTCCAGGCCTGTTTCATTGGTTTGTTTTTTTAAATAATTATGTTAATCAACAATTCAAAATTGATGGCTGATTTTGATTGTTTTATTTTCAAAAAATATATATTTATTGTTACTTTTGTAAGTTTCAAGTGATTTCAGTGAGAATTGTGGGTTTGTCCTTCTTTAACTGAGGGGTACCAACACTTTTGTCCACCACTGTGTGTATGTATATATATATATGATTGAATTTTACTTAATGCCTAAACAGACTTAAATTTATTTATCATGTTTTGTTTTTATTTGAAAAAATAAAAAGAGAAAATGTATTTAAATGTATTTCTTATAAACTTGTGTGGATCAGGTGTTTTTTTTTTTTTTTTAACTTGGATTTATTTTTTCGCTGTTAGATTTTGTGTCTAAAAAATATCAGTTTCAACAGTGTTTCATCTGAGTTAAGTTGATATCTTTACAACTGCTTCTGATTTCACCATGTTTAAAAAAAGACCATAAGACCAGGGTTCCAATTGTGTTTTTGTCAAAGCCTTCTATACTAATTGGTTATCCTATAGACCAATCCAATTAGGTTTAATTTGTGCTGTCTTGTGGGGTCCAGATGACCCCACCCCCAATGTTAACGTGCCTTGGGTAGCACAAGGGTTAAGAGATTCTCATGGTTTGGTTAGTGATGTTTTACTTATAATTCAAAACTACCTTTAAGGTAATCTTATTTTATTTATTTTTTTTAGTTTTCTAAAAATCTGCTCTGATCTGCTGCACTTATGATCAATCTATGTTGGACAATTTTTCATCACAGCTTACTTCTGCTTGATGATTTATATTAACATTTTTAGTACCAATCATAATTTGCTGTAGTTTGTCATTTTGGTTTTGTTAAATCATGGGTTAAAATGTGCTTTAGCTAAATTAATAGAAGTGGTATTATTAACCCTGAACACGAAATATCTACACTTGTCACAAGTATTGTTCTGGTGTCATTTCAACAAGTTAAAAAGACCTTAAAAATGTTATTGTATATGAGATTCTTTATAATCAAGAATGCATCTTCATATTTGCAAAAATATTGTGACAAGCAATTGCTATCTATAATATTTCTAAAAATTTAATATTCCAGATCTAATTCTTAGTCCAAACTGCTTGGAACAATCAGAAAGATAAAAAAATTATTGGAAAAAAAACGGCAATCAAAAACATTTTCTTGATATTTTTCATTTTATTAGAAACAGGATGATTCACATCGTAACAAAATAATACTCTCTATGAACATGTAAACATGTAGACTTGAGTCCGCACAGGACGGGAATGAATGTGGATTTTCACCACACAGTTGTATTGTTGTGAGGTTAATCCAGCAGTAGATGTTTTTCCATCAAATACCCACAATGCTTTTCAAGCAGCAGCTTCTTTCTAATCCAGCTTCTGTCCAAAGAGCCAGTCCACAGGGTCTTTGCCCTTACTGTCTTGTTCTCTCCTCATCTGGAGGGAAAAATCCTCAGTCCTGTTCAGACTTTGACTGCATGTTCTTGAAGTCCTTTGCGTGAGAGGGGACACGCGAGAGACAGAGGTGGGCTTGGAGAACAGCCGCAGCCTCGGCAACCTCTGTAACCTGACGGGGCCGCAGCTGGGGACTCCAGCTGGACGGGCCAGCGCCTGGATGCTTGTCATGTAGTCGTTCAGGGAGTGGACGCCTTGTGAGGACTGTGAGGATGAGGGATGGACCGGCAGGTCCTCCAGTGCCTCCGTTATCGTGGGTAAAAGCGGCAAGGACAGCAGCCGTCTGCGTTTCATTCTGCAGCAAATAAAAAAACAGTAGTTAGCACAAAAGTCCTATGCGGTGACTTTAACCTAGTTTCCAAACTGTCACTAAGCTGCTGAAAATGGCAATATTCATTTGTTTAACAGTCGATTTTTATGAAAACAAAAGAAAAGTTTTAATTTAGGGATTTATTGTCACTTTTTAATTTAAAATGCACATTTGGCTTTCGATAAACAGAACATTCACTGCATTAAATTATTATAAATAATGAAACGGCAAGGAAAGAATAATGCTCACCTTTAGTCGCTGTTGGTCTGTAACTCGGAGATAAAGAGAGCGATGTCTGGTCTCTGCAGTTAAGTGGGTGAACTGGAGCACGGGGCCAGGCTTTATAGAGGCAGGCTTCAGCACAGCGATTAACCGCTCTGTCTAAAATTAGCTCTGCTGACCTTACTTGCATCTGTTTGAATCAGCGTGAACGTGCATGTGAGGGTGTGTTCGTGCCTGTTCAGGAAACTCGGGGTAAGGTACGAGGTCCCGTACCGCAGCTGTGCCGAATGTTTACATTTCAGAAACAATGAAGCCCTGGGAGAAACACCAAAGACATTTTCTGTTTCTTTTCTTGTTTTTTCAAGTACTCCAGTTTCAAGACTTTAAAAATGTTCTAGTATCAAGTTGAAACTACATCCTATTTTCTGAAGTTTGTCTTTTTTTTTTTTAAAGAACAAGCTTCTAATATATTTTATCGATGTAAACTCGAATTATTAATGAAAAAAATTCTGGCTCTTGAGGTAACGTAAAAAAAAAAATATCATTTGTTTATTTTACACACTGCAAAACCCCTTATAAATAAATAAAAAATAATATTTAATTGACAGATTTTTTTTAAATAAACAAAGCAAACCCCTAACAAAAATGTCTTATCAAGAATTCTTATTTTAAGAAAAAGAACTAAAACTAGATTGTTTTGCTATCAAAAACATGCTTGATAAGATTATTTTTCTAGCAAGACAGAAAATAAGATATTTTTCTTGAAACAAGAGTGTTTTTACTGTCTTAAAATTAAGTTTTTGCAGTGTATGTTTTCGAAAATTCAATGATTGGCTTTTTTGTACAACATGCTTGTACACATTTGTAAATTCACTATTATGATAGAAAATATTATAAAATACGCATGTTTATTTTGAAAAAAAGAAAAAGCTGACATTTCCAGAGCCTTTCAGTATCTCGATGATCAAACGACTGAATTTATCAGATTTTACAGCTTAAAAACCCTCATTATTTTCACCATGGATGACCTAATCAGACAGACTTATGAGGTTTAAAAATATTCGCTCTTATCTTCTGCGCTTTGATGTTGAGACCTCTGTTAAGAATTGATTCTGATTTTATCATTAGCAAGCTTTCTTCTAAGGGATGTGAGTTGTTTTATGCAAAAATCGAATTTGTTGTGGCAGTGATGCAAACACTGCTGACATTGGGTCCCTGTGGCAGCTGGTAGTTACGACACACTTCTGGTCTGTTACCCTTTTTGTACCGATTTAGATGCAGAACAAATAGATTGATTTTTAGAAAACAGCTGATTCCAAGTGAAATTTCTAGAAACTACTTTTTAATTGTTTATTTTACATATTGTGTAAGATTTAAAGACTAGCTTAATTTTTTAAAAAAACTTTGAGCTTTTATTCCAGATCTAAAGTGCCTTTTTGTGATTTTAACCCCTTCCTGCTGAGTGTACGTGACCCCCGACGAGTCCCCTCTGGTTTTCCTGCAGACATGACTTCATTGTTGCGCTGTGGAAAAAGGAGTGTCAAACCCAAGCAGGGTTTCTCCAAGGTGGAAAGGTTCAGCATGTGCGACTGTTCCTGCACGTACACTTGCCACTGAGCTGTTGTGGGATCTGTCCAGCAGGATGTCCTTTATGAAAACGGTTGCTGATAATCATTGTTTTGTGTTTTTTTTGTGCTCACAGGAGGAAGGAGAGCTCATCCTCGAAGGGCTCTTGAACATTTATTGGGGTCTGTGTCGGCCAATTCGACTTCAGATGTTCGATGACAATGAAAGGTTCTGTCTCAACAGGTATGACAAACACATATTTATTGGCTTACATAGGGTGAAATCAGTTCTTGATCAATTATTTAAGCACATATTCCAGATATAAAAAAAATATTTAATAATAATAATAATATAATATAAAATGTATGAAGGTCAAATGCAAATGAGATGAAAGAAAAAAATAAAATACCACCAACTATAAAGTTGTTCTAAAAGAGCATGTCTTATTCTGAGATTTTAATTGTATGATATATTGGGCAGATCTGGTTTTATTTCTTTAGACTTTTGTTCATTCAAATAATATGTTTCTGAATATCAAACAACTCTGTGATCTGAATAAATGGAAGTCATTAGGAAGTTTCCCCCCCAAAGATTTTGTAATAGGGACCGGGTCAATGGCTTGAAGGCAGACAGTTGATGGTTTGATTCTCTGTGGCATGTGATGTGTCTCTGTAATTCAGTAAATCTTTAGTATCCAGCTGGAGGCCAAATTAGGAAACATATAATCTCATATATTAATGTGAGAATGTGTGTGGATTTGTGTGGAATAGAGAAAAAATATGGAATGGATAAAGGAAAATACCTTGAGTACCCACTTGTAGAAAAGACTCTTTCCAGTCAAACATTTAAAACTTTTTTTTGTTTATTTTATGTTGTGAGAATAAGCAACACTATCCCCTCTGTCTGTCTGCTTTGGTAATGTCAGATCCACCGTGACACAGAGGTCACCCACTGAGTTCAACAACAACTCCCAGATCAGGAGAACTGCACCTGCTGGTAAGCTCAAACACGTGCAGTTATTCTTACACTCATGCAGACTTCCCAGATTAGTGGCGATTACACACATACTAAAAGAGATTACCACCGTGATTCATTCGGCACATCAAGCGGAAAACGAGCCTCACGTGAGGAAGTATTTTAAGATGTGATCAAATCAGGTGATCAGCTCTGTAAGTAAAAAGGCATTTAGTCATCTATTATGCACTATTTATGTATGGGTTTTATGAAATATGAGTGGTTTGAACACAACTTTATCTTTAAAAGTAATTGTTAGTATTTTGCTCGATCCTGTCAGTTAATAGATGGACCTCAGTGATGCAGTTTTCTTTGGTCTTTTTAACTAGGGAAGTTTGAGTGGAATGACCCTTTAATGAGTGACGGATGTGTTGTTGTCAAAGGTGATGAGGAGGGTGTCCAGGAGGAAGAAGACTGCCCTCAACTGCTGAGGACCCGGAGCGATGCTTCCTTCATGCGGGTTCAGAGGAGGTCAAACACACACACTGCAGGAGACCTGCAGCGCTTGCGCACACACCGGTTCTCGATTAACGGTCACTTCTACAACCACAAGGTACAAAGAACAGAACACTCGTGCAGGCGGATACATTAACGCATCCTCCTGCTGACAAATCTCCAGGTGCAGAGAGGCATTGATTTCCTTCGTCTCACAATGGCCTGTTGTCGTCTGATTTCATTAGCCTGCTGCTGATAGCAAGGTTACACTGAGTACTTCCATTAGTTTTTTTTTTCCCCCACCAGATACAGCATGTGTAAATGTTTATGTTGAATAGATTCCAAGTTACAACATGTTTCCTGGCCAAAATGTCCAATGTGATTAGTCTATGAAAACTGTACAAACTGTACAAATACACTCTGAACTCTGCAAAGACTTTAATATTTACATTTTTTTCCCTTTTTTTCTTTCAGACATCTGTGTTCACTCCAGCCTTTGGTTCAGTCACTAATGTTCGAGTAAACAGTTCCATGACAACCAGACATGTCCTAAACCTTCTTCTTCATAAGTTTAGGGTAAGAAGAACATTATTGGGTTTCATTTATGTTGTCAAGTTTATGGTGGCCCTGAAAAACAAATGACAAATCACAATGCTAAAGCCTTTTAAAGTTCCACTACACCTATATTTTTTTGTATTGTAAAATTGTTCCCTTTAATCAGGATTATGCAGTTCTTAGCTAAAATCAAAAAATCCTTTGTCGTTTTATAAGACATATTTTATGTATCTCATTAGAAATACAATTCTGGGTCGACACAGAGCAACTCCGCCCCTATCCGTCACTGAGAGTTCTGTTTGCCCGCTAATGCGCTATCTTATAGGGTCAAGATAACATTAGCGGCCCAAAAATAATAGCGAGCAATATTTGATCAATTCATTGCAATTTGCTCATCATGTCTGATATATCTAAATGTGAGCAGGCTAGGGTACGCACAGGGGAAGAGGAGACTTTAGCACGCCTATTTCAGTAGCTGCGTCATTAGCCTTAACCTTTTCTAGCATCCAGTTTTCTGATCCAATGTGATTTGAATTACGAAATACTCAGACACACAGTTTTAATCGTAATTACTTTGAGGGTTCTCTACTATGAGAAAAATGCACACAAAAAACACAAAAAGATCATTTTCATTGGAGTGAAACAATTAAACCACACGAATTATTTAAAAAAATCATTACATTTAAAAATCTAAACAAAATTCCAGAAACCAAAATGTAAGAAAACTATTTTGAAAACACAAGTAATTTCCAAAAATCATGATAAAATGTTTAAAAATAAAACAAAATAAGAATCCGGAAAAGGTAGATACTTTGAGACATCAAATATGGATGATGATGTTTGAGTTTTGAAGAAGAGAGAACGCAGAAGGGTCTAACTTTTGCAGTGGTATGGCCAGAAGCTCAAAGAAATGTAGTCTGTTGGAAGGTTTTGCCATGCCAGATATCTTTGAAAAGGTGAACAAAAGTTATCATCCTGTCAGTGATGTCCATTCATGTTGTTAAATTGTTTATCGTTTCATTCTCACTTCTGACAATTACTTTTGTTTTCAGAAATACTTTTTTTGTTTAATTGTTTGGAGTTATGTTTTGGTTTCTGGAATTGTCATTGTGATCTTTAAAGTTTTTTGCATTGAGGTATTTGTTGATGTGATTTGCACTTCAAGGCCACCGTAGAAGTTCAAACTAAAAAAACATTTTGTTCTTGTTTGTTCTTGTTTCTTTTAAGGTGGAGAACAAGTGTGAAGAGTTTGTTTTGTATATGGTGCACGAGTCTGGTGGTAAGTACTGAGACATTAGTCTTTGTTTTGTGTGCACGCCAGTACTGATTTACTCTGTGACCTGCAGAGAGAAGTCGGCTGAGGGATGATGAGCATCCTCTGGTGACTCGAGTGCTTTATGGACCGTGTGAGAAAATCTCAAAGATCTTCATCAAGGAGGCTGACCTGGGAGAAGAAGTCACATATGATGTGAGTCTAGGCAAAATCAGAAAAAAAATGAAAAAAAATCGAAATTCTGACTTTCAAACTGTGAATTGAAACGAATTGTGGCTTGACTGAATCAATGCATCCCTACTTGGGTATAATGTTTGATATCAGGCTGCACGGTGGTGCAGTGGTTAGCACTCTCACCTTACAGAAAGGCTTGGACCTTTCTGTGAGGAGTTGGCATGTTCTCCGTGTGGATACGTGGGTTTTCTCTGAGCTCTCTGGTTTCCTCCTTCAGTCTAAAAACATGCTTCATAAATAAATTGGTTACTCTAAATTGTCTCTGGGTGGATTCAGCGGGTTCTAAGGATAATGTTTTTAGTACATTTGTGTTTTGTTGTGTCTACACTAAAAGGATTTTGCCGTATAGTATGG
Source organism: Oryzias melastigma (assembly GCF_002922805.2). Lineage (NCBI taxonomy): Eukaryota > Metazoa > Chordata > Actinopteri > Beloniformes > Adrianichthyidae > Oryzias > Oryzias melastigma. The sequence goes on from NC_050526.1 coordinate 23,255,721, forward strand.
TTCCTATAGTGTAATTGATGATTTTTGTGTTACCTAGTTTAACTAAAATTTAAAAAGTATTGATTTAATAAACATATAAGGTAAAAACACCTTGCACTTCACAGAATCAACTTTTTGCTTTAAAAAATTCTATTTAGTAATATAGTTTTTTAAAGTCAAATTTGCAAATCTAAAAAAGATAGAGGTTTGAAAACAATTTCTTTCACTTTTTTCCTCCGTTTTTCTCACACAAAGAGAGTCTTTTGTTTAAGTCAACAATCCATCACAACTATCAACTGATGCACAATGAGCCAAACGGAGACAGCTGACTTAAATTTAGCAGGATACAAAAAGATATCCTGTTTGTGGACAAATGCAACAATCGCCTGAAATGACTAAATGTGTGTTGTGACTGTGTTGTATAAATATAGCAGAATTAATGGAGGATGATATGGAGGACCAGGATGGTCTGTGGGAATTGCAGCAATTAAAAATAAACTTTGAAGCTAAATTCCTATTATCAAGGTCCTTTATTTCTAACATGAATATTGCTGTTTTTTTAAGCAGCTGTTTAAGTAGTTTGGAGATTCAAATTTATGTCGGATTGTTTTTGTTGTCTCTAGGTTGCACAGTACATCAAGTTTGAGATCCCCGTTCTGGACAGCTTTGTGGAGAAACTTAAAGAAGAAGAAGAGCGTGAAATCACCAAACTGACCAAGAAGTAAGTTGAGCCTTTTCTGTGCCTGTTTTTTTTTTAACAAACAAAACTAAGATGTTTACTTTTGGCAGATTTGCAAAAGAAAATCAATGAGCTGATCCTCAGTAGTTTTTTTTTTCCTAGCAATAAATGTTTAAGGACTTGTGAGCTCACTAACACTTTGTCTCTTAAGCCTGAAGATACGCTATTAGTACCTTGACAAAAGTCAAGTAATTTGATCTACAATTTTATGTAAAGTCTTTTATTTTGAAAACTTTCATCTAATCTAGTCAATTGCTTTTTTTAATTTATTATTGATATGGTTGTTCTTAATGGTAATAAATAGGTTCAGATATACATTTTACAGAGTATAGAATACATTATTTCAAAATAAAATTTAGTTAAACGCATAAAAAATATTTAGAGGCTGGGAGTAATTAACACTATCACAAGTACACAATTAAATGCACTGCCAATAATCAACTAGATCAGAAAGTTGGTCATTTAAAAAATATATTAAAGAAGAGGAACCATTTTATTAGAAATTTTGTTTTGTCATACACCTGTGGAATCCTTTGATAACAGCACCACTTTACATCTTATTGCACTACGCTGCAAAATAACCAAAACACAACCGTTTGTGGTTGCAAACAAGTTCCTTAGGTCTTCAGGTGGGAACCTGGGGAACTATTCATGTTGCGTTAGACCCGTCAAATCAGAGACCTTGAAGTTGTAATTGTTTGTGTACTTCTGCGTTTGTTGTTTACTTTTTTTTTTCCTTTGCAGGTACAGCGCCCTGAAGTCCATGATTTTACATCAACTTGAAAGCAAAGTTCTCACCAGTGACAGAGTTTAAGTCTTTCTGTTTTAAGGGTTTATAGCTGGTTGTAAGGATCAAAGGTGGTGTAAAGATAACATTGTACCTTACATTTTTTTAATATACAGCCCTGTAGCAGATGTTGCCATTTGCAATGTGTCTCTACTTCTAGAACTAGATTCATGTATTTCTCTATTTTATAAGAACTTGTTTTTATTACATAGCTAATAATATTGTGTTGTATTGTCACATTTTTAATGAAAACTGCACATATTAATATTTAAATAAAATGTCTTTTATGAAATTCCTTTGGACAAATGTCTGTTTTTCAGTATATACCGTATTTTCCGGACTATAAGTTGCGGTTTTTTTCATAGATTGAATGTCCCTGAGACTTATACTCCAGTGCGACTTATATACGCATTTTTAATGAGATGAGATATGGACCGTAAGTCTAGAGTGCCCTCTTATGGTGATCTATGCAATTACCGTATATTTGTGGGAAAAAAAATTATCTGGTAATTTCACAGACAGCCACAAGAGGGGACTCTAGGCTTACGCTGCGATATCTGATAATCCTTAACAATTAGCGAGTTAAACAGTAAACGTTAGATAACAAGGAAAACGGAGAGGACTAAAGATAAATTCCCCCCAAAAGAAAATCATATGCTGTAGACTACAAGCTGCAAGTAGTGAAATTTGCAGCTGAAAACCAGGAGAATGTGCCATGCTACTTTTCTGCAAGTCATCGAATGGATCAACCAAGCATGGGCTTCAGTGACAACCGAGACCATCCTGACTGGATTCAGAAAGGCTGAAATAATTGGAACTGGAGTGGATTCCGAAACTGAAGACAGCCGCTAAGAAGTGGAACCTCCGCTTCGTCTTCCTCTAGCTGAGTTATTTAGAAGTGACACCAAGGACGAAGAATTTAACGGATTTAGTGATATGGAGTGAGATTGCGTGCAGTTAATTACAGTAAAGGTAGAAAATTGATGAGTTCTTGAGGCTATAGTTAAATAAAACTGTTATGTTATATAAATGCTACACCTTTTCGTTTTTTTCTTGATGCTAATATGTGAATATGTGTTGACACATATTCAGCCTGTTCTCTTTTCACTTATGAATGTTATAACGTCCCTTCCAGGACGATGTAATGTCGTTTTTTTCATCCAATTTGTAAAATAAATAACTTGGAAAAAAATGCGACTTATACTCCAGTGCGACTTATGTATGGTTTTTTCTTCTTCATTATGCATTTTTTGGCCCCTGTGACTTATACTCCGGTGCGACTTATAGTCCGAAAAATACAGTAATAACATACATCCTAATAATCCCTGAAAACAATTCCAAGGGTTATTTGTATCGGGCAGCAGTGGATGCAGTTCATTTTCCTTAGACAGCTGTAGAAGTTTTGCTTGTCAGCTGTTTCTTGAACCCATAAATATTCTGGTTTATTTTTTTCAAGATTCTGCAAAAAGAAAAGAAAAACAGATGATTTAGTTTCTGTGATTCATTTTTATAACCAACGTGTGCGTAATTCCACGACCGATGAGAGATAGAAAATGCTTTTATTCTTACCATTTATTTACTCCATAATTTTACAAATAGTTGTCTAACAACAAAATCAGTGGGTTGATAAAACAAAAAAAGAAGTGATTCAACCACTGCGAGTGAACTCTTTTGGTGTTTAAATTGTTGGAGATTGTGGTAAAGCTCTGGTCCCACCCCTAAAAAAGTTTCACACGTGAGTGCATACACAAATATCATTTACAAACACACACCTTCCTATGGGAACGTGCGGGAAACGTGGTTCCTCAAAAGAACAATGTTCAGTTTTGCTTACTCCAGCAAAGGAAATAATAAAAAATCATCAGAGCTGAGGCTGAGTGTGGGTGTGAGACCCATCATACAATACGGGTATCCTGAGAAAGAAGGCTGACGGATTTTTCCCACAGTTTCACAAATGTAGGTTTAACCTTGGCAAAGAAGATTGACCCACAATCATGTTTACTGTGGCAAATTTTTAATGTATTATTCTTAGCGCTTGCTTCCATTTAAGTCCATCATTTTTTATATTTTGTACTCAAGGATCCAGGCTGTATTGGTAGTTTTTAAAGCAGTGTATGTCTTTCTGACTTTCAGAAATTTTGCTAATATTTATTTGCTCAGACAACATACTCACAAACAAAAGCTGTATTCATTAATACAAAAAATGCATAAACTTGCTGCAAATCAATCATAAAACATTTTACAAGTTGTCCAACCTTGCTTTAAGATATAAGTAGAATATAATTTTAACCATAAGGACACAGTTTCTGGGAGTAGTTCATTTGAAATACGCCTCTGAGTTGTGGGCAAGTCTGTTGGCACGGAAGTAAGCTTCCACTGATATCCCATCATCCCCTTGTTTACAGTCTCTCCTGTTAGCTTACAGCCCCTTACAACCCCAACCTAACATTACAGGTGCAACAAAAATGGTGAGTAATATCAGAGCTATCCAGTCGAACAGTTGAGAGCCAGATGCCAGCTTGGACGAGGACAACAAAGACACAACTCAACTGAGAGCTTTTTCCAACAGCATTTTTCTTCTGTTCTTGATACCTCCCGATTTGAATAATTAAATATTCAGTAATAAGGTTTTAATCTAGAATTATTTTATTTATGTCTCCCATTATGAGAAAAAATGCTACAAGAGCCCATTAAGAACACCAAAGAAAGGATTTCCATTGGAGTGGATCTTAAAAGATGCATTCAGAACAATTCTGAAGAAAGTTTTCAAAAGTTATTCTAGTCATTAAGTTCAGTCTAATTTTAGGATTTCTAAAGACCAATAAAAGATGCAATAAAATAAAATTATTGGGTGTTAAATGTAGCATTTTTAGAATGAACAATAATACATTAAGGACCGCTTTGAAAGTGGGGCTTTATTTTGAAATTCTTGACCGGAAATTCCTCATGTTGGTATTTAAACAAACTTAGGAGGAAGTGTGGGGAAACTCAGGTCAGCCTTACTGTCAGGTGTGCAGGACAATCTCTGGCGTGAAGAAGCGATGGCAGAGGGCGAGGATGCAAAGGTCGTGATCGTAGGATGCGGGATCGCCGGGATAGCAGCCGCACGCAGGCTCATAGATGCGGGATATGAGCAGGTGAGAATCTTGGAAGCCACCGGAAGAGCCGGAGGACGAATCAAAACAAACAAACTCGGTGAGTAAAGTGATGCTTTACAACCCAGAATAGTGGATGGATGTCCACGAATTCCTATCATCATTTGTGGTTGGTTGTTAAATTTTTATGTTACAGCAATAAAACCACACACGATATGAAAAAAACAGAAACTCATTTGATCATTTTTTGAGTTTATATATTTTTTCACTTTTTATTTTGCAACCATCCCCCTTTTTATCCTAACTTCTCTGCTGCTAATTACATGGATCTTTAGTATTTATTCAATCAAAAAGTGATGTCACCTGATAGGTTTGATGAGTGATGAATGATGCAAGAGTACTGAAAACAAGCAGCGGTAAAAAGATCTCAAAGATAAGGGTAAAAAACTGTTGATCTACTAGATTACCATTACACTTATGTCTGCACATTGCACTTACCTTATAATTGATACTTTTAGTTGGTGACTTTTTGTATTTTTTATTTGATAAAGAACTTAATTCAAACAAAAAAGATGAGAGAAAAATATTTGAATAAAAAAGTAACAAATTAAAGCAAGAAAATACAGATCAAAGATAAACAAGAGAAAAATAAAACAAAACCCTAACACAAAAATACACGAAAGAAAATAATAGGGGGAAAAAAATCCTCTTAGACGTAAATATTGAACTTGAAACCCATTTTATTCTTACTACTAAGAAAGTATATAAAGTAGTACCCTATATTTAATTACAACAAAAATGGCATTTATTTATCAAACATGTGTAGTTTGGTGTATATATTCGCTTAAATTGACTTCTGATATCTGCTTGTTATTTATTTATTTTTTAAAGAAAAGGCAGTTCCATCACACTAGGTTTCCCAACCATAATCCTCGAAAGCACCAGCCCTGTGTGTTTTAGCGGTCCTACTTCATTGTTGATTACCTGGAATTCCAGGTATTTCCAGATTCTGATTGACATAACACACCTGTGAACAGGGCAGGGCCAACCTCAGAACAAGCAGGGGAGTAGGTCCGGAGGATTAGGGTTGGGCATCCCTGGCTTAATCCAAACCATTGTTAGATACTGTGAGATTATTTCCAAAGATTAAAGGTTAAAATACTCATTTATCTTTTTTTTCTAAGAAGAAAAAAGTATTTAACCATTTTGTGTGTTGATTTGTCATATACTGTTTTAAGTTTTATTATTTATCCATCCAAACGTACAAGTAGCCATAAATGTACATCCATTTATGTAAGTATTCTTATTTAAAAAACAGTTTCATAATGTTTGCTTAAGGTGTGTTAAAATGCTATTTTAATTTTCATCTATTTTTTATGCATTATTCTTGCTGATATCGCAGTTTGGAGAGAATCACACATGGAACGAAAATAATAGTTTTCCGGGTAATTTTTTGTAAACAAAACAAAACAAACAAAAAAAGAAGAGAGTATCTCTATGCTTTTTAACAAGTACCCTAGTCAAAATAGTTAAAAAATATGCAACTAAATAACATAAAATTTGTGAATAGAGTTGATTTATCTAAAATAAATAAAAATGAAATTTCACCAAAAAAATCACTGTTGTAACTTTCCATCTATATACTTATCTGTAATGTGTTTTATTCAGCAAATTTTACCACAAGGACATCTTATAAAAATCATTTTTAATGCGTTCCTGAGAGTATTTTACCATGATTGGAATATTATGAAAATCTAGTGTCCATCTGAAGACAAGAACAAAGACAAGACCCACAAAGAAGGGGGAGTGCTGTATTTTTGTAAAACTTAGTATCATACAGTACTTCAAAGATACTGCCCTCTTGTGGTCACAGTTTTTTTTTTTTTTTAGAAGGCAGAGGAAGGAAAAAAATGCACTTAAGGCCAATAACAATAGAAGTATCTATGCAGTAGAAGTAAGTTTAAGTGTGTCAAATAAATTCAGGCAGTTTTTCAGACAAAAACATCTAATACTGTACATGGGTAAAGTTTGGAGTCTTTTTGTCCAGTCTAAATGAAAAGTAACTTCTTAGAAAACCGCTTATGCCTTATTTCAAAATCAAATGTAAATTTGAAAGGGAAATTTTTTAGCAATCTTTAAATCAACTTCTGATCAAGAAAACATTGGGTTCACTGTGATAAGAAAAGATGGGCAGATTCTACAACTCATACCTGAAAACCCAGTTACTGGAGAGCAGAAGACTGTGTGCTCTCTTTATAGGTCATAAAAGTTGTGAACTTTAAACAGCACCTTTGAGATAAATAGATGAACAATGCAAAGAAAGGTTTTGAGAGGAAGAGTGTATAGTGTATGTATCACATGTCCCAAGAAGTCATGGCGGTCAGTGAGAAGTCAAAAACAGTGATAATAGGCTGCGGGATATCAGGTATTGCAGCAGCACAGAGACTCATTAAGGCCGGATTTCAACATGTGCGGATACTTGAAGCCACTGCAAGAGCCGGAGGACGAATTAAAACCGGCAAAATCGGTAAGCAGGGATTTGTTTGTAGCTTAAAAGTCCAATGTTTCTCACAAAATCTCCCTAAAAGTTTAGGTAGATAATAAAGAAACCACTTTAAAATGGGTAGATGTTGTGATATCCACTTTAAATTTGTGTGTTTCTTTATTTTGTTTCTCATTCTACAGGTAATAAAATAATAGAAATAGGAGCAAGCTATCTTCACGGCCCATCAAAGGAGAACCCAGTGTTTTGTCTGGCGCGTGATTATGACCTCCTGGATCCAGAGGCTCTCACTCCAGAGAACCAGGCCGCAAATGTTGATGAATATCCTCCATGGGTTGCCAACTGGTTCACCAGTTCAGGTAATTAGATAGAAATTCTTCACTTTTAATTGCATTTCCATTTTGAAAACAACTCTCTGACTTGATGAATATAATTTTTCAGGGCAAAAGGTAGATGATGACTGCATGAATCCTGCTCTGGAGTTGATTCACGAGCTTGTGGACAACACTCCAGAATCTAAAAAACACAAACAAACATGGGAAAGTGTTGGTCATTTCTTGCGGTCAGAGGTACATTTTCTTTACTGCTCCCACTATTTTTTTTATCTTAACTCATAAAATAAGAGACAAATTGTCGCAGGACATAGTGTATTTTTAAAAATACATTTTATTGTGTCTGCAGGCCCGCCGAAGGGCAGAAAAGATGTGGAAAAAGGAAGATAAAGCCACCAAGAAGCTGCTGTTTTGTGCTCTAAGTGCCTTGTTGAAGTTTGAATGTTGTGGAAGTGCGGTCCACACCATGGATGACCTCGACTTAAATGGATTTTCTACGTACGAAAGCATCCCTGGAGTGGACTGTATGTTCCCGAGGTTTGTACTTCCCCACCTCAACTCATATAAATGGAAACTTTATTAGTAGGACAGAGAACTGTCTTTAAAAAATTTTAACCTTATTATTTGTGATTAACCAATCACTTAATCAATTTTTGAAATCCAAAAAACAGAATCCATGTTTAATCTAAACATGTGATATTACCCCTCTCTAATTACATTTTTTTTAGAATAGTATTAGTATTAATATTATTTTATTGATGTAATCCTTTACCCATAATTCTTTCCTCTGACGTGTGAACTTAAGTAGAGACACTTAAATTCACCCATATAGTAACAAGAGTACCATAAAGACAAAGTCCTCTCATAAAATCCTTCCTGACAGGCTGGAAAAGCGTGTTGGATTGTCAGATGTTGGGATTGTTTGGTCAGATTTTTTCTTGTGTGTGCAGAGGATGTGTCTCCGGTGATCATAAATCAGACGTGCAACTTTTTAGGAAAAATTCCACTGATCCTGCTCTAAAGCCTACTTGGGAACAATAAAGTTTTATTTTTTTCTAACGTTACCTATAGAACAGATTTTAAAGGGACTTAATCTAACTGCTATGTTTCTCTCATCAACTTTTTTATTTTGTAAATGTGTTTTTTTTTATATATTTTCTTGAGTTTTAATGTTGTCTAAGTTTTATGTCTCCCAAACACGTTGAATTCCCTCAGTGTCTAAAAAGTTCTTGACGAATTAACCTTAATCTTACATTAACCCCAGAGTAATGTTCGACTTTCCTACACCTTGCAAATGTGAAGTTCCCCCCAACTGTAGAATAGTTTATGACCTGATCTGCGAGCCGTTCCCAGTCACTTGTCTGTGGATCTATGTGCAGTGGCTTTGAAGGCCTCATCAGCAGCCTGATGTCGGAGCTCCCCCCTGGCTTAGTGTCCTACAACCATCCTGTCCAGAGTATCTGTTGGAACAACTCTGAGGCTGGAGCTCACCCTGTGACAGTGGAGTGTGCCAATGGAGAGAAGATCCCTGCTGATCACGTTATCGTTACAGTTCCTCTAGGTGAGGGGCAGCTCATACATTGCTTGCTTCAATAAATGAAACCAAGAATCAATTTATGGATTTATTTATTCTCGGTGGATTTCTATCATTGAGCATTGTTAAAGACCCATTAATTTTGATACACAAAATTTTAATATACAAAAAAATGAAATAAAGTTAAACTGAATTTTGCAAATATATATATAAATATGCATTCTTTTGTCAAACTTGATAAACCTATTGTGTTTTCTAGGACAGAGTTTCGGCAGAGCTGCAATAGTTCATTAAAAATTCACCTCTGAGTTGTGGGCGTACCGTTGACACGGAGCAACCCCGCCCCCAATTATCCTCCCCATTGCTGAGTGTGCAACAAAAATAGCAAGCAATATTGGAACTATTCTGCTGTAATTTGTGCATCTTATTTCATAACTACAAAAACTACTACTAAAAACGAACTTTTTTAAACTGTATTTTTTTCGTTTGCTCCTAATAAAGAAAACCTCAGAAAGGCAATTTTTTCTCCCATCAGAAAAATGCCATAAGAATGTGCTAAAAACACCAAAAACACAATTTTTATTGGAATTTGTCTTTTAAAAAATTTAGAAAACAGTACTATGACAATGGCAAGAAAGAATCTTCAGTGAGAAAAATACTTTTTAATGATTTACCAAAAATATTCTCTCTGAAGTAGTTAAGTCTTTGACTTTCTTTCAGGATACCTGAAGAAGCACCACTCCACCCTGTTCTCTCCACCTCTTCCAAAGCAGAAGCTGCGCTCCATCGAAAAACTGGGATTTGGAACATGCAACAAAATATACGTTGAGTTTGAGAAGCCGTGGTGGGACGCTGACTGTGACATCATCTACCTGGTGTGGGAAGATGAGGTCTCTGATGCTGCTATAAGAAGTTTTATTTAGTAAAAAACCTGAACACATTGATTGCTTTAATACATGAAATGACATCTACAGATCTTTTATTATGTTTTTTTTTTTTAATTTGTTTTGTTTTACTTCAGGAGGATATTTCCGACCACGTGTCTGATATAAGCAAGCTTTGGACACGTAAAATCCCATCCTTCACGGTGATCAAACCCCCTGAAAGGTCAGATTCACACAATTCATCTGAATTATCAATCTGAGCGCTTTAACTGGGTTTTACATTTCACAGCGGCAGCCATGTTCTCTGCGGCTGGATTTCTGGGCATGAGGCCGAACACATGGAGACGCTTCCAGAGGAGGAGGTTAGGCATTCTATGACGGAGCTCATCCGTACTTTCACAGGTAAGACTCACACGTAAGCAAAATGAGGGAGAAAAATACTATTTTATGCAACCTTAAGGATTAAAACACGATCGGACCACCGATGGTGGTACTAGATTATCTAATCAAAACTACCTACAAAACTAAACTAAAAACTATAATAATTGTAAATATCCTAAAGTACTTTTTGCTTATGGTTTTGTCCTTTAGGGGACTCCACCATCAGACCAAAGAGAATTCAGTTTAGCCGTTGGTTCCATGATCCCTGGACATTTGGATCCTACAGTCACCCAGCACTGTCCTGCTCTGCACAGGACATCAAGAACTTGATGGAGCCCCTACCCACCAAAGGAGGGCAGTCACAGGTGGATACCTTACATTTGAACATCCTGCACAAATATGTTACACCATGAAATTTTGAATCATTTGCGTATGCTTCAGCTCCTGCAGGTGTTGTTTGCTGGAGAGGCGACCCATCCCTGTTATTACTCCACCGTTCACGGAGCTCTGCTCTCTGGGTGGAGAGAGGCGGACAGACTCATCTCCCACCAGTTTTAAGCTCCACTTTGAAACCATGATGTTCTAAATTTTCTCAATACAGTGTATTTCAATCTTTTTCAATCATGGGAATAATAAGATTTTTAAAAACAGTAAAACCTTAATGTCTATTACCATGAAAATTTGAGTTAATTTTAAACTTATTTTGAAAGAGAATTTCTAGTGATCATATAGATTTATTTGATTACTTAGAATAAAAAATAAATGAATAACCAGGGGCTTTCTTTATATTTTGTCATTACATCTTGCTGCTATTGAATCAATAAAAACTGTTCTGTATCTTAGTCTTTCTTGTGGCTTTGTGAGTTAAATTCAAAAGAAAACACTGTGTTTACTCTACTATATTAACTTTAATTTTAAAAAAATTAATGTTTATTCTTTTAAGTGGTTGGTATTCTTATTTTGTTTTTTATTGCCAGAAATAGGCATGGGCAAGGGGGCTCCTCAAATGTCGTGACTGCCCTCCCAAATCCAAAATTAACTAAATAAATAAAAATTACAAAACGCACACACAAAATAGCAACAAAAAAGGCAAAAAATATAAATAAATCAAAGAAAAAATGTAATTATTTACAGACAGACAAAAAGAAATCAAAGACAAATGCTGACTCTTGCTTGCCCCAAGCCCAGTTAAGTGTGTTGCTCATTAAATTAAAAAGACATATCAAATAGGTTAAAGGAGATCATAAATATATGGATAGAAAAATCCTTTTTAAGCATTTTAGGGGCTATTCTACCCACACCCCACAGTGGGGCTGTCTGAATCCGGGCCTGGCTGTCAGAATAAACACTTGAACCTCAAGCCGACATTTAAGTGGGGGTTTTATTTTGAAACTCCAAACCGGAAATCTTTTTTCTTCCGCTTCGAGGGGATGTTGAGCAGAGTTCATTGCCAAGTATGTGTTTGTGAGTCAGATGATGGCGAAGAACGCTAAAATCGTGATTGTAGGCTGTGGTATATCCGGGGTAGCAGCGGCACATAGACTTATTAAAGCTGGATATCAACATGTGAGGATTCTCGAAGCTACTGGAAGAGCCGGGGGAAGAATCAAAACAGGAAGACTGGGTAAGCTAGCTGCTACTTCATAACTTTATGCTAGCACAAACGTTTTTAGACAGGAAAGAATATGCACTATAATGGTTTGGACGAATCATCGCAGCAGAACTAGAGCATGAGCTGTGGAGTTGGATAACATATATATAATATATCACATACAAAGTTATAAATGACACACTTAAGTGTGTTAAGTGTGTCATTTATAACTTATGTGATATATTATATATATATGTTATCCAACTCCACAGCTCATGCTCTAGTTCTGCTGCGATGATTCGTCCAAACCATTGACTGTATAAGAAAGAACAGTCAATTTTACAGTCAATGGTCCAAACCTGCAGAAGCGCAGCTTCCGTTAAGGCAAAAGTAAAGGATGAATCTGTTCTACAATTTAAATATGGTCTTTCTTGAATGATACTGCACATAAACTTTTCAACCTAACTTATATTTCATATATATTTTATATTTTAAATGCAACACTTCATTTCTTAAACTGATCTGTAAAACCATTTGAAGAAAATCACAAGGTTGATCTTTAAAATAATATATCGGTTTTAAAGAAGGTCTTGATTTTTCTGCAAAATATTGAATTCGTAAAAGAGATTCCTATTTTTGTTTTTTAAAGGTCAATTTTTAAATTGGATGTTGTAAAAAAAATCTTATTGGCTTTAAATAGTTCAAATGATTCTCTAAATTATGTAACTATGGTAGTTTTACCTAAACACAAATATAGATAATGCTTTTAAGCTGTTTCTAATTTGTTTACACTTTTTGAGGAACTAATTAGGACTAAAAAAAAACAGGTCTTCTGTTAAGGTCCACAAATATGACATAAAAAGATCAGAAATCTTTTGTCGTCTGTATAATAACTTTCTTTTATCACCTTTGCCTTCCTAGATATGAGATCAAAAGTGTAGATCCTCTTATCTTTATTATTTATGCAAAAACAGATATGTTGTCAAGAACGAACACTCACAAGTACAAGTAGAAAGCCAAGAGAAACTCTGACTTTACACTCTACGAAAATACTACAGAATTTCCAAAGCAGTTATTTGAAATGTCAAAAAGTTCCCTGTTCTACCTCAGTATTGTTTATCTTTAATTAATCAAAACAAACATTCTTCCGAGATATTCAGTTCTTATCTGTAATTCTTTTCATGTCTTTTTCCAAGAATCTTTATGGAAAAATCAAACCAATGAACCTTCCTGGAAGTGTTCCTGTATGTTTTCTTCCAGGAACCATAAACATTGAAGTTGTTAAAGCCTCGAATATGTACGTTTCCATATCCACAAATATGTAGGATTACTGATAAGCCAATGCAAAGTGTCATAATCGTGTCTGACGAAATGTTTTTGTGAGAGTCAGACCACATTTCAGACAGTCATTCACTAAAAATGCAGAACTGTTTTAGATTTTTCTGTATATCCCTGCAAATCTTTAAGTTCAAACATGGACATTTTCAGGAAGAAGAGAGTTTTTGTCTCCATTTGAGATTGTTTTCTCCTTTATCCAGCAGATATGGTACTGCCAAAAATATATTAATTGCACTTTCTAAAAAAAAAAAAAAATGTTCTTTTTAATGCTATTCTACTACTTCAGAAGAACAAAGTCCTATATCCAGTGTCTGTATGATCCTGTTAGGCCAGAGAACTTTTATAGATTAAACAGTGATATTGCATTGCTTAGTGGATTGTTGCACTTTAGTGACATCTTTAAAGACATATTCTGTTTTTACCTCCCATTTCTCAGGTGATAATGTCGTTGAGATCGGAGCAAACTGGATTCATGGACCGTCCGAGGAAAACCCAGTGTTCTGTCTGGCCCGACAGTACGGCCTTCTGGATCCAGAAGCGCTCACCTCCGAGAACCAGTCCGTAGACATTGGAGGACATCCGCTCTGGGTTCCCAATGTCTTCGTCAGTTCAGGTTTTAAAGCAGTTCTGTAAAAGAGTAAAATATCCTTTTATTTTTGAGAAAGCTAAACATTAAACTGATGTTTTATTGCTGTAGGCCGGAAGCTGAATCCAGAAGACGTGTCTCCGGCTCTGGAAATATTTGCAGATTTGCTAAATGAAGGCTCTGAATTTCAGAACCAAAAGGGAGAGCCGTTTGCCAGTGTGGGAGAGTTCATACGATCAGAGGTACAAACCACAACAAACTAACACTGTTAAACTGACCTGAGAAGAGCTGGAAGCCTCAGCGTTTGGTCAGAACATGGCAGATGCTTTAATGTCTCAAGGGCTTGTTCTGCATCTTGCTGTCTGGAGGTGAAGAAGCGAACTGCAGAGAACTGGAAGGATGTGGATCCAGCTGTCAGATCTCTGCGACTGTGTGCCATCAGCAACATGTTGAAGGTGGAGTGCTGCGTTAATGGAACCCACAGCATGGATGACGTGGGTCTGGGAGCCTTTGGGCAGTATAAGACTCTTCCTGGACTGGACTGTACATTCCCAGGGTTTGTATTAGCCCACTGTTCACAGATAAATGGTGTTTGAAGGAAGTGATGTTTATCTATGGTGACTGAAGGTTGTTTTTCCTTCTCTTGCAGTGGTTTTGAAGGACTCGTCAAAAAGCTGATGTCAGAACTCCCTGATGATGTGGTGACGTATAATCGTCCTGTGCGGTGTGTCCACTGGAACGACACAGAGCGCGGAGAAAACCAGGTCGCTGTTGAGTGTCGTGATGGAGAAAAGATGCTCGCTGATCACGTTATTGTCACTGTCCCTCTAGGTAATTTCAAAATATATCTAAACAAATCAAATAATAGTCAAATTGTTTATCTTTTCTAAAAATGTTCTCCAATTTGAACATATTTTGGTCAGGATATTTGAAAAAGGAGTGTTCCAGTCTTTTCCAACCACCCCTCCCTCTGCACAAGCTGCACTCCATCCAGAGGCTTGGGTTTGGAACGAACAACAAAATATTTGTGGAGTTTGATGAGCCGTGGTGGGATGCTGACTGCGAGGTCATCTATCTGCTGTGGGAAGACGAGGTCAGATAAACAGTTGGCGTGAACACGCACGCTGTTCTCACTGAATACTAATGTTTAGTGGTGTCTTAATCTCTGCAAGTGTTTGACATTTATGTCCAAATATGAAGCAGAGTAACCCTGAGTGGTTCGTGTTGTGTCTTGTGAATCAGGAAGCCGTGATGGATCAAGTCTCAGATGTGCAGAAGTCCTGGATAAAGAAACTGTTTGGGTTCACTGTTCTGAAACCCACTGAAAGGTCAAAGCAGTGTTCGTGCTCCCCCGGGGTTTTTTTATTTGATGGTGCCTAAGACTGATGAGATGTTTGCTCTTTCACCTGCAGGTACGGCCATGTTTTGTGTGGCTGGATTGCAGGACACGAGTCGGAACACATGGAAACACTGTCGGAGCAGGAGGTTGCTGATGCCGTCACACAGCTGATCCGCAGGTTTACAGGTGAGAAAACCTCAAACTCTTTCACCAAAATGTTTTTTTTTTTTTTTCTCGATGTTTACTAGAATTTTCTTCCTGTTTTCAGGGAATCCTGTCATCACTCCACGGAGAGTTCTGCGTTCTCAATGGTTTTCCGACCCCTGGACCTGTGGATCTTACAGCTACCTCAGAAAAGGCTGCTCTGAGCAGGACCTGGACAACATGATGGAGCCACTCCCACCAAGAGGATCAAAATCCCAAGTAACTTCATCCTTGCAGCAAAACAACAGTGTACAAGCATCAGATTTTTGACAAACGTTTGATTTCCTCTCTAACTCTTTCAGCCGCTGCAGGTTTTGTTTGCTGGAGAGGCGACTCATCCATGTTTCTTCTCTACCGTCCATGGAGCTCTTCTGACGGGAAGAAGAGAAGCTGATAGACTCATCTCCCACTACTCCTCCACTAGTCCATTGGAAGTTCCCAAGTCCAAGCTTTGAAGAAATGACCTTCTAACATATGACCATAACATGTAATCACATTTTCTTTGGATTTATCTAAGATCAATATCACAAATAAACTACACAATAAAATACACAATCTTTCAAAATAGAAGATTGTATGTTGTTGATTTCCTTTTGTGATTAGTTAAGTAATAAAAATAATGCATCACAGACTGATTTTCAAAGTAAAATGTTATGTTCTTGAGTTTATTCAGTATGTTGTTTTTAAAATACAAAAACGAATTATTTCCTATTTTTTACTGAAGTTCACCCTAACAATACCATCTGTTTAATTGTCTTTTTATTTGTATAATTTTGTAAATTCACTTTAATAACAGCAACTTCATGTAAATAAAAAAATATTGACAAAAGTTGATTTATTTTAAGTAAATTATATCTATCTTTCTTAAAGTTAAAAAAGAGTTCTGTGAACCGAAAAAAAAAAAAAAAAACAGAAATAAAGACACGAGAATCAAAACTACTTGTTTGTGCTTTTTTTGACAAATACAAAAATTGTGTGGTTTGTGAGGCATACGATTTTTAATGTTAGAAAAAAAGAGACTTCAAAACTTTGGTTGTTTAATTGACTTACGTTTATTCAAAAAAATAAAAGACAAACGGAATTTACTACAAGCAATGCACTATATGGCCACCGGAGGGCAGTGTTTGAAGACATTTCCTGGCGGAACAAAAATTTTAACCAAGTGATCCAAGTCGGTATGTAAACACGGTGGCACACCAGTACGACGTTCGTGTAACCACAGTAGAAAAACTTTCATGTCATTTTTGTGACTGTCCGGAAAATTTCTTGTGAAGTATAAAAAGAAAAATGAGACTATTTCCGATACTCCGTAATGTCGACAAGTTCCGGACTGTTTTTGATTTTGGTGGACGGGACGTGGCTCATTGGTTCCCGGGACACATGGCCAAAGGTGACAGAAGAAGAAATGTGTTTTGTTCAGCGTGTTTAAAACATGCAGGTTGGGGGGACATTATTCTGGACCCTTGTGTCTTATATTTAATTGTTTTCGTTGCAGGACTCAAGCAAATGAAAGCCAGCCTGAAGAGTGTGGACTGCGTTGTAGAAATTCATGATGCCCGGATATCCTTTTAAAGGTTAAACATTTCACAATAAAAGAATGTAAAAAAAAAATGTATTAGGGATTATTAAATAGTTTTTGAATGTATTTGAACACAAAAAGTAGTTTAAAAATAGAACATATGTAGGCACTCCGCATAAGCTGTCTTAGAAAAATAATTTGTCTTAAGGCAATGCATTGATAAGATAAATATATGTCTGCTCTATATGTGTATCATTTTTGTTTCTTTAACAATGATCACATCCCGTTCTCTGGGAGAAACCCTTTATTTCAAAACTCACTTGACGTCCGACCACATATTCTTGTTCTCAACAAGATGGATTTGGCTGATCTCTCCAACAAGCAGGTAAACGTGTAACCAACATCCAGTATATTATCTAAATAATCTAATCAGTAATTAAGATCCCTGTACAACACATTTTTTTCTCCTGCAGAAGATCTTGAAAAAACTTGCTAGAGATGGGGTAAAGAATGTTCTCTTCACAGACTGTTTAAAGCAGATTGACAGCAGCATTAAAAAGGTAAGTACATTTAAAGCATTAGTTACAAAGTCACCATTTCTGTTGACTTATGCTTCACGATTTTTTTTTTTAATTTACTACAGCTGGTACCAATGGTGCTGGAAATTCTTGAGAACAAGCCACGATATAACCGGGATGAGGTAAGTGTTGGCTAATTGGTTTTAATGGATTCCTTACAAATTTAGTACAAAAATACCACAAATGTAATCTTTTATTCTGGTTCTAAATGCATAGATGCATCTCATGACTTAAAGCAGGGGTCTGCAACCTGAAGCTGTGGCGCCACGTGCTGCTCTTTGATCCGTCCACCATAGCTCTTTTGCATTAAAGAAAAATTTGAATAAATAATGAATTTATAGTTTGGGTTATTTTTGTTTCAATTAATTAAGTATTGTCATTTCTGTTTAGATGTCAAATAAGTTAGCAACATGATGTTAAAAGTTTTAATGTATTGTCAGAGATATTTGTCATAGGAATACACATAGGGCTGCACGGTGGCGCAGTGGTTAGCGCTCTTGCCTCACAGCGAGAAGGCCCCGGTTCGAATCCCGGCTGGGACCTTTCTGTGTGGAGTTTGCATGTTCTCCCCGTGCATGCGTGGGTTTTCACCAGGGTCTCCGGCTTCCTCCCACCGTCCAAAAACATGCTTCATAGGTTAATTGGTGACTCTAAATTGCCCCTAGGTATGAATGTGTGAGTGAATGTGTTTGTGATTGAGGCCCTGCGACAGGCTGGCGACCTGTCCAGGGTGTACCCCGCCTTCGCCCATCAGTATCCCGGGGTGGGCTCCGGCACCCCCGCGACCCCGAAAGGGAAGAAGCGGTCTGGAAGATGAATGAATGAATGACTGAATGAATGGAATACACATAAAACACATATTCTTATCTTCTGCTGCACAACAGTTCGGAGGCAAAGTTCTTTAAGCATGCAATTTAAAGAAAAAACTTGACTCTATAATGATAGAAAATACCATCTTTGACTTGACTTTCCTGCATTTTTATTTCAAGTAAATATGCTGCAGCAGAAGGAGATCTTATTTGATGAAGGGTGTATTTTATTTTGAAAGGAACCTGTATGTTCTGCTGTCTTAAATAGAATATAAAAAAACTATTAACTTCTACACTGATATATTTCAATGATTGTAATATTTAAAATCTGCATTTTGTAAATAAACGCCTCAATAGACACAAAACCACAATTAAAGTGTATTTTTAAACAGTTAAAGGGAATTTTGCGGCTCTGGCTCAGTTTTGTTGTCTCTTTTCGCATTACAGATTGCAGACTTAAAGCTTCAGAGAATCAGTTCTCGCCACATATAATATAATTTCTCTCTCAGATATTATGCAACTACAAGTGTGCTTAAATTGCCATGGTGAAGTATTCTTTTTTATTCTGAATTTCAGAATATAGATTACTGCATGATGGTGATTGGAGTGCCAAATGTGGGGAAATCATCTCTCATCAACGCGCTGAGAAGGACAAATATGAAAAAAGGTACTTTAAAAGCAGGAGCTGATATTTGCTGATAGAAATCGTTTTCTTCCTCTGTAATAGATTTTTTTTATTCTCTCCTAATGACAGGTCGGGCGTCTCGAGTAGGTGGGGAGCCCGGTATAACTAAAGCTGTTCTGACGAAAATTCAGGTGTGTGAAGAACATGTATTTATTGTGCAAATTCCTGCTTGTATTTGTGCATAAATGTTGCTGTCAACATTGTCAGGTGAACGAAAGGCCTAAAATGTTTCTGCTGGACACTCCTGGAGTATTACCGCCTAAAATAGAGAGCGTGGAAACTGGCATGAAGCTGGCTCTATGTGGTGAGTGGAAACTTATTTGCCCCGTATCAAAAATTCTCAACTCACTGTGTTTGAATCTCTGCCTCATTACTTTCTTCAGGAACTATTCTGGATCATTTAGTGGGTGAAGACATAATTGCTGATTATTTACTCTACTCTTTAAACAGGCTAAGGAAGTTTAGGTGAGCTCTCTCGTTAACCTTGCATTTGATTTTGTAAATGTTTATAAAATCACACATTTTCACACTTTATGTTTGTGGATTTTTTTTTTTTTTTTGCAGTTATGTGGAGAAATATGAGCTTCTAGAACCCAGTGACGACATCCAGCACGTCCTGAAACGAATTGCTGTAAAACTGGGAAAAACTCAGCGGGTCACAGCCCTCACTGGAGTGGGTAAGTGGCTAGCTTAAAATACTTTATAATATTGAAGAACACTGATCACGGTGAATAATACAATTTGAGAGTTTAACACAATATTCTATTAAATGTTTAAGGAAATGTTACAGTTACCGTCCCAAACTACACAGCAGCCGCTTACGACTTCATCAGAGTCTTCAGGAAAGGAGAGCTGGGACAAGTCATCCTGGATTGAACGAGAGCTGTCGAAGCGTTCTTCACCTCGAAGGATAAACTCTGCTTCATATGTGGCAGACCTGCAGAATGTTCACAACAATCTCCTTCCTATGCTTCTTATTTCACCAGGCGAGGCAGATGTCAGTGTAAACAGGATATTTATTAGCATAAAGACAGTGATAGCAAACTTTATTATGTACAGAAGTGTTTGCAGGATCTAATGGAGTGCAATTATAGCTTTGGAACAGTCTGCTCCTGAGTGGAAAGGAGGTTTAAAACAAAAAAAGACATGAATAAGGGTGTTACAAAAGCTTTAAAAAACAGTTCATTTGTTCTGTAGTCTTTTAAGGGAATGTCACCTTCACACTGACAAGTTTGGGGGAAAAGGTAATGTGGTTTGAGGCTGTAGATTCTAAAAATATTCATATTTTTTATAACTAGTTGATGGAAAAAAAATGTGGTTACAGTTTTAACAAACAAAAAAAAAAGATGCTGGTGATTTTTTTTTTCTTGTACTTCAGTTTTTAACAAATCACTTCTTTACAACCATAAAACTGTTAAATATGAAAACCATGAAAATATAGTTTGGCAGTGCAGCTTCTATTGGCAGGAAACACTGATTTGGCTTTCAACTGAAAGTTTTTCTCTTTTAGAGGAAATAAAAATGTGACAAATGTGCAAACTTTAGGTGAAATGTGTGTACTTTAAACAGAATATGTGTTTCCCTACTGGTATAAATGGTTTTGTGTAAAAACGTACAGTTTCTGTGATTGCATTCCTTCATCACCGTTGCACTGTGCATTCCAGCACAGCTTTTTTCCCAGGTTTAGTCAAAAACATCCAAAATCAGCTCAAACGTCTACACTATATTGTCCAATAAGAGTTCATATGTTGGGTATAATGTTGCGATAATTACAGAAACCACTTTGGAAAAAAAAGATCCCTTCTCACTGGATCTTGACATCAGTGCATCAAAGTAGTTGGTCCTGTTGTAGTAATCCAGGTCTTCGTCAGAGCTGTCGCTGTTGCTGCGGCGGAAGGCAGACGCGTACCATTTGTCTGCCGTCAACGCCACCGCCGCCCCTGCTGCCGCTGCACTCGCCACCCTCACCGGGGACGTGCGCCCTGCAACCCTGAAGCGGGAGCGGGTCCCACCCACGGGGCCCCCCGCTCGGTACGTCCCTGCTGTGGAGCTGCGAGAGGGAGATCCACGTGAGGAGCCCCGGGAGCCACCACGACCTCCTTTTGACAGAGCAGGCTCAAACATGAAGGCAGAGAGCAGGAGGCAAGTCCAGCATGTTGCAATCACCTGGTTCATTCCTGAGCTCTGCAGAAAAAGGTCATTAAATACATATCTTGGATGAAAAATTGGATGTAAATCCCCAAAATACAGATATTATTATAGAAAAACTGATAATGACTCATAAATCCCAGTGAAATTATTTCAGATTGAATCTGCTGAGAACATCTGTTTATTAAATTTCTGTTCTGCCCATTGATCCTTTAGCTGCATCTATTAAATTCAAGAGATCCAATCCATCTGGTTGAACAAAGTAAACACAGGCTATTGTAATCCTGCAATAGGCCACAATTTTCGTTAGACTAAAATCTGGGAAATTAAGAGGGAATATAAATAGATGTAAATGACTTAACGCCATATGTTAATATCAAAGGATTTGATGATGAAGAAGAGCGCGTGCACGCATGATGCTCATCCTATGGTTAATTAGCCTGCAAGCTACGACTGTAACCTGCACACATCGCAGGCAGCGTTTATGATCAAATCCATTTGTTAGGATTCTGTTCGGGTTAAACATGTGAGTGGCTGATCTTTACCTTTCTGCCCGCGGATGTTCTCCCTGATGAGGATGTGATGATGAGCGGACTGAGGCGGAGGAGATGGTCGCGGACGATGCAGGTTTTTACAGATGAGTGATCGCGAGAGCGAGCGGCGCGTTCACATCCGAGCGGGTTCATGATGCAGTAGAGGTTCACGTTCAGGCTTTGATTTTTGTTTTATTTGATTTAATATATAAATATAAATAATTACATGAATGCTAATGAATTATTAGACAAGTAATTTTTGAAATTACGGTTTAATTTTTTTTGTTTTAATTTTTTATGGTTTTTATTTTATCTTTTTTTATATAGTTTATTTATTTTATTTTACGGGACAATATTACTTTGTTCCGTTTTTAACTTTTGTCTGAACAACCAAGGTTTGTAAAAAAAAAAAAAACTGTAAAAAAATAACTTTTTTTGCAATTTTCCATTCTTCATGTGCATTTTGTTTGTGTGCTCATTAATTCATTAATTGTTGGCTATTTTTGCTGTTTATGTTTTTAATTGATTTTTTGTGCTATTTTCATTGTTGATGTTTTAAGAGGGAGAAATAGATAACACATTTTAATTTTGATAGTTTTGAGTTATTTATTTAATTTTGCCCAGTTTTGCCCTATTAAAAAGCAAAATAGTATTTTTCTAGTATTTTAAAACGAATGCATGTCGAATAATGTTTTTGAAATTATAATTCTTTATCTGTTTTGTTTTAGTTTTTTTTTATTGTTTCTGCCTCCTTTATAGTAGGCTATCCTATCAAAAAAAGTAGTTAGTGAAAGTTTCACACAAGTGAAGTCTGACTAATTAACTAATGAGTAAACACGTTTTTGTTACTTTTAATTGTATAGTTAATGTTCTATGTAAGTCAAACATTTAAAGGGTTTTGGAGGGTTGAAATAATCCATCTATAATACATAAGTAAACTATAAAATAGCTCAGTTGTTTACTTTGTGAATTAAACTATTTGTTTTCTCTCCTTCCTAAATTAAAAGAAGCCAATGTTAAAAGGCGCTGCTTACCTTACCGTACATGGCCGCTAGGTGGCAGTATCTATGGAAATCAAACATGACGCCGCAATAAAATCCACTGAAGAAGACGGACAGTAGGGCAGAGGTAGAGGTAGAAGTAAAGCTCAGAATCTGATGTCATGGCTTTCCTGTGCAGAAACGCTGCTTTGCTCCTGAAGCCTTGCAGAGCAGCGCCAGCCCTCCTGTCTGCCGGCCGCCTCTACAGCTCAGGTGTGTGCTCCGAAAGCCAGCAGCGGTTTTAGCTGCAGCGACCGACTGCTGGTTCCAACAATGTCAAGAAACCTGCGTCACTCCTCAACGTGCAGCACAGAAACGCTGCAGTAACTGAGTTTGTAGCAACATTTACAAACATGTTCCTGTAATTTGGCAACATATATCGTCTTTTACTTTGAAAGGCACATGTACACAGAACTTATCTTGTCTGGTGAATGTTTTTACTTCAGTGTTTCACACAGTTCAGTCACAGGCAAGCGTTTACAACTTTACAACCACATTGTAAACTTTATAAATAGCATAAACTGTGATGGATTAGTTATTGATTGATTTGAACTAAGAGCCACATTAAGGACATACATTGTAAAAAGAGCTACTAAAAAGGTAAAAGAACACCAATCAAGGAAATTACTTAAAGTAGTATAGTATTTTCATTTAACAAGAAATCTAATGAAAATCTAGAAACAGAGTTCCTCGTATTGTTCAAAAAATAAGCAAAAAAAGTGATCTGTTTGATAGAAATACTAAAATTGAATGTTCACAGCCCAATGAGATTCTTTGTGCTATTTTTAAGCAAGCTGTATTTTTTTATTTTTTAAATGTACTTTATTGTAGTTTATTTTGATTATAGAGACAAACAAACTAATGTAATTAGTGGAAATGATTCATTTTAGAACAAAAGTGAACAAAGTGATACTACAATCTCAGTACAAATTGGCCCATCTTCAGTAATTGTCATACAATCTAAACTAGCACTTATTCCTAGTACATATATTTATTTTTTTGTTTCCAAATTAATGAAAATGAATGCCAATCTACCTTGTCAGCATTTATTAAATTCTAAAGTAACATCCTTAAAGTTTAACTAAAAATTATTAGTTTTTTGAGTCCTAAATCAAGTTTTTCTATTGTAATAAGTGTGGAGCAAAATGAGTGAAAAATTTTAAGAATCATTTCCTTTTTTCTAGATCTTAGCTCTTAATGACAACAATTCTCTATTGTGTTGATTTAAGAAAAGCGTGGAAAGGTATAGACTAGAGTAAAGATCAGTTAAAACAACGTCCAACCTGGTGAAATATCTTGAACATCTAAAAGTTTAAAATTTTTTGGGAGTGTCAAAAAGGTTGCAGTGTTTGGGGTATAGGAAGGCAAGATTTCTATTTTTGTCTTTTTTTAATTTTATTTTAGACATTGAGGTTATAATTTTTTTATGCGTATTCACTGGAATTTCAGTCAAATCCAGAATCGGTGTGTAGATTTTGTGAATTTTTATCGATTACTACAAACTATTTTGGGGATAAACAATGCAGTTTAAAGTTTTAATTTTATTAGAACTACCCCAAAAGACTTTTACAACCCTAAATATTGCTTTAAAAACTATTTTTTAATAGAGATTTTCCCTAAAGTTCCTGATTATAACTGATCTCACTGGAGCTCCTCTACTTTTTTTTCTTACACAGGCGGTCAGTATGAGTTCATCATCGTGGAAAAGCGAGGTGAGAAGAACAACGTGGGGTTCATTCAGCTGAACAGGCCCAAAGCTCTCAACGCTCTGTGTGACGGTCTGATGAAAGAGGTGGGACACGCGCTGGACGATTTTGAAGTGGATGCAGGCGTCGGAGCCATCGTCATCACCGGCAGTGACCGAGCCTTCGCTGGTACGAGAAGCGAAGACGTTTTTCTGTGATTCTGTCAGGGACACTATGTCAAACCTGTTGTGTTTTCCAGCTGGAGCTGACATTAAAGAGATGCAGAATCGGACGTTCCAAGAATGTTATGGTGGGAACTTTTTGGCACACTGGAACAGAGTGTCGACAGTGAAGAAGCCTGTGATTGCAGCCGTCAACGGATTTGCTGTAGGTATCGTAGGATTGTGTGTACTTTGCAACTTGCTTTACATGCTGATGTTAAATTCTAAATCTCTAAAGCAGCACAAGATTCAAACCCAAGCTTGAGAAGATTTTGCTGAAACAAGTTAATTATGTCAATTACATAATTGGATATGTAATTAAGCATTTTCTTGCATCCTACCACCTGTTGTTTATAAAGTTTAGCTATAAAAAAAGGCAAATAAAACTTGAGTGAATTGTGTGGAAAACTTTGTGTCTCAGCTGGGTGGAGGCTGTGAGCTGGCCATGATGTGTGACATCATCTATGCTGGAGAGAAAGCACAGTTTGGTCAACCAGAAATCCTACTCGGAACCATTCCAGGTAACAAGCACATTTTTTTTTCCTTCTTTTTTTGGAAGAACTCCTCATGACTCTGTTGCCTGCAGGGGCTGGCGGCACCCAAAGACTGACGCGTGCAGTGGGCAAGTCCCTGGCGATGGAGTTGGTGCTGACAGGAGACAAAATTAATGCCCAAGAAGCCAAACAGTCAGGTAACAACCATGAATCTTGTAAAGTCTCACTCTGATCATGTTTTGATCTATTATAAAAGAGGTCTTTTAATTATCTTTTAATACACGTTTTTTTCTGCACAAACCCAACTCTTCAGTTAGTTTCTTTGTAGCTTTGAGGTTTTTTTTTCTCCAGGTTTGGTGAGTAAAGTTTATCCTGTGGACCAGCTGGTGTCTGAGGCCGTTAAATGTGGGGAGAAGATTGCTTCCAACTCGAAGCTCGTTTCTGCAATGGCTAAGGAAGCTGTCAATGCAGGTGTGTGAGAGTACTGAGTAAAAATGTGAAGTATTGTGCTTTAGCTCTACCTGACTGAACCTTCTGTATGTCTGCAGCATTTGAGCTGACGTTAGCAGAAGGAACTCGACTGGAAAAGCGGTTGTTCCACGCTACCTTTGCTACAGTGAGTACGACAGTCCAGTAAGGAACACATCTAAAGATGCTCTGAGTCTTATCGTGTGATTTCCCTCATAGGATGATCGCAAAGAAGGCATGACCGCCTTTGTGGAGAAGAGAAAAGCCAGTTTTCAGGACAAGTAGATCAGGAGTTTGATGACAAACACTGATGTCGATTCCCGGTTTGATTTCTTGAATGATGTGGAGATTTGACACTAAATTAGTGCAAAGCTGTTATCTTCTTCTACACAAGAGCTTCCCCCTCTGGGGCTCTTTGTCACAGCAAATGTAGTCTGAGTGAAGAACATCTGTCAAGGACCATGATTTGATAACCATATTTCAACCTGTGTGTTACAGGAATGATCTGCCTTGATACATTTTGCGAAGTTTTTCGATGTGTAAATGTTTGTAGTTTTGTTTTCTGCAATCATTTTACTAATAAAGCTACAGTAATTCACTGTCTCATGGATAAAGTTTGAAGAAATATAGAAAATTGTAAGTTTGAGCAATACAGTTGCATAACCCCTTTACTACCAGCAATGAAAATGTTCTAAACCTTAATATCTCTCTGACTACTCCTGAATGAATTCTTTTTTTTATCTCTACAGAGGTAACTTTGTTTTTTTTAGTTATGTCAAATGTGAAGAGTGTGGCTCTGAAAATTTTATTTTTTGGTGTATGTATGTGTATTTATATATTATCTGTTGTTCTGTAGGATATATAAAAAAAAAAAAAAAAAATCAAAGCTGTGTAAGGCATGTCTTACCACTAGATGGCACTCTTGAGTTTCACAGAGGCAAATTCATTAAATGTCGACAGTTAATTTCGCAGACCTGTTGGGTAAATGAACACTCTTTTTAGGGATTATGAGTCACAAATGATTAAACTAGAAACAAACTGATCAATCAACCATATTTACATTGATTTTTAAGGGTGCAGAAAGATATGTTTCATAAACTACAGCAAACAAATGAAAAAAGAACAAGTATGTAATTATTATAAAATAACTCATTTTTATTGTATTTACAACAGATTTCTTTTGTCAATGTTTTGTCCTCAACAGGCGCTCTCAATTCAGCAACTAAAAAAAATAATAGGCCTGCTGTTTGCATTTAAAGTTAAAGTAGCTGCTGTAAAATATGGTTTATAAGCTGATTAGGTTTGTTTTCTAACTAAGGTTTTATGTCTTCTTTAGAAAATAAGGCAAGAATACGACTGATTTCCCAATTAAAACTTGCCCATAGGCTATTGTTTCTATACATTTGGTGCTCCATAAAAACATAGTTTGCACTTCAAAGAGAGAAGCAGAACAAATGTGGTTAATGTGAGCTTTCTTTAGCCTCTCCAATCATCAGAAGGCACCTTTTCTCTCTCTGATCTTCACACGGCCATGGCCTAATTGATTTTTTTTCTTCCAGTATTCTCTTGGAGACTTCTTTCTGGACAAACCCCCCTCCTTTTAACAAAACTTTTTAAAAGGATAAGAGGAAAAAAAAAGTCATTTTCTCTCTCTGTGGGGAAGGCCAGAGAACACCCGAAAAAGAACTCCTCTTTGAGGATGCCGAAAGGTCAAAATAATAAATGTAGACTTAAATGAGGCTCTTGGCGCACACAAAGGGGGCAAAACGTTACAATTTGGCAGCGCAGACCCTCATAGTGTGATGAACTCATTTAAAGAAGTGGGAATAAAGTGGGAGCAGCATGAGTCCGGAGAGGCTCAGGGGGGGTTTCAGATCTGGCAGACAGGCCTGTGAGGAGTGTTTTTTCTCCAGCTCAGCAGCCTCCAGTTTGTGTCCACAAAACTACTCTAATACTCAAAAAACAACTGTGACTTTCATTTTGTTTACCTGATCTACACTGTTGGACCAATTGGAAGCCAGTGTTTGGGCTCTGAGTGGGTTTGAACAGTGTAGGCCAAAAACCTAATTATAACCAAGTTTTAGTTTTTACAATGAAAATTACCCATTTAGCCTCATGCAAAGCAATTCTGCAAAATTTAAATGATATACAGAAATACATATAGCCTAAGTACCAAAACCAAAGGAATGCAATAAAGCATAGCTTGTTTTAACTTGATTTACCATAAAAAGCTTAAAATGAATACATAGATCCACAAAATTGCTAATTTCACCTTTATTGCAATCGTTATTTATATTTTGGATATCCTTTGCACTTTTCTTCCATCTGGCTGGAGTTCTTGCAGCTCAAATGAAACATGCCGGTGGAGGGGATTTCATCTGACAAATATTTTCATTATCTTTCCTCCTTGGCATCAGACACTCCTGGAGTTATGCAGTCACTGGAGTCTGCTTTGAATAATGTCTGCCCAAGGGTGTCAGAAACAACACAACTTGGAGATTACCCACCTTCAATTAAGATCCTACCTCTTTCTGTCAGTACAGACAAGTAGCCAAGGATCTTTTTTTATTTTTATTTTCTAAAGAACAATGCAAGATTAGGACAACAGGGAAAATGTTGAAAAGGTATCAGTAAAATGTTGGCTTTTTTGTTTTCTTTTCTACCAAGAACTTGGATTCTACTTTCATAATTTTCCACTTAATTTTCATATTTTTGATTTTACGGTGGGCTGGCAGGTTGCCCTGGGTGTACCCCATCTGTGCCAAAAAGTGGCTGGGATAGGCTCCAGCAGCCCTTTGACCCCAAAATAAATTAAGCGGGTTTGGATGCTTTTTTTAAATATTTGCGGAGGAAAATGTGGTCCAGAAAACTGTACATCATCTTAGGGAATAGGATACAATGCATTCTTTGAAAACAAAGTTTAAATTCTGAACTTGAAGTAAGCAGATGTAAAATGCATCCCTTTATTTATTTATTTTCTTTCTTTCTTTCTTTCTTTCTTTCTTTCTTTCTTTCTTTCTTTCTTTCTTTCTTTCTTTCTTTCTTTCTTTCTTTCTTTCTTTTCAGTCAACACCCAAGTCCCTGTCTCATCATTAGTGGTCAATATGAAGTATCACCTGCTGCAGTTCCTCATTTGGCCACGAGACAATGGTTACCAAAGGCAGTAATTTTCACATTTATTAACTCTTAGGTGAGCACCACAAATAATTATAATTTGCCCGATTTACGGCAGAGATTCTCCCTCCAGTTATTTAACGTACTAATAAACATTCATTTTAAAGACTTTTTATGTGGAATGAACAATTAAATATGGCTGCACTTCCTTTACGCACATATCCTCATTATTCTACTTTAACATCTTTTTAGATCCTGAATTTCGGGCTTTAAAATAAAATATATAATAATAATTTTAGTACTTAAAAACGATGCCGATGATACACGGAAGTATTTTTAACCTTTTAGATCACTTTTTCAGATGGAGGTCGCGGGGCTGAACCAAAGGCGGAAGTGCTGACAGGAAGTTCTCCTGCGTCGCGTCACTCTTCGATTCCTGCATTTCCGTGGTTGTCATAATGGTCGTTCTGAAGGGAATCCCCTCAGTTTTATCGCCTGATTTGCTGTATGTTCTCGCTAAAATGGGACACGGCGATGAACTGGGTATGATCAGCAGATATACGCATGCATAGAGCTGCACTTAGAATAGTTGACAGTCTTTAAAGACCACGAGGCAGCATAACGCTCATATGAATCAGGAAGCTGGAAACCAACACTGGTTCCACTTGTTTATTTATGCAACTCTCATGTCCATTTACTACATAAAATAATTCATTAAACTCTTTCTACTTATTTTAGTGCTTGCAGATGTAAATTTTCCTGCATCTTCTGTTTGTGCTTGTGGTCCAAAAGAAATAAGAGCTGATGGTATGTAAAATATGATCAATCTTATAGATAAATGTTATTTATTTATTTGCATGTCATTGTTAAATGTATGCATGATCCTCCTGTAGGTTTGAGAATCCCACAACTTTTGGAGGCTATTTTAAAGTTGCTGCCACTTGACACTTACGTCCCATGTCCGGTAAAAGATTGTCTGTCAAAACTGCTGACTGCGGTACAAGTTTACAATGTTTTAAAAAAAATTGTGTCATGAATTTTTGTTCGTTTGTTTTTCAGGCAGCAGTCATGGATCTAGTGGACACTGACAAACAAAAAGGTTTATCTGTCACTGTGTGGGAGACTTACTCACATCTCTTGAGCCAGGCGGGTTCTGAGGTACCGTAGGAAAGCATGTGCACTAAATCCCTTTATGTGGATAGTTTATTCTACAATTTAATTACATTTTTGTTTACACAGAGTCCTCTGGAGAAGGTGGAGAGATTTGCTTTTTATGAGCGTGCCAAAAAATCATATGCCGTTGTGGCAACAGGGTATGTTGTGTTTTTTTTTTTTTTCTTATTCTTTTTAAAAATGTCTGACTCATTTGTCAATAAAACCTAGAGCAAAATATGTAATTTGGGAAAAATAAAAGAAAATGCAACTAAAAAGCCAAATATTGAGTCAAATTGGTCTTATTTGTCATGTAAAACAATCTATTTTATTTCAAATATTGCTAAGTAAAGTTTTAACATTATATAATTACAAAAATAAAATTCATTTATTTATGTTGCTTCAACGCAATAACAGTAAAAATACACAGTGTACAAACAAGTAAATACAGCAAGAACAGTAGCTGCAAGATTAAAAAATAAATCTTGTTTTACCAGGAAAATTTGATGAACTATAAATAATTACAAAAATTTCCAACCTCAGTAATTTAATTTACAGTGTTAAGATTTGTGTTTCCTTCTCTTTTTTTAGGGAAACAGCTCTGTATGGGAACCTGATCCTAAAAAAAGGAGTCCTTCCTGCCGAGTTTCTAGAGTGACGCGCAATTTTGTTAATTTAGAGAAAACATTTTCTTGTCGAGTTGAAAAAGTTTTGTTTTGTTTGTGATTTCTGTTGCACACATTAAAATCTGAATCTTTAATCAGTGTTGTTTATTTTATATTTTTTTACCACATTAAATACTGATTTGTTTGAAACCAGAATTACATGAAATAACAATAAATGCCATAGTAATCATTTGTTTGAATATAATTTTTTTAAATCTTTAATGAATTGCAAATCAGTTACACTTTTTTGTATTTATTTTGTCAATTGAAAAAAAAAGATTCAAGCGCATTATAGTTGCTTTTTATTATCATTCATATAATTAGGGAATAAATTCCCAACTAAGTTGTTTTATTCCCATTCGAGGTCACAGGGTCACCAATCACCAGTAATTACAGAGTAACACAACCACACACTCTCATATTCACACATAAGGGACTATTTAGAATTAACCTAAGCATGTTTTGCCTGTAAAGCACTATTGAAGGAAGCCTGGATGCCTTTAGAAAACCCACGATAGCGTAGGAAGAACATGCAGAGAGGAACCAGCCGGGATTCAAGCAAGAGCTGTCACGCTATGAAAACACTACAGCACCATACATCCTGGGTTATACACCTCTATATGAATAATAAATATTTTGAAAATCCACTTGAAATTTAAACTGTGATTAGCCAAAATATGAACATTGATTTTTCTAAATAAAAAGAAAAATGTTACATTTGTTTTTTCAATTTAAACAAGCTAAAATCTGTCCATATTTTTGTAAATCTGGAGACAATTACTTCAGTAAATAAAACATAATACTTTTAAGAGTGTTTAAATAAACTTTATTAACAGAATCTAATTAAGCAGCACAGTCCCTGACAAGGAAACTGTGTGATTTTGATGACAGAGTTTTTGCAGACTCAGCGGTGGTAGACAGCATCCAGATCTTGTTCTGGTTGAGTGTGTCTTTTCTGTGGTGGTTTATGGACAAATGCAGCTGCAGGTTTGGTGTCTTCTTGGTGAAAGGCTGGGATGAAGGTGTTTCTGTGGTAGATGGAATCCATATCTTTCTCTGGTTCCGAGTGCCTTCTCTGTGTTGGCATGTGGACAGATGCAGCTGCAGCTTTGGTGTCCACTTGATGAAGAGCTAGGTTGAAGGTGTCTCTGTGGTAGATGTCATCCATGTCCTCCTCTGGCTCAAGATGAACTGTTTTCCGAGTCTGGTCCACATTTATCTCTAGAGCAGCATTATGGTTGTTTTTAGCCACAATTGGACCCAAGTGTCCAGCAGCCTCCTCTCCCTTTCTCATTTTGTGGTAGATTTCATCCATGTCAGGTTCAGGTAATTTCACAACAAGCCGATCAATACCATCTTCACCCCCCACAGCTTTGAATTTGGCATCTTCCTGCAAAGACTTTATTGAAATGTCGGAGTGGGGGTCCACTTTTTGGATTTGAACTATGTTGATCTCAGACAGTGAGGGCAGATGGAGCTCATCCAAGCCGTCTCTGGGCCTCTCGGGCTGTTTGTCCAGTTTACCAGCTCTCATGCTTTTCCATATCCTCATTCTTGGGTCGACGTCGTAATCAGTCTTATCCATGTCTTCAGGTGGCTCCACCTCCACCCTCTGGAATGGTTCACCTTTGTCATGTTTGAACCTAAAACAAGAATCAAGCATTACCAGACTTTGCCTTTTTTCACCATAAGTTTATTCACTTTCATTTGGGAAAATGAAAACTTACATTGAAGTTTCCTGGAAAGCTTTTTCAGTATGCTTATCCTGAAAAAGAGCATAGCTATGACACACTTCCATTCCAAATACCATTCAAGGATCGCAAAATCAAATAGTTTTAACTTATTGGGATAAAACTGTTGTCCTAAACAGCTAAGAGAGTTATTAAAGTACACACCCAGGGCTTTGCTGCAACACCAAGGAGCAACGAAACACCCAACACTAGGGAAATCCTTTAAGAAAAGAGACTAGATTGAAGTTAAGACTTCCACAAAAACAAGTAAACCCAGCATATTTACAATTTTTCTCACCTGAACATTGTGTCTGTCTCTTCTGAGTTCAACGTTTTCAGTCAGAAACTTCCTCTAAGTCTACCTGCTCTGAAAGGAACGAGCACTTTTCAACCTTTGCACCTGTTGTGTTTTCTTGACCTTCGTATCCTTCAAAAAGGAGACGTCAGCCATGAGTAATATATTACCTTTTATGCTGTCTGTAGTAAACTTAAAAAAGTTAATCTTATGGACCAGTATCTTTATCAACATTTTCAAAAAAAAATTTGCAGTTTGCATCACCAGGTTGTGTAAATTAAGACGCATTTCTGGTCATCTTGTACGAAATGTGTTCATGCATTAAAAACAATAAAGAAATAAGCAATTGGTATCAAATTATTAGTTATCAAAGTTCAACCGAGGGTGATTATGTCATATTTGTTATGCAACAGTGACCAAATATGGACGTTATCTAAAAAGAAAATTTTGCAGCTATACTCTGTGCAATAAAGTTTACAAGAATGACAAACAAGAAGAAATAAAATGCATGAAATGAGTTAAACACGTTATAGTTGGCTGAGCATTTATCTACTTATTGTGCAGAAAATCTCAACAAATCTTTTGTCAAAAAATGCACCAAGCTGATAACATAATAAGAAAAACTATTTGCTAAACTTTTCTATGACATGATTATTCTTTATAATTCCTACTAAATAAAACTGTGTCCACAACAATTAAAACATTAAAATTAGTGATAGCAATGTTTAAAGTGATGTCTTTTCCTAATTTTTATCTTTTATTTTGAATTGATGTTCGTTCTAATTTGGATTTTTTTTTCTTTTTTATTAGTGTATAATACATTTAGAGGTGAAGATATAGACTAAATAACCCTAACACTTTAAAATTTCATAAGTTTACAAATTATTGAGCTGTACATAAAAAGCCTTGTTTTTTAGGTTTAGATCCTCTTTAAAAATAAATTTCACTTAACTCCTGAAATTAAGACAATACGGTGGCTAATGCCACACATGCAGATTTGTTCTATGACTTCTCACAAAAAATCCTTATTTTCTTAAGTCCATTTAAGTCTCAGATACAGCAGGTGACTGAATTTAACATGGAAAAAAAAATAATTCAAATACCAAATTCAGCAGAAATTTAACAGAAATGACGCCTGTCTCAAACTTTTTTTCCATCTTTTCTTTTACCGACTGTGTCTAATGTTCAGAAGAATTTAAAAACAGCCTTTCTGAATTTGGGATTTCACAGGAACATGAGAATAAAAGTATTAACTTCACATCTTTACAGGGGGTGTTATGCACATCTTTGGTCAAAAATCCAAATATTCAATCAGAAAGTAGATTTGAATTAGATTTAATATAAATTCTTACACATATTGAAACAACTCCATGTTAATTTAAGCTTTAATCACATTCCAATTACACTGTAAAACTGCGTAACAAAATAAGGTTATCAGTAAAATCTACAACATAATTATGAGTCACAATTTTTCATGCCAGCTCAGAGATCATGAAAGATTAAACACAATATGGCAGCTTCATTACAGGAGCATGATTGAATTTCAGAGTTTCATTGCTGTAAGGATTCACAGCAGTTATGATAATTTCGGTAATAATTTCTCATGAACAGTGGGATTCAACAGGCTGTTGAACAAAGCAGAAGGACAGACACCAGAGCCTTTCTGCTCTGTTTAAAGGATGGCTCCAGTGTGTCTGCTGCTTATCTCCCCTCTATCAGATCCATATGTACGAGTCCAATATGACTTGTTGACGAGCCCCTTTCAGGTCACTAAATGGTCTGCTCCCCAATAGAAGATAAAGAATACCAGACATCCTGAGAGTGCTCTGAGAAATAAAGATGAGTGAATTAACATTTTACTGTACTCATAAGGAATGTTTCCACTCCTTTTTGTAAGGATTTATAAAAATTAAGAACACTCACAGTTCTCACACTCTATATGCACCAGCATCTTAAAAAAAACAGACTTCATTGGTTTGCTTTTTTAGATTAAGTGTTTAAAATAAAGTTAAATTTACTGTGTTTGGTTTAGTTTCATCAGGTTATGCACACAAATACGACACACTGTAATTTATCAGTTTATAATTAAAAGCAACACACTTCTCTCTCATCTAACCTACTGTTTATTTTGTTAGCAATTAATGGGTTATGTTGTTGTACATAATCAAAAGGAAGAACCATGCAAAATATCACTTTAATGACTTTATGACGTGCCCTTTAGCAACTGGATGCAGATGTTGAACGGACAATGTTCTGCAGGCTGTTTAGGCTCCATAATTAAACAAAAGTTTAGCTTTTTCTGCTAAACCTCTTTTTAATCACATTGCACCTCTGCTTGTGTCTCTTATTGCCAAGCTGAGGCGATGCCAAAAAAAAAAAAATAGAAGGCTATAGAGCCAATAATAAATTGCTTGTCTGTAAAAATTAAAATCAGCATTGAAGCTCGATTTTGAAGCTTTTGTTAGGTTTAAAGCATGCTCCAACTGTTGCATGCTGCAGCAGGAGATGACAAAATTGATTATCTGATGAAACATTTGACTATCTGCATATGTTTGGATTTGAGAGATGTATGTGTTGGCAGTTATTAGAAGCATATGTAGCTACAAAACGCCAGATTAACATAGTAGATTAACATGTCGCTTAGCAATACAAATTATAACCATCTTTCAATTAAGGATGCAGAGTTTGATTATCTGGCTTTCAGTCCAGCAGCATTTGCACTGTACCTGCAGAGTGACTGTTATCAAATGACCTTCACCGGTGCAGGAACAAATCGAGAACAGTTTTTCCCCATTTGACAACAATCGAGAGGAGACGTCAGACTCCACACCCAATTTTCACACAACATGTTTGACTTTGAAATGGAACAAAAGCAGAGAAGTCACCTCAGCAACTAAAACAATCATCATTGTCGTCATTAAATCCCATAAAGGTTGTTCTGAAACGCAGGGCTGTATTTGCGGCAAACCACCCTTCTGTCTTTGCACACAGCCTTCCGTCACGTCCCCCACACACTCACGGTGTTTAGGAAAGCTGGGGTTTTCTAAATAACTAAAATTAACTCAATGATCTACAATTAACTTAATTGATGCCCCACCAACATCAATTAAACTCCCATCAGACATGTAACGATGGATTAGAGCATGAATTACAGGTTTGGGGGAAGGACCTCCATGGAGGAACAGGAGCAAACATTTAATCTAGTAATTTTTTGTGGCAACCCCTGCTAACAATTTAATTTTTTTTTTTCTTTTTTAGATGCAAACATTTTTCAGTTGCAATCAGAGACAACATGATAATCCTGCTAGTCTGGGTTTCGGAACCACCTGATTAGTTAAATCTATGTAATACTGGAAACAGTTTTCCTTCAGTGATGATGACACAAGGAGGCAGAGAAAGAGTTATGTAACTTATGAGAGCATAGGAATCTCTTCGTTTGATGACTAAAAATGCTGATTTTTGTTTGAGAGATGACCTAGCTACGTTAGCTTTTAAGCTAACACAACCAAAACACTCTTTGCATTACATTACACCTTGTGCCACCCCTGGAAATAAAATTTTAAAGATACTAATGAGAGGGAAAACTCAAATTCTATCCTTGTCTGTGCCTCGCACATGAGCATGCTGTGCAACCTTCTCTTCCTTAGTCACACCCCTCATAAACACAGTAAACATGTGGAAGCTGTTAAAGTTAGCTTAATGGCTATTTACAGTTTTTTTGCACTTCTCATTAAATAGATTTTCCACTTGAGGGGAGCTAATGTTTTGGAAAACTCTGTAAAGAGAAACACACTTCATGCCAACACTTGGCACATGTGGCTCTTGTCAGTAATTAAAAGATCTGCCAACAATCAAGAAAGCAGAGAACTGCAGAAACTTGACTGCTGACTTCTTTGCTGAAGTTTCTTCGCAAAATCCCTATTTTTTTTTAAAAAAGTATTGAATAAACTGTGTACATATTTTTTTATTTTTTCAGTTTATGGACAGTTTTCAATTGCAGTTTGATGAATGATGCAGAAATATTTTATCTCAGAAATTGAATGTGATTCATAGATGTGCAATGCAGTGAAAATAAAGACTGAAAAAAATTGAACAAAAAACTGCAATGAATCGTTTTTGTGGGCACAAATTAAATAAAGTTTACAAATGTGGCCTGCTATGATCAGTTTACTGTATGTACCGACTGTCAAAATTAAAAGAGGGGTTTACTGGTAGACTTTTTCTGTAGCAAAAACAGAAAAGTGAAGTAAACTATTAAGATTTGTAATATAAATCTGATCATCCAATTATCTCTAAAAGACATCAACCAACGTTACTTTTGAAGACTTTCAGAAGTTTGACCCTCAGGATGTCACTCTCACTATGGACCTTTCTTGTGAGTTGTCCTGCTGCCACTTTCCACTTTAAAAAATATAAATTTTCTTCAATTACATGAAAAGAAAACCAAACTTAATATACTTGCAGCGCACAAATGCACCATGCAGCTGAACCACATGAAAATTTGAAATAGCTTTAATATCTAAATTTGCACATTTTTTGACTATCATTGACAATTGCATCAAAAAAACAAGGAAAAATAAAACACATTAATCATAGATCACAAAGACACAGTAAGCTTTAAGCAACCCCCTCCCACCTCGTCTCTGAATGGCTCCTCACTGGAGCCCGATGCTGTCCTGGCTGCCAGCTGGTGTACCCCTAACCTTCAACCTCTGACCCCGAAACCCTTCGAATCTGCCAGCTGAATGAGCCCAGAGGGAAGCGTATTTGGAGAAACCCCGAACACAGGTGCTAACAGTGAACACAGGTGTTATACATTTTGTGGTTTTTGGATACCCAGAAACCCTCTAAACAAATTGAACCCAAGGCCTCTCGGTTATGCTCTAAATTTGTGTCTGACTTTGCGTGTCACAGTTCCATCTGTCTTGATGCTCCTTGTTTAAAGGGAAGATCACGCTGTTCTGTGATGGAAAGCTGTCTGCTACAGAAAGATCCGGTTACAAGAACACAGCGCTTTCATCGTTATTGAAGAAACATGTGTCTGCTTTGAGCACTTTTGTCAACGGATGAAGGTTTATAGGATCTCTGCCTTCAATAAACCTAAAACTTTACAAAGATCTGCTCTGTCAGGACGAAATGCTAGAAAACTTGCTTGATGAGAATGTGAATCCAAAAAAGAAAATACATTCTCTTCATGAGGAACTTTCAAATGCTAAAACTCAGATTCCCTGCTTTCTGTAAGCTAAAAAATATATTCATTTTAGGGTTTTTTTTTTTTAATAGGACCTTCAGAGATTCATGAAAGAGACCATTTGTAAAGTTTATTTAAAACTTTTATCTCATCTTCCATGTAGAAATAAAAAATATAGTTTTAAAAACATAGTTGGTGCACAAAATTGAACAAAAATAAGACACCAATAAGAATAAATAAATTGATAATTAACAAAAACAAAAAGGACTGACTTTTTTAAAATGTCCTTTTCAAGCAATTAATGAAACTCTTTTTGACAAACTTCATATTTAATGGACTCAGTGTGCCAGAGACTATTATAAGAGAACATATGTCTATTTAAGATTGAGAGAAATGATTATGACATTAAATTATATGTGTGTGTTGATGCATGAAAAATTCACCTTTTCATTTTCCATTTACGTCATGATTAATAATTTGACATATAGACACATATATTTGTTTTATTTGTCTTCTTTAGTACTTTTTTGTTTCAATAGGTTAAAATAAACAAATTCCAATTTAGTCTGAAAAAATATATAGTTTTTCTAATCTTTTCTTCTCTTGTTGATTTGAAAGTTTATGCATGAAGTGTTTTTAAACTTGTCTTCCAGCCTCACAGATTATCAATAAAACAAATATAAACCCATCAATATTTTATCTGAGAAAAATATTTGAAAAGATGTAACAAATAAAGACTTTTAAGATATAGATGGACTTGGTATAAGGAGTTTTTATATGTTATTATAATTTTCCAAAACGTTCTTGCTGGTTCAATGCGTTTCATACAAACACTACATTTAATGATATGTTTTTACTATCTCCTCTATGGTCAGAAAATCCGATACAGAACTATGAGTGTCATTTACATTCTGTCTCAGCTTTTTGTAGTCACCAGTCAGGCACTGTGCACCCTGACCCCAGCTCCCACACCCTGCTTTGTTCCCACGCTGTGCCCTATAGAAGTTCTGGCTCCAACCTTTTCAAACTATAATTGCATACCTGCAGAACGCAGACGACAGCAGAGAGAAGAGAGGCGCCGCATGAAAGAGGAAGGAGTTGCCATCTGTGATATGTAAGAACTTGCTGCCACTTTCTCATGTATCCAACTTGTATGGTACAAGTCAGAAAATCATCAGTCTGTAAATCACTTTTCTCATCATCTGCTTCAGATTTGTATGATATATTTGGATTTAAAAAAAAAAAAAATTGGAGTGATCTCAGTTATTGTGACCAATTTTTTTCTGTCTTGCGCATCATCACGGTATGACATTTATTAATTTGTAGAAAAAGTATGAATAGCGCAAGTTTCCAAACACACAAAGGTTAATCAATTTGTAAACCAAACTGTCGAGGAACTATGATGTGACAATATGTAATATGAAATGTTCTCCCAAACAAAATATCAATTTAACAACAGAAAGACGAAAAAAATAATAATTTGTTTGCAGTTTCCGTCAAAGTACAGAATTGAATAAAATCATAATGTTTTTGGGGTTACATGTGGATAAATAAATGACTCCAACCCCCTGCATAGTTTTAAATGCATCCATTATAATAGAAAATACCACTGGGTAGGGTATTCAAAAGTTTAACCTAAGTACCGGTAACAGCAGTTTTTGTTTAAATATTGTCACTCATGTAGCAGTCCAAAGTAGAAAAATAACTTTTAATATTCTACTCTAGTGCTGAATGACAGTTTGAAGAGATCTAATATGGAGCTTCAAACAACTGAAATCAGTCATAAAAATAAAAACAACTAAAAATGACTAAAATACTTGTACTCTGATTCTTCATAAAATACACAAAAATGTAAATGTCCTTGGCAACAACACGGCTTCAATGCTAATGAACTTGATTAGCGATGGACAAAATAAACTGCAGGTTTGTTGACTTGTTTTGTAGTAGGCGCACAACATGCTTGTATTCAAATCTAAATTAGAAGAGCAAGAGCATAGAGTTTGTCATTAACTTTAGTGAAATCATCTGCCAATAACAGTATTGTTCTGATTATATTGTTTTTGCTCAAATAAATAATACACAAACTGCAAAAACATTTTATGTTTGAATGAGTTTGGCCGTATATATCATCAAAATGAACCCTGATTACTCTGGTTGAAGAAAACAAAAACATTTTAATTTATAAAAGTAACTGTAAGGTCAAAAGTAAAGTAAAAGTAAACAAACTCAAACTTTATTTAACTAATTCACAAACTTTTAAAGGACAGTTTGAATCACAAGTTGAACAAAAACACAACTCACACAACATGATTTTTGTGTGACGTGTACCACAGAAAATCTGAATTTAGGCGCCAGATTATGAGGCAGATTTTCTATTTGTGAACAAATTCAAGGATTTCAATAAAAAATTCAATAAAAAAAAATTATGCGATTAGCTCAGATTTCTTTTTAGTTAGTTAGGTTCACAATTTTTGGCTGAGCTGGACAACAAATGATCAAATAAACTGTTTTTTTTTCTTTTATGCCTGCTAACATTAAACTCCCTACTACTCCTACATTTGCTGCATTGAGACAATCCTACGTGAAACAGGGCGTCTTTTATTTTGAAAGGAAGTCATCTATAACCCTGTCAAAAGCAATCAAAAGTAATAAACTATTTCATATTTTGAAAAAAGGCAAATTTGTCTTTGTGTTTATGCTTTATTTAAATAAAAAAAAGCAGTTCATTGAGATCTATCATGGTAAAAACAAAATGTGTGTCTTATTTTTGTGAAATAAGACTTTGGGGCTCCTATTAGGTTGTTGGTCCCTTGTCCTAATAAAAAAAAATACTGGAAGTACCTTTTTTGTTATTCCTTCTCAAAGAATAACCGCATTAAGCATAATTATGCAAATACTTTTCAAATTAATTAGTAATATTGACATTTGTTTTATACAGAGGACAAGTATCGAGATTTTATTAAAATGTTTTTAAGTGAACTTCTAGTGTTGTATGGATTTCCAAAACAACAGACATAAAGGAGTTAAATGTCTCATTCTTCTGAAGTCACAGTGAATTAAGCTATCACAATAACTTCTACTCTAAATAAGCCAGCCCAAGATAAATCTCACTAAAGAGGGTTGTTATTATCTTGTTGGTTTACATAGCCCTGTGAACTTATCCCTGTGGAACAAAGTTTGCCAGAACGGGATCTCCTAATGTCCCAAAATCATTCCCTGCTGGCCCAAATGCAGGAAATGCTTCGCTTTCCTCTAAACCTCAAAGCAAATGATACATGCGGTGTAGTGCATTTGTGAAGATGTTTGTCCCCAGAACTTACGCTGAACTGTCTGAAGTGGATTTCATAGTATCCTTCCTGGATGTGGTCACAGTCGGTCTGTCTCCTGTCAGTCTGTCTGCCCTGCAGTGGGAGCTTCTTTTCACCACTTAACCTTTCAAAAGTGGTCGACCAACTTCAGAGGGAAAAACCAATTCCTGGGCTTATGAAGGTGTAAAGCACGTCAGTGTGAGTGAACATTGATTCCATAATGATGGTAAGGTCAGGCACACAATATTTAAAACGTCCAATAGACATTTGAGCAGGCTTTAGTCTCATGCTTGTGAAAGCAGTTTAGCACAGAGGGAAACAGCCCCGAGGCCAGCAATAACAGAGTGGAACTGATTAGATGAGGAGAGAGACGGAGGGAAAAAGAAAGAAAAGAGAGGAAAAATGAGACCAGCACTGATAGCATCTTTTAGACCACATAACTATATTAGACAGCTAAGGGCTCCACAATCTCACAGATGGTGCTGTGTTTAAAATCTCACGTGAAATGCAAACAATAACAAAAAAGTGAGCTGAGAAAATACCTCAGCCATTTAGAGTGGGAGTGGATTTTATCGACATAATTGGAATAACAATCGCTGCCATTAAGTTTAATAAAATTCAACTAATATTCAGTGAAGGGGAAAAGAAGCTATTAGGTTGCATGAATTCAAAAGAAATTCTGCTTCTATAATTTATATTGTAATTTTCAGGATATTTTTTTATTTAGCCAATTTAACGTAATTTTCTTTCACTCATTAGGATGAAGCAAACATCAACTTACAGCAAGGTTGCTCTTGATTCGAATCCTATCAAAAACTTTTATTTTGTATGTTTGTTTCTTGTGTTTCCTCCTCAAGCTTTGGCTTCATCCACATCTCCATTACTGTTAAATTTAGTTGTAGTGTTGATCTCACCGGGATGTACTCAACCCCGGGTCAAAAGTTAAAATAGCCAATTTAAACCATTTTGTTGGAGCTGTTATTCCATACAGCTGAACGGCAGTTAAAATAGGCTCCCACTCTAGTAGGTTCTACTTAGATAAGATAGAGCGGATAGAAAATGAATGAACTTGTTGGTTTGATGAAATCAAGCTAACTAAATAATAATAAAAAAAGAGAAAAAAGTAATAATTGATTGCCCTGCATTTTTAAAAACATCTCACTAAGATTTCCAAAATTTAAATCTTTAAGACAAACACATGCAGTCGGATCTTTTATT
Source organism: Oryzias melastigma (assembly GCF_002922805.2). Classification (NCBI taxonomy): domain Eukaryota; kingdom Metazoa; phylum Chordata; class Actinopteri; order Beloniformes; family Adrianichthyidae; genus Oryzias; species Oryzias melastigma. Next base: position 23,297,866 of record NC_050526.1, read on the forward strand.
TTTAGAACCCTGAAGATGATGCATGAGATAAACTATGGAATTCCATCAGGTTTGATACAGAATACCAACATCTATTTATCATTTTTTAGAAACAGATGTGGGCTAATTATTACCTCATTATCTCTGCGGACATAAAACTGTATAATTAATAATTACGTCAATTGAGAAGTAAGGAAGTTTTTGTTTATTTGGAATCTGGTTTGTCAATCAAAGCAAACAAAAAAAGTAGTAGAAAAATGATATATTTACGTAGATGTACTTTATCAAAAAAATAAAAATAAAATCTGAATTTACTGTGCAAGCGGCAGATGGGGCAAAAAGCAAAAAACGTAATTTTAACCCATATAAATGTCCTCCAGTTTTTTAGAGATTCCTTCAGGTCGCCGTTTTATTGGTCCAACAAGGAAAACTAACAGGTACTCCACATCTTTTATCCCAAATGCCACAATGCTCTTAAATCAAAGAGGGCATACTTGTATATAGAAGGTATCTGTTTTTACTTTGTATCCTTTCACTGTTTTTTTTTTAATCTTACTTTCTTTTAACATGTTTTTAAAACTGTTGTTTTTACTGTTTGTTGTTTGCTGTTTTATCTTATATGCTGAAGAACTGCTTTTAACTGAATTTCCCTCAGGAAACTAATCCCGTTATTCTATTCTATTCTATTCATTTGTTAGGAAGCAAACTTATCCTTATGCAGTTATTGTAGTAAACTTTTTTTCTAATATTTTAATGAATTGTTATTGATCAAAAGCCAAAAATGTGAATATTATCCATTTGTAATGCATGTTTTTGAAGCTAGATCTACAAATGCTATTTAAAATCAGATTTTGCCACAAAACAAACATTTCAGATAACACAAACATTTACTGGGCTTTTCTTTTTTTTTTTAATGTTCCCTGTATTCTTACTCACTTCATGTAAAAATTCATGAAAGCTTCAAAGCATAAGAGAAAAAAAGGTAACAAGGAACAAAGGGAAGGGCATTCTTTGTTAGACTGAACCGGCGCCAGGCAAAAAGGGAGTCAAACTGTGGAACTTCTTTACTCTGGTTAGTGCTGCAATAATATGTACATAGTAATATCACCTTCAACACTCCAAGACAAGGAAGAAAACGTTGCATTTTCTGGAGTTTTAAAAGTCCAGCAAACACTGTAGATGTAGGGTGACGGAGCGTCCCCATACGACCTAAAACCGCTGTGAGGAAAGAAGCCACGCCCTCAAAAAATATAAAAAAGAGGGAACGCATCCTCTCCTCTCTTCCCTTGTCACCTCTCCTCGACATGGATATAAGAAACACTAAAGCAGCACCCCAATAGCTCATCTCCATCTTCTCTGTGTCCAGAGAAGGCAGCCATTGTGTGCCTGCTCCTCTTTCCCCAAGTCAGTTCCCCATTGAAGCTCTGAAAAGACCTTTGAGGGGCCCTGTTTTTGGCTGTGCAGCTCACCTGCAGAGTGGAAACTATGGGTCCATTCTGAAGCCCAGCAGCTGCCAGGGCAGAGAGGCTGGCACCCGGTGGGAGAGAGAATAGTGGCTGCAGAGCCTTTCAATATGAAGCCACTTAGTAACAGAAGGCATGTGCCAAGCCTGCAAAAGGCAAAGTGAAGAGTCACCCTCTGGAGTTCAACAAATTTTATAGAAGAATCAGATCCATCTTCTTTTTAACTTCTGAAAACTATCTGGGCTAGATTTTTGTCTATTTTTTTTTTGTTAAATGCAACCATATTTGTTCTTAAGTAACTGAAGAAGAGCAGGAATGATTCACTCTGAGCTTAACAAAACCCAATCCTTGATTTAAACTAACAATGTTCACGTTTTATATGACAGACCTCTGAAACTGATCTTGCAGACCTGATGTCTTTACATCTCAAAGCCCCCCTTTTTTTGTCAGCAGGCTAGCTCCCACACTAGTGCTAATTTACGATGCTCTCACAGCAATTTCCACAGTCAGAGAAGTTCAATTGTGTTTTCCAGCTCATTAAGCTTCAGCACCACAAAGCTTTCATCTTCTCCTTCATCTACTCCAATCCCCTCACTTCTCTCTCCACTCTTCTAACTCCCTTCAATCCTGTTGTATACTAATCTGCTCCTTTGACACACATTTAAAAAAAATTAAAGTAGCATCTAAAATGGCTTTCCTTATCTGAGCAATCTAGCCTCTCCCTGCATTTACTTTTGGGTTTGTATGACCTTGTGTTTTGGTCGTTTCTTCCTCACTCGAGTGCAGGGAGGAATTAATGGATGTTTATTCAGAGGCCTCCTCTGTGCCCTCCCCTTCCTTTAAAAGAGATGACGTAAAATCAATTGTAATCTCAGAAGAATCAGAATTGTTCAAACTGCCAGTATATAGAGGTTATGGAGTTTTAAAAAAAGTTATTACCTAAACAAAGACAACACAATATATTTTTATCCCACAGCAAATATTTATATGTACAAAACTAGAAAAAGATTTTAATGAAAGGAAGTAAAAGTAATTTTAACTATCTAAAGCAAAGCATGAGGGGCTAATTTGTTCACATTTTCTTCAAATACAAATAAATATTAACTTTTAGACAAACAGATCCATGTAAGGCTTTGTTTTCCTAGTCCGTACTGGCAACTAGCTGCACGGCTGCATATCTCCCACAATTTTTGTTTGTTGAGATGTCAGGTTGGGATTGTGAGGGGCTGTAAGCCAGCGGGAGAGAGGATAAATGGGAGCAGGCTTACTCCACGCCAAACGTCCCTCCATCAGTGCTAACTCAGAGGCAATGTTCGAATAAATACTACAACTCTACTCAAACTATTTCCCAGAAAATAGCAGTTTTATTTTTATTTTTTGGCTAAAAATGGCATAATAATAATTAAGGCACCACTAGGAGCGTTTTTAAAATTGATCAAAATATGATCAGAGTGAGTTTAATCCATTTTTAGGTGGAAATTTTGTTTATGTCAATCAAATCTTTTGATATTGTATTTAGAAAAGTCATAAACTTTCCAGTAATTCGTTGGTTTTTATTATTTTTTGTGAAACAAATGATCAAGAAACACAATAATATTTTCACTAAATTACAACTAAGCAAGTTGTTCTTCTGATCTGTCAGAAACTGAATATTTTATAAACTGTATCCCAAGTTAAAATTAAGGATGTCGTAAATACTTTCTATTTTTTCTTTTTTTTTCCGGTTCCAGGTCACGAGCAGACATGCGTTTCAAGCTTCAACAGCTTTAAGCGATTATAATCTTGAAATATCACAGAATTTCTACAGAGAAAGTAATAATTCTGCAGTCTGAATTTTGATAATAGATCTGCATATACAATGACAAAGTCTGAAATAGTGTTATATCTACTTACATAGTCATGTGATTTATTATTTCTTGAGGATTCCTAATAACCTGATTGTTGGAAATATATAAAAATCTGGTCTTAAATTACGAACCGGATAATGATAATACACGTAAAGGAAAGGTCGAGCCGGGTGGGATTATATAAGTTCGCTTCCTCCCACTCCCTTTCAGGCAATCTGTTAATGTCTTGTCATCCTGTTTGACATGTCTTTATAGATGTAAACTTCTGATAATTGATTATATTGCACATTAATTTACCTTTTTTTCTTTTGATTGCTTGAAAAAAACAATTTTTAATCTGATCTAATCAAGTTAGTTGGAATTGCAATCAATTATGTATTTTTCTGAAATTCGAATAATAGAAAAAACAACAAAAATAAAACTTGGTTGTTGGTTTTGAAGTACAATCAAGACCTATTAAGATTAATTAAAATAATCAGATTTTTGTCCAAAATGGATTCAAAGCTTTATGAAAGAATTTTGTAATGATTTTAAGTATTGTATTCAACTTTTTTTTTAGCTCTTAATGTAATAAATCAAAAAAACATCTTTGACAAATAGGGTTTACATGGATTAGTGTCACTTGTGAATTTCGTAAGCAGTTTTGTCTTATGTTTCATTCATTTATTTATTTTGAGAGTTTTAAGTGAGTGCATGTCAAAGGTGTGCTTAAAATGTCCTTTCGCTTTTATTTCTACCTTGTTATTACTCTGATGACGACGTCTTCTGTCAAAGCAGACGACAAAGAGGCTTCAGTCCCATAGACCTGACATCCTCAGCCTTTATTCATTGGTCACTCTCCAGCATCCTCTCTGTCACTATTATCCTCTCTGAGAAAGCCTCGGGGTTCATCTCTGTTGTCAACACCACTGCAGCACTCACTCAAACTCCTGGCTTGGTCCACAGAGGGTGTCTGGTTCCATTTGTTCCCCCTCCATTTCCCCCAAAATACAACAATACAGCCACAACATCTTAATGATCACCTGTTAACACCACAGGTCCCTGTCAGCCACATAATTCCACTGATCTCAGTCAAACACCATGTGGGATGCGCCTTCCTGTCATCAGATCTAATGTCTTACACACAAAATACACAGAGGCATAATAATCCACTGTCTGCTCACCTGTCAACACTTTCCCCTGACAGCCCGCTCGGAGAGCATATCAAATGAAAAGCACTTAACAAATCAGCAAACTGAGAAACAATTACAAAGGTTTCATGTCTCATCTGTCATATGACTCTCAAGGGTTTGATGATAAAGAGAAAAATTGCTGATAAATCAACTTGATAAAAATTCTATGAAGCTAAGAGATTTTTTTTATTGTTCATTTATTTTAACAAAAGTTTAACAAAATTAAGATAAAAAATATTCTTAACAACAGAGCTTAAACAACAACAAAAACAAAAAATAATAAGAAATCGTATTAATTCTAACAAATGCTGGAAAGGAGGTGGGTAGACATCGAGCTTATCTGAGCTCACCCCTTATGCTTTTTATAAACATATTTTGAATTTAAATTAAAAATGCTGAATATTACATCAGAGAAATAACCTGATCTTTTCATTAAATAAGACTTCCCTTAAATTGGTGTTTGTAATATTTTTTTATTATTTCTCAGCTTCTGTTACAAAAAAATTAAAAATAAATGTAACATGTATTTTTTCTTTGTTTTATCAATACCAATGGATATTTGGCAGGAGGACTGAGAGAAAAATGTCTAAAGTCAGTAATGTAATATGTATTAGTCATTCTTTCTCTTACCTTTTTATTGAAAATCCTGTGAAATACAAGTAATTCCAGGCTTAAAAAAATAACAGTTAATACATAAATTCAAACTTGATAAAAACTATTAAAATATTTATTTGTAAAATTAAACAAGCTATAAAGAACAATTAAAATCCATGTCTTGTTCTCATTTCCCATCATCTAGTGTTTGATGAAGGCCCCTCTTCACAAAGACTTTTTAAATGCATAACATAAAAAGCTCAGTGTGACATCTTAAAAATGAACCTATCTATAACTCAAATATGCTTCTGTGTAACGTACTTGTTGACACCTGTTCTGTGTCCATTCTGATATGTGAAGCTTGATGTTATCAGAAGCATCGAAGAGGAAGGCACTAATGTCAGTATGTAATGATAGTTCTCCATAACCTTTAATGGAGTAGCTGTCATGACACAAAGTTGCAGAAATGTAATGAGACTGACGTGTTGCTGCAGTTCCCTTCACCTTCACATCAGATAAGAATTCTCCACATGGAAGACCTCAGGCCTCATCCTTTTCAGATGGATGGCATGACTGAGCCTGAGCGATTCAAAACCTGAGCCAAGTCATTGAGAAAGTTCCATTTAAGAAATTAATGTAACACCAACATCAATCAATTTGACTAATACTCTGACACTGCAAGTGCTAAATGATATGTTTGAATGAATAAAGGCTATTTATTGAATGCTATGAAGGAATTTTAATGAATTTGTCCATGTTGAAAGAACATTGCCACCCCACGTTCAAAGACATTTTGAGAAACCAGTGTTGGCAGGTCCACTTACAGACCAAATGTTGTTCTGCTCTGTTTATATTTTGACCACAACAGGTTCCCTTAATGTGAGTATCACACATGACACTGGCCCCTTCCTTAAAGTTTGCCCAGGATCACTGTAAGTTCCTCCAGATTTGTTGAAAGATAAAGATTCAAGCCTGCTTCAACAAGCCTCGATTGAAAGAAACAGCCTTTTAAGACAAAAAATAGGTACTCTCCACTGTGGCAAATTCATGGGTTAATATTTTTAACTGTGTGTAACTATGCTGTTTTTTAAGCAGCAGATGCAATGATTGGGGTTCACTCTTGTTCTTCACATTAAAGTCCCATTCCAATCATTGTTTGATATATTGCAAAAGTGTTCCCAGTGCTCTATTAATTATGATAATGCAGTTTTAAGCCAAAATAATGATAATAATCAAAAATGTGGCATTTTCTAGGACATTGTTTCTGCAAAGCAGCAGGAGTTCGTCAGAAATTTACCTCTGAGTTGTAGGTGGAACCATAGGGGTGGAAGTGCTGTTATCCCATCCTCCAATCAATGAAAAAAGGGAAAAATTGGATCAATTAAAACAAGTTCTGTAATTTGTTACATTGAAAATGATTAGTTTTCCCCTAATTAAAAAAACTTTATTCAAGGTAAAAGGGTAATTTGATAAAAACTAATAATTTAAATGTAAACAATTACAGAGCTTTTATTAATTGATCATTTTTTCATTTTTGTAGTGTTTGGTTATACCCTGTCCCGCTAGCTTACAGCCCCTTTCAACCCAAAATCTAACATTACAACAAAAATGGCAATAGGAACTATCCAGCTGTTCAGTTTTGAGTCAGATGCCAGCTCAGACGAGGAAGACGTTAATGGATAAATTTGTCTCCAAGTGGATGAATTGGAATAGAGTGGAGCAGGGAGCTTGTGGCGCACCAATTTGTACGAAACAAGTACACGCTTTTTCAAACAACCTTTTTTTCGACTGCCCCTAATTCCCCACGATTTGAATAAAGAAAATTAATCTTCCTTTTCTCTGTGTCCTCCATCATGAGAAAAATGCTACATGTTAAAACATTTAATTTTCAATGGAAGTGTGTCTTCAAGCGAGCTGTTGACTATTGATCAAAATGTGTACTTAAAAGTTCTTGCACAAAAATAATGACGTTTCATTTAATGTAGTAAATCAGCATAAATGTCACCAGCCAACATCTTGTCCTTTTCGTCATCTCTTACATATTTGCGCAAAGCTCGTGAATTACAAACCAATGGAGGAGAAACAGAAGCTTTACAGACAGCCCTGAACATCCTGTCAAACAGACACTGAGAGCAGTAATATTTGCAGTAAGTAGAGGAGAATGTAATGTTACACTAAATTACAGCCAATGAAAGCTTGTATGGTTACCCAGCAATCTATCACTGTCACGCAGACGGGGAGAGGGGGAGGCAGAGCAGACAGGCGCCAGGCGCAGCAGGATCAAAGCAAGAACATACCTCAGGGAGAGAAATGGTTAACTCCATTTAACCAATTGTCCTGCAGACAGACAGAAAGTCAGGCAGTCGGTGTATTCCTGCAGGCTCAGCAGAAGAGAAAAACTCACATATTTGGTTTCACTGGAAATAATTCAATTTGAGGAGTTGCAGAAAGTATTTGGAAGATGGTTTTCACAGCCTTTCAGTGCAAACATTGAAAACACAAGGCTGAAATAAGGCTTAGGACAAAGTGATTTTCAAATATTAATAGCTCTAAAGAAAAGTGTTAATAAATAATTGACTGTTTTACTTTACAATGAACAGACAGTATCAACACTTTTTGCACTAAAGCAACAACATATTACTCATTCAACAGTTTCAACTTAAAGAAATTTGACTTTTTTCTTTATTTTTCTCAATGTAAAAAATCTTATTTAGCTTTAATGGATTTTTTTTTCAAAACATCAAAGTAATATTCTACTATTGAGCCATGGTCTTTATTTTATTTTATTTTTTACTAAACTTGCATTTTTTAAAGTAAATTTGGGTTAAAAACTCCAAACAGGAAAACTTTATTGAACCTAAAAACTGAAGTAAAAGAACACATGATAAAATGTCCTTAAAGTAAGCTGATTCTTTGTTCAAATGAAAGCATTACGGAGCCTGCAGGTATAATGGAAAGCAGTTCCACTTTCTTCCAAGCCGCTATCTTCAGTGATCCGCAGCTGATGAGAGCTTTACATCGGTCAAAAACACGGGGAAACCAAACTGCTGTCATTTGAGCGCCGACCTATCAGAAGACTCAACAGCAGAGTCACGTGGAAACATCTGAGGTCTCGTAGGCAAGCGGAAAGATGAGAAAAGACCCCATGGCACTCCACTGGAGCGCAGACAAGCCCGTGCGTAAAACTTGAAGCTTATTACGCAGCTGCGTAACATCGGAGGGATCTGGGACCATCTCTCCTGCTCGATCCCAGGCGAACACACACAAACTATTAGCGGCAAGAGCTGCAGGAGAATTGGTTGTATGGCACCGCAGTTGTGCGTAATGAATTGCGCGCAGGGATCACCGCCCTCGGCTGCTCACCAGCGTCCATCAGCGCAAGACGAGGCCGCTGGAGGAGTTGGACATGACAACCTGAACCTGGCATCTCTGAAAAGATGCAAAAGCAGAGGTTCGGACCTGCCTTTCAGCGTGGAGTCCCTCATTTCGGACAGTAGGAGCTCACCAGAGCCCGACTCCGGGCGCGTCCGGGTGGAGGAGACCGAGTGTGCGTCACCGAGCGGAACTCATCGGTCCAAGTCGGAGGCGGCGGACTTCAGCGAGGACACGGGGGCTTGGCTTCAAGGTTCTTACGCATCCTCCATAAGTATGTATTTTAAATTATATGAAAACAATATTTTTTTTTTCACTTTATTAGTTTTTTCATCTTTTCAAATAATGGTTAGCATGTAACCTATATAAAACAGAGGCCTAAATGCTATATCCAGAAAGAAAATGCCCTATAGGTATTTTTCATTATTTAATTCTAAAAAATGTAAAACATTAATGTATGCTTGCAAAATTCTATATACTCTTTAAAATATTTTTTAAGAAACAGTTCAAAAGATGATTTTCCTTTTTTGCGCAACAACACAAACAATGTATGTTGTTATAAAAAATAAGATTAAAAGTCCCCTAATAAAATGTATGTTCCAATTTCCAGGACTTCCCAGCCCAACTGCATGCAATCTACGGAAACACAAGAACAACAGGAAGCCCAGAACTCCCTTCACAACTTCTCAGCTGCTTTCCCTGGAAAGGAAGTTCCGTCAGAAACAGTACCTCTCCATCGCGGAGAGAGCGGAGTTCTCCAGCTCCTTGAACCTCACAGAGACTCAGGTCAAGATCTGGTTCCAGAACCGCAGAGCCAAAGCCAAGAGATTGCAGGAGGCCGAACTGGAGAAGCTAAAACTGGCCGCCAAGCCGCTTTTGCCGGCCTTCGCCTTCCCTCTCCCCCTGAGCGCATCCATGGGCGCACCGGGCCTGTACGGGGCTCTGAGCGGCCCGAGGCCCGCCTTACCGGTACCGGGACTATTCAGTGGACCTTACGGGATGTACTACTTATCTTAACTAAAAAACTTTGAGCTGCTTATTGACAGAGTTGCCTTTAAGATGTCTTTATAATGCAAACCGTCTTGGATCAATTTGTTCATTTGAACTTTTTGTGATGAAACACAAACTGAAGTTTTTTTTTTTTTTTTACAAAACAATTGTTAACAGGAATTCGTAATATTGAATTTTCTCAAGGTAAACATAATGCTATGATGCCAATTGTAATTGTGGGTTTTTACTCAAATTACTTGGATTATATGAACATTTTTAATAGCAGAGAAACACAGCTCTTCCATCTGTTCTTTGTTTTATTCACAGAGAAGATGCCTTTAAGATTTACAAAACTCCCAATAGATAATTCTCAGATGTAATAAAACATTTTTTATTTTAAAATGTTGATTTGAGGCCTTAGAAAAAGTTAGAACTTCTACTTTCAGGTGTTAAAACACATAATTTAAAGGCACTTTTATTTATTTTTTTTTTACCCGCCAAAAATAGAAAATGAAATAATTCTAACTCTGAAGTACTTATTTCAACATGGCAGGACTCAATTTCTGTCCAAACCCAATTAGGAAACACAGTAGGCCTATATATTAAATATTAATATTTCCACAATGTAAGAAAAAAAATATTGTACTAGTTATTATTACATTTGTGTAACATTTCTTTAAAATATTTGTACGGAAGCCTTTTAAAAGTTAGACAAAGAACACTTTTTGTATGGATTAAATTTTTATCTTTGGATGGTATGGATTTAAAGATGTTACAACTAAACCTAAGAGATTTTTAGTGCCTTTAACCAGCTGCTGTGATGAAAACAGTGCTAACAAAACGGGATTTTTCTCCTAAAAAAAACAAAAAGCAGTTAAAGATGAGCTTTCAAGCTTGCAAAGAGATTTCACTGTGAACACGAAGGTCTTTGGTGAATGTAAAAAATGTCCAAAGGTCACAATATTTGTTCCCAATTTAATACTGATTTTTTTTCTTTCAGCTTCAGAACTAAAAATCTGCTTTATTGTTTGCTTCGATAAACGGTTTTAGCAGCATTTGTTTGACTAACGTGATCAAGGGTCCATTTTAAGTACATTCAACAGTGCTAAACGTGACTGAAACACTACTCTGTAATTACTGTACATTGTGTTTTATATTTTAAAAGTGAAAAAATGTCTTTTTTACAATTATTACAGTGAATTATATAAAATTTGTCATTACTTGTTTTTCTCTGTTTTTCAAAGTGTTTTCTATGGTGGCTGCTCAGTATTGTTTTGTAAAAAAAAAAGTATAAATTAATTCCTGGGAATGGTCGCTGGGCTTTGGAAGCTCACATGAAGACACACATCAAAAAACAAACATTTTCTGTTATGCAAAACCTTTAATTACATAAATTACCTAAATGTATAGTTTAAAAGGCAATATATTTAGAATTTTAAAGGAAAAGTTGATGGAAATGTTTCACTTCCTCCGTCCACGTTGACCTCTGAAGCCTCGGCTTGATCCGTGACCAAAGCACACACTTTTAGGAATCCTAAAAATAATTTCATTTTAAAAAGTTTAGAAAACATAATCTCATTTAACATATTTTAGTATAAAGAATTATTTGAATTTGGCAAGAAAAAAAACTTCAATTTATTTCCAAGTTAAATATTGAACATACATCTATTTATAGTTACTTCTAAATATTTCAAACAAACCTGTAAGAGGACTGAGGTTTTGATGTGGGGGTATTCACTTCTGAATCCTGAACTGGAGTGGGCATATCCTCCATGTGGGCCGCTTCTTTCTCACAAACCTCCATGGACTCTTCTTTCTCAGGTTGGTCAGACATTGGGTTGCAAATATCCTCACAAACACCCTCAGACTGACACACATCATCGATGGGCTCGATGACTTTCTGCTCCTGGCCTCTTCTGTCTTTGTTTCTATTTATGAAAATATAAAAAAATAGAAGAAAATATAAATAAAACATTTAAAGCAGCAAACAATTTAGAAAAAAAGACTTAAAAACATTTAACTGTAGTTTCAATAAAGCTGAAATTCAGATGCAAATTGTGATAATTAAGAATTTAAAAATCTAACTTTTTTAGTGATGCTGCAAGAACATATAAAATACAACTAAAAACATAAATGAAACAAATTATCTCAAAAAGTAAAAGTTTCATTATTCCTCAAAAATGTGCTGCCATCTAGTGGACAAAATATAATTTGCAAGGTCTTACCCTCTTTCCTTTTTAGGTTTATCAAATCTGAAGTCAGGGGGATACTTGTGAATTCTTATTAGATGATCCTTCCTTTGCTTTGCAGTTCTGAACTTCAGTTCACAGCCTTCCACCAAACACAGGTACTGAGTAATGCAAAGAAGTAATTAAATAAAAAACAAAAAAAAAATCCTGTTTAAATGTTTCAGTTAGAGAAAGGTCTGGACCAAAAAGTTAAAAATGATTCACCATGTCTTGCTTCTGGGCAAGGACAGCAAAGAGAGAGTCGTGCCACTCCTGGATGTGAATGTCAAGGAGACGGGCAGAAGGAAAGCAGCGACGGCAGGAGCTGCACATATTTCTGTGCAAGGAGTTGTAGTGATGCTCATACTCTTGCAGCAAATTAAAGCGTGCATGGCAGCCAAAGATGTGACAAGCAAATTCTGAAACACTACAAAGACAACAACAAAAAGAGTCAAGTGAATGACATCTTGACCACAATGCCTTTATTGATTAGAGACAATTAAAGTCCTACTGCGATCACTTTCCCAGTGATATTTTAATTACAATTGAGTAGTTTTTAGCCAAAATCAAAAATCTGTGTCGTTTTCTAGGACACAGTTTCTGCAGAACGGCAGCAGTTAGTTAGAATTAGCCTCTGAGTCGTGGGTGGGACTGTTGGCAAGGAGTAAACCATCTTCTATCTGCTTTCGCTCTCCTGCTAACTTACAGTTCCTCACACCCCAGCCTAACATTACCGGTGCAACAAAAAAAAAATCTTTAAACAATAACTAACCTCAATCATATCTCTAAAGTAGTAAAGATCAATCCAAAGTTTTTGATAATCAATAAACATTATTAATCCTTACATGAAGCATTTGTCAAAACATAACATGTAAAACATTTAAATTTAGGTAAAAATATGTAAATATGTAATTTATATTAAAAATGGTTGTGTTATTTAATTTAATTTTATTTTATTTTGGGAGGGGCAGCATAACAACTGACATTATCAAAGCTGTATCATAACTGTCACACCTGAGCGTTGTCTTTTCCTCTGTCTCTGAGATGTAGAGGTCCCGTAGGTATAAGTGTCTCTGGATATCTCCATCCTGAAAACAGCAGTCATGATACTTCACAAGTCTGACTTCATCAGGGACAGGTGTGCACGTGCCAAGGTAGTGCCAGAATTTGTATCCCTAAGAGAAGACTATAGGCTTGTTCAAATATTTTTTATAATAATCATTAATTCTCTTTTGGCAAATGGTTCCACAAAATCAGCTTCATATATCATTATGTTGCCGTTGTTTCACGAGTTGAAGATGTGGAAAAAAAATGCAAACAACTGTTGTAAACATGAATAATAAACCCTTAGTGCCCCCAGAATAAAACACATCGTGAACATCTACCTTCTTCATATGCTTTTTGAGACAAATATTAGCCCTACAACAGAGGGATACAAGTTCTAGCAGGGATAACTACCTTGGCAGGTTTGTTATCACCTCAAACAGCTCGTGATCCTTGTGAAGATGAAGAATCTGCGGTGTGAAAGTGAACGGATTTCCGTCTTCAGATAACTGCTGCATCCAGGCTTCTATCGGATGTGTTCCGCCGCTGCTTCCTGCTGAAACATCATGAAACTGAACAAACTCCGGCATCGACATGTTCGTCAGGCGATATCATAGCGTCTTTGTATGAATTCAACTGATCCTCAGCTGCCGCGGTTTGTTTATGCTTGAATGTGGCGCGTGATGATGACGTCAGTCTCAACTGCCAATCACCCTAGATTAAAAAAAAGTAAACTGTAATGAGAATAAAAAAAGATAAATACACTGTAACAGCTAAACGTATACTAGTTAAAATAAATTATAATTTTAATAAATATCGTAAAATAAAAAATAAGGAAGAATGACTGGTGGAACTCAACCTGCATTCTGCAAAAAAAACCCTAGATGGCGACAAAAACTATATTTGTTTTTTCTGCGTGTGAAGGTGAACCTTTTTTAAACCTTGATGCCTTCGCTTTTTAGATAAATAACGTATATCTTAGGTTTTGATTTTAATAATATATTTTTAAAACAGTTCGGTGTCTTAATGCCTTATTTGTATGGCAAAAAAATTATGTGCAAGTTTTAAAACTGAATGTAGTCACATAAATGAATACATTACAACATTTAAAAAATAAAAAGGAAAATTGAAATGAATTGTTCCTTTATCTTAAGAACAACAGTTTAATTGGAAGCCTGTTGTTTCACATGCAAATTTCCAGGATATTACACAGCAGATGGGCGGAGACTTGAGAACGTTTCTTTCAGACTTCTTGCTCTCAATGACAGAGTCTGTCCGACAGAGCAACATGACACACTGGGGATGTCTAATATGGATTTTCTTCTTGTTGCAGGGTAGGAATTCAGAAAATTCTTGCTTTCTTTCTTCCTTTTCTTTTTTCTTTCCTTCTTACAAACACTTGATGCTATTTTCAGGAGTAGTTGCAGCTGATGTGGGGACTCTGCCTCATGTCTCAAAGTACCAGACAGTGATTCCTCAAAGGCTGAAGGATTTATCTCTCATCAAAGATACTGCTGCTCACGTGGTGATAAGCTTTACTTTACAAATTGAATTTGACATCTTTGATAAATCCTGACTCCTTACCTTCATTCTGCTTTTTTTTTTTTTTTTTTAAACAGAAATATCCTGATGTACTCCAATACTCATTAAGTATAGAAGGGGGGAAATATACTTTACACCTGGAGAAGAACAGGTAAAAACACCTTTTATATCCACTGGATCAACTTTCACGTTTTAAGCCTAATTCTTCTTAACTAATTTTGTCTTTTCAGAGATCTTGTTGGGAACAACTTTACTGTGATATCTTACTCCGATGATGGTGCCAAAGTGTCATCTACTCCAGATCTTGGGGTATGCCACTTTTTAGTTGCCTAATTAGTAATTAAGAGGAAAGAGGATCATTCTGAGAAGTTTCATGAATGTGGTGTAACGATTATACCTTAAGGCTTGACTCTACCAGTGCAGGAAATTAGTCACTCACACCTAGTTTCAGTGGGTTTCAATGATATTAAATTTGAACTGCTTACAGGAAATGGTATTGTAGAATAGAATAGAATAGAATAGAATAGAATAGAATAGAATAGAATAGAATAGAATAGAATAGAATAGAATAGAATAGAATAGAATGCCATATTGTTATTGTACAAGGGCGAAATTAAAGTCAACTATCATGTCAAGGTGCATTAAGGATGATAAAAATAAAAAACAATAATCAAATAAATATGAAAACATAATTTATATGAATATGTTGCATTTAATGCTTTATTTGGGAGTCTAATGGTTCATAGGTAATAACTGTTTTTCAATCTGTTGGTTCTGGCTTCGTGACGTTTATATCTTCTCTCTGATAGTCTCCCTTCTCTTAATAGTTTTGCATACAAGATTTAGGTCATATTGTTGAATTATTATCTCATTAAAGAATGTTTTGTAGACCCCCACTGACTGGTTAATACCTTCTTTATTTTTACAATTACTTCCAACTACAAGTCACTTTTGCAATACTTAATCTTTCAACTTATTGCGATATATCAGATGACAGGAAATCCTCCTCAACCAAATGTTCCTTTTTTAAGAGGAAACTCAAACTGTTTCTCCAAGGGAAATTTAAACCGACATCAGACATCAGACCAAAGCATCAATTAATATCTCCTATGTGGTTAGGTTATATTTTTGGTTTAATCAGATATGTCCCTTGATTATGAAATGTATCATTTCAGGTTCATTGCTACTACCACGGGCACGTTGTAGGAGTGGAGGAGTCCTCTGCCAGCATTGGATTGTGTTCAGGAATGAAGTGAGTAAGACAGTTGTTATCTTTTAGTTCTGTATCTTAACCCCATGTTGCAACCACATTCTCAAATTAAAATACTAAAAAAAATGTATTTCTCAGAATGAGCATCTAAAAATTAACACTGTCATGTGCTGGTTCATCTATAGCAGTTAGAGATGCTCTAATGTCT
This sequence comes from Oryzias melastigma, assembly GCF_002922805.2. Taxonomy (NCBI): domain Eukaryota; kingdom Metazoa; phylum Chordata; class Actinopteri; order Beloniformes; family Adrianichthyidae; genus Oryzias; species Oryzias melastigma. The sequence continues at coordinate 23,313,515 of NC_050526.1, forward strand.
TCTCTGCAGGGGCTTTGTAACCCTCCGAAACCAGATGTACCTGATTGAACCTTTGGCCAGCGAGGAAGCAGGAAAGCTGGACAACAGAGAAAACCCCAAACTTTACAGAGATGAGGGTCCTCATGCCGTTTACAACTACAAACACCTGAGGAGGAAGCGAAGCTCCTGTTCCCATGGAAACACGACCACTTTCTATGATCACGGAGCTCGTCCGTCTGGACTATTCCAGCTTGGCAGTCTGGTAAAGACACAGCATGGCTACATTCACAGAATGTAGACTGCTGACCATTTTTGCTCCAGAATAAAAGAAAAATGTAAATTTACATTACAAGTTGACACAAAATAGCTATATCAGTTAAGATAAAACTGGAAGTCTACATTTACAATACAAAAAATTTCAACATCCCATAACTAAGACAGAATCAAAACTAATATGTGTACTTACAGTATACAGTAATGTTTTAGCATGGTTGTGTCTCTTTTTGTTGAGCAGAAAAGCAGAGCTCAGACCAAACAATATGCAGAAAAACCCAGGACGGTGGAGCTGGTTGTGGTGGTGGATTACTCTGAGGTATTTTCTCGATTTTTTTGTGTTGCTTTGACCACTTTTTTCCTATTTTTTTTCTTACAAAACACACTGCTTGTAATATTAAATAATATATTTTTCTTCTAGTACAAGAATTATAGGAGTAAGAAAACTATCGAGTCAAGAGTGCTTGAAATCGCAAATCATGTGGACAAGGTATGTAGGAAGTCGATCAGAAAAAAACTTTCACATTAGGCTGTTTTTGTGTCTCACGCTTCACTGCCACTGAAGAGAACATGCAGGAAATCTGTCTTGAGATTTCACTCTTTGCTGCCTGGACTCTGACCAGCAAAAAAAAGAAGAAAGAGTTCTCTTTTTGTGAAATCTAACTTTAACTGTGAATATTCACACTTGAGCTGAAATTCTTCACACATGAACGAAAATGAATGCTCCATTGGTTTTCCATTTCTCGTGGCATTCGTGTTTTGTACACATTCTGAAAAGTTTATTTTGTTTTTTTACAGCTATACCGCCCTGTGGGTGTTCGGGTGATGCTGGTTGGTTTGGTTATTTGGTCAAACAAGGATCAGATTGAGGTTAGCAGCAACCCCGATCAGACCCTCATTCGCTTCCTTGAGTGGCGTCAGCAGAACCTGGTACAAAAGATCAAGCACGATAATGCACAGTTTATCACGTAAGATGCTGCTAAAGCTGATGTCTATGCTGTCGGAGAAAATGTGCAAACATTTTGTAAATGTTTTTTTGCCTTCTCTTTATTTAGAGGCATCGATTTTGAAGGCTCCACTGTTGGGTTGGCAAACACCAATGCCATGTGCACCTCTAACTCTGGAGCTGTCAATGAGGTACTTCACATAAAAAGAAAATCACATCCATTTAAGACTTCAAAACGTTGTTTAGTGATACTTTTTTGTGTGCACACAGGACCACAACACTAATGCAATAGGAGTGGCTTCCACCATTGCACATGAAATGGGCCACAACTTGGGCTTGACTCATGACACTGAGAACTGTGTGTGTGGCTCCTATACATCAAAAAAGGGCTGCATCATGGCTGAGAGTGTTGGGTAAGCACCATAAACAGTCTGCACTTATATCCTATCATATCTAGAATTCTTAAAGACACACACGGTTAGCTTTTGAGCTATTTTAAAAGTGCTCCCAGTGTCTTTTAATTATGATTATGCTCTTTTTAGCTAAAATGAAGACATGGTTTGTACAGATTTTCTAGAATCCATTAGAAATTCGTCTCTGAGTTGAGGGCAGGACAGTAAAAATGGAGCATCCCTGCCTCCCTTTCCCTTCCCGTAGCCGAGAGCTCTCTGTTTAAGCAGAGCGGGGAACTTTTTGCTCACCCAGCAAAGTTTCTACATAACAAATACGCTCTTTTCAAACATCATTTTTTATCTCCTCCTGATTCACAACAATTTGAATAAAGAAATAGCTAAAAATGCAATTTTGAGCTTAATTTTCTAAATATCTGTCGTCCCTTATTCAGAACAAAGGAACATGTTTGTAACACCATTTTCATGGGAGTGGGTCCCTAAACACAACACAGGGTCTCCTTGTTTCCTCCTTTTAAAATCTTGCTATCTCCCCTTGCAGCATCGTGTATCCTGAGCAGTTCAGCAGCTGCAGCAAACTGCAGCTCAACAAGTTTTTGGAAGAGTACAACCCTGCCTGTCTGCTGGATACTCCCTCCACCAGTCGCATCTATGGCGGGCCTGTGTGTGGAAATGCCTTTTTGGAGCCTGGGGAAGAGTGTGACTGTGGTTCAGCTAAGGTTTGTGCCTGACATCCTTAAAAATAACACAGCATGTAAAGAAAATAGCATTTGACCGTCCTGCTTTTTACAGGAATGCACAAATCCATGTTGCAATGCCACAACCTGCAAGCTGAATGTAGGAGCTCAGTGTGCAGAAGGAGAATGCTGCCACAACTGCCAAGTAAGTGCTACAACGAGTGTCTAGTTCCCACTAGATTCATTAAGTTACATTGATAAAAAAAACTGTTCTTGCACATTTCTAGCCAGAGTCAGACTGTACTGTCTGCCTGCTTATGTGTGAGAGGATGTATTTCAGGATTCAGTACAGTGCCATCTGTCTTGTCTGTAGCTGAAACCAACAGGCAGCATCTGTCGACCAAAAGCAGGAGACTGCGACCTGGCTGAATATTGCACAGGCTTCTCCTCATCCTGCCCGGCTGACACCTTCGCTCAAAATGGCCTGTGGTGCAACGGTGGAAAAGGATACTGCTATAATGGAAACTGTCCATCTCGACAGGAACACTGCAAAAGACTTTGGGGACCAGGTGAATTAGCAATAAGTCAGGATTTATTTGTGTTTGAATTCTATCATATTTATCATTCCACTGTTTGTGAATGGCTCTGCTCAGATGCTGAAGTAGCTGCAGACGAGTGTTTCATTCGACACGGAAACTGCAGGAAGTTTAGCCAAAGATGTACAGTTAGGTAAGAGTACAAAAGTAATGCCAGTGATTCCCTCATGTGGGGATTTGTTTTTTTCTAATTCCTGACTTGATTACAGGGATCAATTTTGTGGAACTCTTTTCTGCTCTGGTGGGTGGAAGTTTCCGGTGACGTCTATGAAGTCGTACTATGTAGTAGGAAATGGAGTCACATGCAATGAAGCAACCATGAAACCTGAAGACAACTACCCTTCAGATTTGGGCATGGTGCCTACTGGAACCAAGTGTGGAAACAATATGGTATAAAAAAAAGGATTTGTGAGTTTGGTCCAGATGAAGTGTAGATTTGTGACAGTCAACTCCATTTTTATCCATCAGGTCTGCTACAACAATCGATGTGAAGACATCAGAAATATAAAAGCCTATGGAAAAAATGACTGCTCATCTAAATGCAACAACCATGGGGTGAGAAAACAAAGCTGAAGTTCAAGACAGTGGAAGCAGAACTGTGAGGCTAAAAGTTTGATTTCCTTACAGGTATGTAACCACGAAAGTAAGTGTCATTGTGACCCGGGATGGGCTCCACCTTTCTGTGATGTGCGACAATCAGAGCTGACTCAAGGTTTGTCAAGTTTCTTGGGTTTCCGTGTAGTAGATTTGTTCTAAAGTCATAATTTTACTCCTATAAGTGAAAGAAAATGTCCCATAAGATTGGGATGTTCCTATAAGACTGTACAGATTTGGATAGGAAGGGAAACTGGTTGTTGTTCATTGAAAAATCAAAATATTCTGTCCTAATCCATTGTGGGTTCTGTGTTTTTAGATCCAAGCTCAATTGTGGTTGTTGTTTCTGTGATCATTGGCCTGCTTCTGCTCTTGGTCCTGGTTGTTGTGAGTCTGATGTGCTACACCCGAAAAAGGGCACCTTCAAAGAGGTAAAAAACAGTTTTTTTGTCCTTACTTTCAGATGGAATGACATATAAGACATATAAACAGATGTCATGATCTTGTATGTAATTCTAGCTCCTGTGCAAATTCTTTTCTAGATGGCTGACTACCTTAGGACAATCAAACCCAGTGTTCCGGTCAAGTGGTACACGAGGAGCTCCTCCTGTGGGGTCCAAGGCCATTAGCCAGCCTGTATTTTTGGAGTCGTCAGCTACTCAAGCCTGCAAACCTTTGTCTTTTCCTCCAAATCGATTTGATAGAGCTATGAAGCCGTGCAGAGCCGCTCCCGAGGTGAGTCTCCAGAGAAGAAACCTGCTAAATCTTTTAGCTTTAACAGATTTCCTGGAGTTTGTTAAAACTTAGAAAAATTGGAAGAATTAATTGTTTTTTTTATCTCCTTAAAGCCCCCCAAATACACACCAGCAATACCTCAGTCAACAAGAAAATACCAGGTAATTTAAGCTTATGTTTTTTACTTTTTCTAACCTTAGATTAAGTCCATCTTTTGTGCTTTAACCTCTAATATATTTGTTTAGGATTTAACACAGCCAACAGCAGTGTCACGGCTACCCATATATGCTGAGGTATGATGCAAACAATATTTTTGATATTTTCCTTCAAATACATTCTATAATGGTTCACCCAAAGAATATGATTCAAATGATTTATTTGTTTTAGAATAAGCCCCGGCCACCATCCAGACCTCTTCCACCACTAACAGCAAAACCAGTAAGTGACATTAAAGACCAACATGTTCTTGTGGCATTTTTTTCATGACATTTAAGATTAAAACTGTGTTTCTGAGTATTTCTTTATTTGTATTGTTGTGAATCAAGATCAGATAAAAAAAATGACGTTTGAAATACAGTGGCGGGCCGTGCATTTCACACCTAGGCCTTCAGTAGTGCTCCATCTGAATCAATCCAACCCTCATTAACTATTTTATGGCAATAAAACTCACCAAATTTTACTCACCAAAAATCCAGATTATTTAAACACAAAATCCATCCTTTCTATCCTCAGGAAGATTTCAATCACTCTGTGGTGCAGAATCCGTGCGTTTCGCAGATAGAAAGTGTTCCGTGGCTGTGATAAGCTGGAAAAGCCTCTTGTGGTCCAGGAGGGTGACAAACATCAGTTTTTGTGATCGATCAAGGTCTGTGTCTGGAAAACAATATTTGCGCGAGGATATTGCGCTGCACGCGCCCGCGGTGCGTTCAGGAGCCTCGTAGATTTCAGCTTCACTCCCGCTCAATGGAGTCACGGAACTCCTTTACCCGTGCCAGACAAAACTGTGCCACAACTTTACCCAGACATTCATTTTCCACCAAAAATCAGACGATGAGACGCTTTCCACTGGTAACATCTTCAAACCTGACACGCCGCTCCTCGGCACCTGTGTCCGTCACATAACGCAGAACCAGAGCGAGCTGCGAGCTGTCCAATCAAAGCTCGTGAAAATCCTGACGTTTCCGTGGGCCTTCTAGCTGGCCTATCACGTGGTCTCCTCCAGATCTGATTGGTTGAAGCAACAGTTTGGTCGACAATTATTTTATGCTACAGGGCCCGCAGAACTGATTGTGAAGGCCTCCGGGCAGATTTCTTTGACCCTAGCAACAAATGGTGCTGCAATGTGATTGGTTAATGCTTAAATAGGAAAATACACGTCTGGAAGCAGCGCAGCCAGGGAGACAGCAATGAAAGGACGAAGACAGAGCATTTGGAATTATAGAATACGTATTCACGGAAATAAATAATAATTAATATCAGTCTGTGATTCAGATATTTTTAGGCCAGCAGAGAAGGCTTTGCAGGCCCTGACGGCCCGCCACTGTTGAAATAGCTTGTAGTTGTTATGTAAAATCTGCCATAAACTCCCTGCTCTGCTCCATTCTAATGCAGACAAATAGATCCATCCTTTTGTTTTCCTCGTCTTAGCTGACATGTAGCTCAAAACTGTGTAGCTGGATAGCTCAGATGTTTCTTGCCATTTTTTTGGGCCGCTAATATTAGCTTGAGGTTATGAGCTAGCGGGAAGGAGTGTAAACAAATGGATAATGGGAAATGAGGGCAGGTTTACACCTTGTCAACAGGCCCACAACTTAAAGGCAAATTTCTATTGAACTACTGCATTTCTGCAGAAACTACCGTATTTTTCGGACTATAAGTCGCACCGGAGTATAAGTCGCAGGGGCCAAAAAATGCATAATGAAGAAGAAAAAACCATACATAAGTCGCACTGGAGTATAAGTCGCATTTTTTTCAAGTAATTTATTTTACAAACTGGTTGAAAAAAACGATATTACATCATCCTGGAAGGTAAGTTATAACATTCATAAGTGAATAGAAAACAGGCTGAATATGTGTCAACACATATTCACATATTAGCATCATGAAAAAAACGAAAAGATGTAGCATTTATATAACATAACAGTTTTATTTAACTATAGCCTCAAGAACTCATCAACTTTGTATCTTTACTGTAATTAATTGCACACAATCTCACTCTATATCACTAAATCCGTTAAATTCTTCGTCCTTTGTGTCACGTCTGAATAACTAAAGTAAATAAATTAATTGCATAGATCACCATAAGAGGGCACTCTAGACTTACGGTCCATATCTCATCTCATTAAAAATTCGTATATAAGTCGCACTGGAGTATAAGTCGCAGGGACATTCAATCTATGAAAAAAAACGCGACTTATAGTCCGGAAAATACGGTATGTCCCAGAAAACAACCCCGTTTTTTGCCCCAAAACAGCATTATCATAATTGATAGACCCCCAATGATTGGAGCTTGACTTTAAAGGATGGTGGAATCTGATCTTTGAATGTGATCACTTTCTCATTTCTTCTTTTAATTATGACTATTTGTTTTCAAGATCATGAAGCCAAAACTTCCAACTCCTCCAGTGAAGCCAAAGCCTTCTGCAGTCCTGTCTTCGCTTCCTCACACTCAGCTGGTACGCATTCAGATATTAGTCAGACAGACATTCTTGAAGCCTAAAAAGGCATTACTTTTTATTAGGTTGTGTGTGGTTTTTGACATAGTTTCAGGATGCAGGAAACATTATGCTATGAATCTAAGTTTATTTTTTTCTGACTTGAAAACTAGTCATTTGACTTATAAAGCCGCATTAGAGGAGACTGACCATTAACATGCTTCATCAATTTCTTTATTTTTCCAGATTGGGAAGAGAGCTGTTCTCATGCCCCCGAGCCGACCAAGATGACAGGGGAATTATTTTGGCCACCATGTAAACGCTGAGATTCTGTGGCCGACGATATTGTTTTGTCCTTTCCACAAAATCTACTCAGGAAATGCTTAACTGTTTTTAAGCAAAAACAAGATCCACTGAAGGATCAGCAACTAAATGACAGAGCTTTTCTGTCAGCTACGGTCCCCCTGTGGATCGTCACTGCCAGTGTCCTGCTAATGTCTGTGTTGATGCAAATCCAAAGCCATGTTTCCACTCAACCCGAGTGCTTTATTTATATCAAAGAGTCTTCAGGAGAAATCTTTGCTGCCTTGATTCTCAGATGTGTGTACTCTTTATAAGGCAAATGCACTATCTATTTTTCTGTTTACATGCACAACATTACTCTGGGTATGACTGGAATGTTTCTAACTACCCTGGTTATGTGCTGCACATCTTAATCTGTATTCAGAGACCTGAACATGTTTGAATGCTGGGTTGGAGAATCCTAAATATGGTACTTGTGGACTTTGATAGAAACCAGGATACTGGAATATCTGATCAACAAATTTCTGAATTCTATCTGCCAAGATGATGAACACACAGTTAGACTCACACGATCAGAATCTGAGGATATTTACACGACTGTGAATACTGGGAAGTAAGACATCCAGGTCTCGCATGCTCCATGTAAACACAGCTTCGGGAATGTAATCCAAATTTAGAAGAGTCTCGAAACTGTTATAAGAAAAAAAGAATGAGAATGTATTACGATGCTTTATTAGCTGCTACAATGTTGTATTTTTGCTTTACCTTAAAATATTGACTTGCAGACAATCACAAAACATGTCCAGATGTAAAAAAAAAATATTTTGTCTTACTGAAAATAGTACTAAAAAGGGAGAAATATTTTGAGGTACCTTAATCTCAACCTTATAATGCATCACTTTGTGTACATTTAAAGTCTTCTTTTTGTCTTCACTTTTTGCAACATTGTATTTTTGTGTTTTAGTCATTTATTTCCTTTTTGTATTTATTTTCCTTCCTAACTTTTTGAATGGATTTTATAGAATAGATAAACTTTTTTTTGATTGAGTGATTAGTTATTTAATTTCTCTTATTAAAATAAACATTTTTTAAAATCGACTTTTTACATAATCTGTGTAGATTAAGGATTAAAACTGTATGTCTTTTGTCTAGAATTTTTTTGTGTCTTTGGTATTATATGTGTTGTCTGGTTTATTTTGACAGTATGGGCATCTGTACCAAGGCCACTTTTATTTTAACAAATAATTTCTAACATTTTGTAACTATTTGTTGGGGTTGATTTTATTTATTGTTTGATTTTGTGGACATGGTTTGACATCTGCTCATGCAGTGTTGCATTCTGGGATGACTTTGCCTTTATTTCTCTTAATAAAACTAAAGAAAGCACATTAGTCTCATAATCTTGTGTGTAAAATTGCACATTTTAGCAACAAACTAGAATAAACAACATTCAGCACGTGGGAATCTTCAAATTTTGCGACATATTCTTGTGTTGCCGTAGTTTCCTGTCGCCTAGCAACGATCCAAACATTCTGTTGTCAATGGAAGCTAACAAGCTAACCCTTTAACATCTTTGATAAGTGATTAAAATATATTTTAAGGGATGGAGCGGGAACTTAATGACGAGGAACAGCAGGATTTGTTCGCGTGGATTGACAAAATACCTCTGTCGAGGCCCAAAAGAAATATTTCAAGAGACTTCAGCGACGGAGGTAGTGAGTCTGAGCTTTTGTTTACACTAGTAGTCCACTGGCGCTCGTAAATAAACATGTAGGAGAAGTAATTTGATCTGGCTTTAATTTATCTGGTATTTTCTCGTCAGTTTATCCTCTCAAGTGTCTGTGTTTGTTGTCTTCTGAACTGTCTGCTGGACCCTCTGCAGTGATGGCTGCTGAGGTTGTAAAACATTTCTTCCCAAAGCTTGTTGACCTGCACAACTACATCCCTGCAAATTCCACGCAGCAAAAGCTCAGTAACTGGAACCTCCTTAACAGGCAAGAGAAAAAAAATCCTTTATTTTTGACTAATCAGTGCAAACACTAGTCTACTAAACTTACTTAAAGTTGGGAATGAGAAAATAAATATGTAAATGAATTAATTAATTAATAATAACAATAAAACAAGCTATAACGGTGCTGTTATGTTGCGGTTTTGTTGGCTTGATGCATCAGGGAAAAAATAAAAACAAGATAAGTTTAAAGAGATAAACCCTAATTTGGAATTTATTAGCATATTCTGTAAAACAAAAATAAATGTGCAAATAAAATGGTCATAATTGAAACTCTGGGTTGCTTAAAAAGGGGGGAACATGTTGTCCTGCATGATCTTAAAAACTACAAGCATGTGAGAACAAGTCTTTCTTATCAGCAATCCACAAATCTAGGAATTTCACTGATAAATGTGCCGACAGTAAATCCTGACACAACAAGCCATTAAGATGCCAACTTTACCTTCATGTTGCTTTTATTATTGAGTGAAAAACTATGACAAAGGGGTAAGATTACAATGGAAAATAAATTAATGAATGAACTAATAAATAAATATTTCCTCACAACTTGACATATGGTAGAATAAATATCAAAGTCATGTGCCTAAATAATTAATTGCGTTTAAATAAATAAATGAAAACAAAAAATAAGATTTCTTCACAACTTGACACTAGATAGAATAAATAAGTCATGTTCCTAAAAAAAAATATTATATTTAAATAAATAAATAAAATGAGTTGCAAAAAAGTAGCATAGCAATATAATAATATGGTTGAAGTAATTCAAGTAAATCCTGCATGAAAATGAATGAAGTTGTAGACAATTTTGTCAAAAATATTCCGTGACCTATTTATCTGAACTTCTTTGTTTTTTCTTTGTCTGTTTGTTTTTGTACTGGTTGCTTTAAGGCAGGAGTCTGCAACCTGGGGCTCCTGAGCCACATGTGGCTCTTTTATTCCTCCATTAGATAGTAGAGGGAGTAAAAAGATTAAGGAACACAAAAACTATGACTATGGATTGGCTTGGCTTTCTGGCATTTTTAATTTAAGTGAATCTGCTGCAGTGCGAGGATCCTATTTGACACAAGGGGTATTTTATTTTGAAAGAAAAGGAAACACTGTTAAAAGTTAAAGAAGTTAAAATGTAGAACAAGCAAAATAACATTGCTGTAAATTTACAAATGGTAAACATTTAAAAACCACATTATAATGATGAATTCCTTAATAGCATCAAAAAACTTAAATAAAATTCAGTTTTTCTAAACAGGAAAGTGAGACTTTGTGGCTCTCACTTGATTTTTGGTTCAGTAGGAAACTGAACCAAATGGCTCTTTTAGGGTCATAGGTTGCAGACCTAGAAGATGCAATAAAAAAAAAAATGTTTTTATGGATCAGCAAATTATTAATGTTTGTTTATTAAAATCCAGAACGTTTTGTCTTAACAGGAAGGTGTTTTCTAAGCTTGACTTTCATGTACCAGAGGAAACTCTCAATAAGATCATTCTGAGCTCTTCTGGAGCTGTGGTGTCAGCTCTCAGCGCCCTCAGGGAGAAAATCGACAACAAGCTGGAGAACCCAAAAAACAATATACCAGTTTGTAAAATGGCACAATTATTGTCTGTAATATAATGTTCTATTTTAAATACACATACAAAGAAAACCACATTTACCTTCTTTGTTTTCTGAACTAGAACCTGGACTACTATGACACCAGGAACCTGCAGAATGCCTGTGCAGGTACAGTTCCTTTTATGTTTTTTTTTTTTTTACTTCGGAAACGTATCTTTTTTTTTATATAAACAAGCTTGTTGAACTAAAAGGGGATGAATTAAAACAAAACTATTCAGTGATTTACTTGGCACCACATCACAGGACAGTGATCTGGTGATTAAGGGTTGACTGGAAGTTGCAACACGCAGAACTCAGAAGAACGGAAACAAAAACTGCTGAACTAAATTCAAATTTGATGACTGTGTTTTGACACTAAGTAAGATTGTTTAATTGTGTCAGCTTAGTTTGTGGAAAAAAGGTAAGCTGACAATGCTAAAATCTCACCTTTTTTTAGAAATGGAAAGGAGGTCAGTTTAATTTTAGACTTGTTCTGCATTAGTAAACACAAGATGTTTTTTTTTTTTTTTTAAGACACATATAATTACCACTGTCGGTGTTGATTCTGCCTCTTCGGGGATTTTTTGTTTTCTCTCCCTGGACTTCCCACTAACTATAGTGGGAAATCCAGATCATCACTGCAGATGTTCTCAACTGATCCTCCTGGTAAAGTAAAGGTTAAATAAAAAAAAAATAAAAGGGTCTGCAAAGCTGTGGAGATAGCAGTGACCACATGCTGACACAAACATACCTCCCTTTGAAGACAGGAGTGACTAGAAAAACACTCAGCTGTCAGGGTGTGAATTGGTGATATGGTGATATGTGTCTCCTCTATTTCCCATACTCAGCAAAGCCATTCTGTGAATCTGACCTCAGCCCTGGCCTGCACCTTCTTCCTCTGCTCTTCCTTTTCCCATCTCTTCCCTTTCTACCATCAGAAACAGGGCTCCAGTCTTCTTATCAGTTCCCGACCACCAGATAGTGTTTATCAATGGCTAAGCTCTAAAAGCCAAAGTTTGTTCTTCTTCTTTGGTCCTATCTTACCTTGTTTCTCATTCTTTCTGTCTTTAATCCCCCCTCTTTATCAGATGAAGCCATGTAGGTGTCTCACCACAAGACACTCATAATTCTAATTTATTTCTTATTTATTTTAAGAAAAAAACATGTTTTCTTTTCATGTAGAAATTCATCAGGCCCCCACTCAGCTGACAGAACTGAGGAAAGATGAGAGGAACGTGGAGAAAAACATGTATGACCTTGACTTTAAAACAAGTTTAGCAATACCAGAATTTATAGTAACAATAAAAGTAATGTTTTTCCTTTTCTTTGTACAGGAAACTGCAACACGCAGTCAAGTTTTACCCCGACATGGACCCGAATTTACGGCTCCTCCTCCAGGAAAAAGAGCAGGCAGTCATGTCTCTGCAGGAGACAGTGGAGGTACTCCAATACAATCATGCAGTAAACTCTAACCTGAATGGGAACATATGTGTGAACAACATGTGGTCCTGCTGGAGAAAAGCTTTGTCAGACAGGCTCCCCACCTGCAATGCTGCTGCATTTTTGCACGTGTGTGTGTTGCAAATGTGTCATACTGTGTCAGCAGTGGTCTGTGAGTCAGCAGCTGCCCAGCGGATCTGACCTTTTTTTTTATTCCTCATTTTGCAAACATTTGCAACACAAAAAAGCAGAGTGAAGATGTGCTCAACTTCTCCTTTACCAAACAAGGAGCCTTTTAAACCATAGAATTAACCTTTTTTTATGTTTACAATAAAAAAGTGACATTTTTTTTTCTTTTCTTTCACTAATAACTTATTTGGGGATAAACTTTGCTTTTTTCATCATTGTTTCCAGATCCTGCAGATAAAAGTAAACAAGTTAGAACATCTGGTGCACCTGAAGGACATGCGAATAGAAGATCTGACGCGGCACCTGGAGACGTACAAAGCAAAAGCTAGTACGCAATAGTACATTGCAGTAATACAAAACTAGTACACACATCTACAGCTGTAACTGGTAGACTCTAAGAATCTGTTTTCTTTTTTCTTTTTCTTTTTTTTAGAAAAGCAGATTAGTGACGTGACCTAATTTTCTTTAAAAAGAACTTAAGTCTGGAAATATAATTTTAAACTCAAATGTGCAAATAAGGAACAGATTTGGAAATTCGTTATCAACATGAATGAATTTCCAGATATTGATGTCACATCCTGATGAAATGTAACACGTTGTGCTGGTTCCTCAAAGGCAGAACAAATTTTAGTTACTAGGTTTCCTGGAGAATATATGAAATAACTGACAAATGGCCAAATATGGTCACAGAATGTTTTTCTAGCAGCTACCAGCAGTTTAACTATTCAAATATAAAGTTTGTGAAGCTAAGCAGCACTTTCTATCTTAGCCAGAACTTTCTAAACCCGTTCCGTTTGTGTTATTTTAGTGACTTTTCATGACATTACCAACCCACCTCATTATTAATGTCTCTCAATGTTAAAAATGACTTTTGATTACATCTCAAATTAAGTTTTAGTTACATCCATGGAATGAGTAAATGACCAATTTTATTTCAATGTAAATTTGGTTCATGCTTGTCTTTCATTTTCTTTGTCACAAAACAAGAATACTCAACTCAAAATATTATGAAATTAAAGCATATTCTTATAAATGAGTTATCAATTGGGACTGAAAACCCATATGGAGATGTTTTCATTTGCATAGGTTTTAGTTTTTGCTATTTTTTTCTGGATGTTTTTTTGATTTGCAGCTTTGGAGCAGGAACAAATTTTGTGTTAGACTATGGGAGCAAAGACTTAAATGTATGGTCACCCTGATCTGGTTTGTGTCAAAGAGACTGTCTGTCCAATAACACTGTGTTCTTAAGGTTTAATCGAATAACTGCAGTGAAAACGATTAATCTGTCCTTCCACTCTTCTTATGAGAACATGTCATGAAAGAGGATGGGTTGAAACTAAGAGGAATAAAGTTATTTATGCTTGTTACCTAGTTTAGTATTTTGGAGAAAATTAGATGTCAACATAAAGCAAGTTCATATTCATATTGACTGTGAATTTTACCTCTTTCTTATCCTTGAAATAGCACATGATAGCCAGTTTGTTAAGATATGAAGATTTCTCCATATTTATAATCTTCTACTTGGGCTGCTGCCACAATTTATTCTAGCTCTGCCAGCATGCTTAAATTTTTGATAGTGTATTTTTGTTGCATTAAAAAAATCATTTTGTTGTGTGAATTGAAACATTTTTGTTTACTTTATCCTCAAAATAGCTCACTTTTCCTAATGTAGTAAATGTAAAGTAACATTGCTATTATAAATATGTTAATTGACTTTAACTTTTTTAAATCTTGAAGGGATTTTAAAACTGGTGTAAAAACAGTTTCAGATATTTTCATTGGAACTTTTGAGTCTACTTTAAGCTAATAGAATCAGGGTAATTTCCTCAAACAAAGGAGTGTTTTCACAGCCTGAGTAAGACTATTAAAACCCATTGACTAAGTTGTAATAAAGAACTATAGTTGTACAACAATGGCGTTTGTCAGCTTGAACTGCAGGTTTTTTTTTTTTTTTTTTAGGATCACTTAAAGAAAAGCCAAAGGAGCTCAGGCAGGGTGAATTGCTGGGAAACTGCAGAAACACACAGGAGATAAAAATGTGAGAGAAAAGAGCTGAACAGAGCAGCGCTGTGTGTCGCTGATGATTCATGTTCATGTTACCCCGCCGTTTTGGGAATAGATTTACTCATAGAGGAGGAACCACACCCTCAACTCAGGCCCTTTGGTGAGGGAAACGTCCCGGAAGATGTCAAGGTTAGATAAATCATGGATGTGATGCAAAAGCATCCCAGGAAAGCGATGCTCAAGCAGGAAGCAGCAAAACCTGACCATCACCTCACTTCCTGGAATGGTTGGTGGTGGTGGTGGGAGGGGGTATATAAACATATAAACTTGCTGTGTTTTACGGGCTTTCACAATGAAATTAGCACAAGTTTGCAAATAAAAACTTCAAACTTGAAAACAAAGGAGTCATTTCTTTATGCTCTCAGCTCAAATAAAAGTCTTGTCTGACAAATTGTTTGTGGATTAGCTAATAAAGCACAGAAAACATGTTTAAAAACCACTAGAGGAAGCTTTCATATTTCCATAAGCACTTCCGCGTGCTTCGTTTAAAAAAACACCTTCATTGAAAGCTGATTTGCAGTTTTGGTGAGATGAACAACAAATGTACTTAAAAAAATGAATTTACAGGTTTTAAGTTTTAAATATTGAAGACTTTGGAGTTGCAACTTCCTGTATAGTTTAAGTGTTTGAAAAATTGTAGGAATTTGGGAGTTTTTCCTCCAATTAATGCAGACTTTAATCCCACTTGTAAATGTATTTAAAATTCCTTTTTTTGTTAGTCCAATCAAAGTGCAAACTTTCTTATTCTCCATTCTAACATTATGCTTCACTGCATTTTAGAAATATTTTTAAGCAAAAGCTTTTAAAATAAAACAGTTTGCATGTTTTGATATAGTATTACCAACTAAATAATTAAACTGTAGTTTTATTCCATTTTTTACAGTTTAATATAGATTTATCATGTCAGATTTAGAATTCTAATATTTATTTTGTCTTTCAGACATACAACACTTTTTACTTTACTGTATAAGAATTATTTAAAAAGTTTTAAATGATTGCAAAATGTAAGTACCTCACCATGTTTTTAAACGGCACTCAATTTTCCAAACCAGATTTCAGAATGAGTCATATCCCGCCTCATGTTGGGTTAGATTACGTCCTTTTGGAAACGATCTGAACTACATGTAAACAGTGAAAATCACAGACGACGAACCCAAAAAGGACTGGTACCAAAATAGGTTTTATTTTACATAGAAACATTGTCAAAACCTGGAAACATTTTTACATGTAAACATTTTTTTAAAACAAGGAGACAATGTTTAAATTTCACAAATTGTACAAAATATTGACAAAATTATTTTCATAACTGCTTTATTCTGTTTAAGTGTGTTTAAACCCTCCACCAAACAACCAAAGCCTTTAGCTCATTTGAAGATTACATAGCACTTCATCTTCAAAAAAAGAAGCGGCGTGGGCTGCTTTAAACTCGTGTTTTCTCTTGACATTGAGTTTGTTAGAATATTCAGCCTGCAGGTCAGTTAGCTCATTTTCATATAAGGCTTGAAATCTGAGTGGTGAAAGTCTTTCAGTGTTTAAGAAGCCAAAAACTGAAAAACAGCCCAAAAAATGTTTAAAAAAAACTAGCACCAACTTGCATTTTGTTCAAACCCCAGAAAAAAAAAATAATAAAATAAACCTCTTAATGCAATAAAGCTCATTTCTGTGTAGTTTTTAAACTCCTGTTGCCTAAATATCACTTTAACAGGGAGATGTGCATTTCTTATAGAACTTTCACAAAGTCTAAACTACTAGGTTTTTTTTTTCAGAATTTCTCCCATTTTTGACAGAACATCCTTTAAAAATGCTTCTGTTAACTGACTTTATATATGCCGAAGCAAATATAATTATGGGAATTTTGTTTTTCCAATTTAACCCAGAATCACTTGTCTCAAAAACAGTCTCAAGATTCAGAAGAACAAATGTTCAATGTAGCAATGATAAGTTTTTCTATAAAAATGAAAAACAATTCCTGAGAACTGACAGTAAACTGAAAAGCCCTGAAAAAAAGACAGTTGGTGATCTTTAATAAATTATACCCATCATCTGATTTAAGCATTACTTTCAAATGAAAATCAGAATCCAATTAAATTAACATTCTTAACAAAAAGACTAAGCATGTTGAGCTAGTATTTATTGCTGTAGCACTCATAGCAACTGTCAATCATCTGAACTTAATGAAGAAAACCAGACTTGATTTCTCTTCTTTTATCTTAATGGGAATTAAAGTAATTGCCAAAAAAAAAAAAAATCAAACCAAATCAACACCAGATCACAGAAAACCCCAGAAAATAAACTACACAACAAGCAGTAAATCATCCACAGCTCCACTGTAATTAAAGCTTTCGTTGCACATATTCAGCAAACCCAAAATAAAAGTGGCTTCCATCCAGTGACCGACTCCTACCACATCTGTTACCCTAAAACGTTGGTGCATAAGCTGACTAAAAGTCAACAGTTCAAAGGCAGCGTTTCATGGAAGCTATGATTACTCAGTCTTCAAATGGACTCTCTGAGACGACCGGCAGAAAAATGGCACAAATGTAACTTTCACCTCAACCCATACAAAGTATTCATTAAACTTAACTAGTGTCACCTGTCAGATTCCAGTGCTGCAAAGCCAGACATTCATTTTCAGAAAATCATCTCATATTTAATCACAAATCATGCTCTCACACACAGAAAAACAAAATAATTTTTTTTAAAAATCAATGCAGCTGCAAGACAAAAAAAAATGCATAACCTGAAATAGAGAAGCGCACATTTAAATTAGGGCGACTTTTTACTGTCACCTTTCCAGGCATAGGCGTTTTATGCTAATTATTTTTACCATGGCATCAATCTTTCCTTAAGCTCGCTTTTTCCTCCAACTTTCCGTTTACCCCTATTCGTCCCAGCTCTCACGGTTTCCGATCATCTTTCACTTTACTGTCCCCACTGCTGCTTAGATTTAAGACCATCTGCAAAGCTTCAACACCCACAATTTTCAGTGAAAGGTCCTCATCAGGTTCTCCTGGAGCCTCAGTGCCCATCTGGCTTTGCTTTGAACATGTTTGATTCAGAGCCGGGCAAACTTGAAGTTGGTCCGGACTTGGGTGAGTTGCCCTCGACAAACATGTTAGGAATGTCCTGACCAAAGTAGATCTTACTGTTAGCAGCTATGGCCTGATACTTCATCAGCTCCAGGTACTCCGGAGTCAACTTCAGCTGCAAAGAGTTACAAGAAAAATGTCAGTATTTTAAGAAAATGACACATTTAGCTCTTTGTCATCAAAACACAGGTATAATTTCAGCCAAAAGTCTGAGATAGGTCATCTGGGGCATCTTCATAAAAATCTTCATACAAATTTCTGCTGCTGATGAAGAAATTTGATCTAGATTGATAATAACTAATTGGAAAAATAAAATAATTTTGATCCAAGCTATAAAACGCCTGTGCTTTATTAGCTAATCCATAAACAATTTGTCAAATCTTTCACAGATGGACTGAGCTGATCCATCTTCCAATACAAGCCTGTGAGCAACAAGCAGCTTTAAAGTCCCATTCAAATCATTTTTTGATCCATTTTAAAAGAATTCCCAATGATCTTTTTAATTACATAATTTTTAACTAAAATTAAAAAAAATCTGAGTTATTTTCTGGAAAAATTTCTGCAGAGTGGTAAGAATTCATTAGAAATTTGCCTCTGAGTTCTGGGTAGAACCATTGGTGCAGAGCAACCCCACCTCCTCCTTCCTTTCTCTACTGCGAGGCAAATCAAGGAGCTTGTGGTCTGTCTGGTGTATTTTCTACATCACAAATAAACTCCTTTGCAAACTGCATTTTTTTCTCTCCTCCTGATTCACAACAATTTGATTAAAGAAATACTCAAAAATGCAAGTTTGAGTTTAATTTTCCTAATATATGTCCTTCATCATCATAAAATTACCCTAAGAATATGTTAAAAATACAAATTTCATTGGAGTTTAGATCTAGAAAAGTCCTCCAGTCTAAATCTGGACAAATGTAAACAATATTACCAAAATATAAATCCCAAAATACCAAACACTTTCCTTGAAAAATAGAAATAGCCTGCAATATTTTCATATTTTACTGAGATAAGGTTAGATGATTATTGTTGAATCTTGGAGTAAGTGATGGTGCTTCTACAATTCTTACCATGTTTGCCTCAGCAAACTTAGCAGCAGTGTAATATTCTGCATCTGCTCTGGCCTTCTCCCTGGCCAGAAAAGCAGCATCTGAAACAAGCACATGGGATAAATCAGACAAATGAGAAAAACAGACATTTCCTCCACCACCCGCTCTCCCCCACAATTCTGCAAGAAACTACAAACTCATCTTTTCCAACTTACTTATTTCCTCCCATGACAATGGCCTATTTTATAAGTGCATATTTTACGTTTCTGCTGTATTAATGTTTGTTTTTACTGTCAATATTTTATGTACTCTGACCTTGGGTTCCAAGAAACCAAACAAATACATTTTATTATTATTATTATTCATGAATAAGGGAAATGAGAGCATTTATGCAAACCTTCTATTTCAGAAATCTTCTTCTCAGTCTCTTTTTCCATCACCTTCTGTTTGAACTGGATCTCTGCTACTTGAGCCACTTTCTGAGCCTCTAAAGGACAAAAAAACAAAACGATGTTCCACATGACTGACAAAGAGAAACGACGGAAACTGCACCGAAAGATGCAAATAAAACCGCCTAAATGATTTACAGCAAAACAACAAATTTACCAATGATGGCTTTCTTCCTTTCAGTCTCCGCCTCCTTTTCCACAACCTTCTGAGTTTGAGCTGTTATTAGGAGACGAGTCTTCTCTGCTTCCCTATAAAACACAAACAAGTAAATATATATATTTAATTCTCCTCACTGTATTTAATTGAAGTAATTGAGTGAGTTTCAAAGGAACTGAGGCATAGAGTAAATCTCTAAACTCACATGAGTTCAAAATTCCTCCTGATGGACTCGGGAATCTTCGGTTTGGTGACACGGACAGCCTTCAAGGAATCATAGAAAAATGACACGCTAATTAAACAAAATAACACAAAAATGCAACAAGCTTGACTGAAAGTGGCCAAACAACTACAATTTACTGAGAAATAAAGCTTACAATGTTCATCAAAGTGCTGATTCAATTTTAATATTTTATTTATATAAAAATAAAGGCAAACACTAACACGACTAAAGATATGATGAATTATTTTTGAACAGATGACTCTTAGAAAGAGTGCATACTATTGTACAATATTTTTTCTTGGATTGCAAAAATTCTGCCTAAATTATGGAAAAAAAAATGTCACAGTGCATGCCTTATCACTATGAAGCCTAGGTGTTTACATACCTGTATGGTAAGTCCAGGTGCCATAGCGTTAAGATCTTTCTGCAATGCAGTTTTGAGGTTTTCATCTATAATATCTGCAGGACACATGGAAAACAGTTTGAATACATATTTTTTGGAGTTCCTGGAAAGAGCACTTTTATTGAACTAGTCAAAGCCTCACCAAACAGCTCTATGTAGACTTCCTGTAGTGTGTGGACACTACAAAACTGGTTCAGTTCGTGGTGAATCTTGTTAAAAATTAGAGTTTTGTCATAATCGGCTGTGTAGTTCCTCACAATGTCCACCACTACAAACAAAGACACTGCAGTTAAAGTAACTTAAAAAAAAGTTTGCAATCACAAATATTTGAATATGCTCTACCTGCTGTAGGGACCAACATATTTACAACTTCTATTCTGTCAAAGTAGATCATCACACCACCACTATTTAAGAAAGAAAAAAAACAAGATTTTATTCAAACAACTATTTAGAGAAGAATTAATTTCAGAAAATGTGTCTCAGTTAACAGTCATACCTTGTTCCACAAGGCACATTCTTGATCTCATCAGTTTGAAGTGTGGTCTGAAAGAAAAAGTTCAAACATATTTTTGCCTTAATGGTAAAGTCTTGGATGTTTTTCCTGATTGAAATTGAGAACACACAGTTGGGTAGTGTGTGCTACAAGCTGTAACAAGTGAAATTGAAAACGAGTGAGACATTATTTTAAATTTTTGAGTATATTTTAACTGAACAACAAAGAAATATCACATACATACAGTGCATCGCATATGATTTAGTTATTCTCTTGAAATTTCTTGTATTCTCCTGTGTTAAATCTCCATCAATTATGTCTGAACGATTAAGTCAGAGCAGAAGACTTCAGCCACTCTGAAGATATTTGTTCTCAAAAGCTAAACTTTTTTTTTTTTTTTTTTTTAGAATCATCCAACAATTACAAAAGTTATTATCCAGCTGAGCAAATATTCTTGATCATACAATTTAAATGAGTTACAGAAAAATTCAAAAATAATTCCACTTCTCAGAGCATTTTTTGTTAGGCAAAAAAGAAAAATCTGAATCACTCATCAATTTTTCCAATTCCAGTAATACTCATGATTTATTTGTAGATTCAAAATACAATGCCTTTGATTGACTTTAGTTGAAAAAAAAAAGTATTAAAAGTAGGTAACAGTGCAGAAATGTCAGTTTACCTGCACTGCTCTGTACGTGGTGATGAAAGGCAACATGATATGATATCCAGGACCATTGGGAGTAGTTAGCAAAGCTCCACCTCTGGAAAAACAAACAAACATTGCTTGGTATGTATCCGCATACACAAATATCTAAAATAAATAAAAACAAATTCCCAGCACAGCTTCCATATAGTCTTCCTGCTTATAATCGGCCACACAAGGCATAAAGGTTATTATACACAAAGACTGCTTTAAAAGTCCCACTCCAATATTTTTTTACATCAATTTTAAAAGCATTCTCAGTTTTTTTTTAAAAATTATGTTTACGCAATTTCAAGCCAAAAAAAACTGTCTTTTTCTGGGACATTATTTTGCTGAGTGGCAAGAGTTCATCAGAAATTCACCTCTGAGATGTGGCTGGAACTGTTGCCATGGAGTAAGCCTGCCTTCATTCCCCATAATCCCTCTGTTTACACTCTCTCTCACTAGCTAACAGCCTCTCACAACCCCAACATAATAGCAAAAATGGTGACTAATATTGGAGCTATCCAGCCGTACAGTTTTGAGCCAAATGCCAGCTTGGACGAGTAAAACGAAGACGTAAATGGATCTATTAGTCTGCGAGCGAGTGAATCGGAATAGAGTGGAGCAGGAAGCTTGTGGCCCACTACTTAAATCACTGCTACAGGGTTTTTCAAGTGTCTTTTTTTTCTCCGTCTGTGCCTGATTCACAACAATTTGAACACAGATATACTCAAAAATGCAACTTTCGAGTTTAATGTTCTTAATATTTGCCGTCCACTATCAGCAAATGCTACAAGAACATGTTAAAAACACCAAAATCATGATAAGTAGGTCCCAACTGATAGACAGTAATGAGGTGCATTTTTCACAAAATAGAAACAGTTAAAAAAAATCCCAATGGGATACCTGTAGTAGACAGCAAGGTGTCCTTCCTCTATCTTGTGAATGGAAGAGTGCAACATGATGGCAACCACTCCTGCCATTGCAGCAAATACTGCCCCTACATGCGGCATTGTCATCCTCACTTACACTCACCTGCAAGAAAAACAAAAGGAAATGTAAACCTGCAGAAATATTTACACAACAGTAAGCACTGAGGGAATCAAAATACCCCACTCGGGCTTTTTCCCCCTCTTAACCTGTAGACAATGTTGCAATACTTTTATGACACACCCAAGAAAGCACTGAGATTATCAAAAATCCTCACATTTTTTTAGAGTTTCAATGACCAACATCAAAGAGTATTTTAAAGTATGCGAGAGATTTCATTCTGCTCTCAGAGTATGCATCCCATTGAACCAAATTTGCTGTGTTATGTGCCTAATATCAAAAGTAAACAGTACAAAGCAACAAAACAATAAAATATTGTTATTAGCAAATACATATTGATCAAGCATCTGTTGAATCTAAAACTTGTTACGCTAAAATATATAAACAGGTGGTTTTTAAAATGCTGTTGATCAGGTTTTAAATGTAATGTAACCTCAATGCGTAACACATGAGGACTAATGGGAATGGTGGAAGTAGAAAGCTAACGTGCTTCTTCTTTCTGTTTTTATGTACTATAAAGGGCAACAAGTGAGTGGCCTCCACAAAGCAATATAGCAACAAATAAACCTAAAAATTCTGCATACTCGAACGCGACGGCCACACTGAGAAAGTAGAAAGTGGTTTGAAAACGATTAAACTAGCAGGCTCGCTTTGCTAGCTAGCTAGGTTTCACTACGGGTGGATTCGGAAATCGCTTACTCCGTCAGCACATTGCACCTAAACGCAACTCCAACTTGTCAAACGGTGATAATATAACTAATATGCACACAGTGGACAAGCCTGATGACTATTTATTTCAACAACTGAAGCATTACAATGAATATAATATTACAAAAATGAAAATTACCCAAGTGTCGAACAGTTGCACTCTGGTCTTATCATTCGACGGACCATCCCCCTCACGTCACTCCTCCCCTTCCAACGCTGATTTGCTTCATCGAGGTTACTTCACGGACTATCGGAAAAAAGCCTACTATAATTTTAAAAGGTTTCTGAGTACAATGCTTTGTTCTTTTCTTTTTTGCAGTCATTTTGCGCTTCTGAGACTGGATAATTTGATATATACACAATAATAAGGCTGATGTTACTTTGTATTGAATAATGTTCTTTTCATCGTAAAAGTATGTACAAATATCAAACTCATTAGAATGTTTATTCTATTGCAAGATGTCTGTAATTTTGGGTTAGTAATTCTATCAAAATGTAAATAACAACACGTTAACCAAAAAAATACATTTAATTGTTTTACAAATTATTATAAATATAACACACACTATGACAAAACAAACATATTTTTTTAATGTTGATAAAAGGGGGCATAAATTACTAGAAAGGAGACCAAAAATTTATTTCAGTTAAAAAAGACCAAATGTGACATAAGGTGTTCTAAAATAAATGGAAGACTAACATAGTCAGGCAACAAAAATTGGGCAGAGCAAACAAACAAACAAAAAAAGAACTAAAATGGTTTGAAAAAGTTGAAAAACTAGACAACATTTTAAAATAAAATAAAACCCAAAAAATGTTAGCTCATGTAGGCAAAAGTGGAAAGAAAAAGTACTTTTATACAGAGGTGGCATTTAAATAATTTTCCAACCAAATCCTTTAAAATTGTATTTATTGCTGTGATATGTTTCTTCTTCTTAAGGCTGTTAACTACAAGAATGGTATCCAGATTACTGACACAAAAGGATGACTCGGACAAACAATGTTTGTGTTTAACATGAAAACATCAGGTCAGCTTCCATTGTAAACACATTTTTTGACAGAAATAATGCACTTTGATTTATCTGAAAATAAAAATATGTTTAAAACATATGGAAAAAACACATTAAATATGTTTACATTAAAACAAACATCTTAAAACATGTAAAAGCTTGTATGAATATACTGTGGTGGAGTTTGTGCAGCAAAGTCTGAACTATGTCTCATAAGGCCTGTCATATGTTAACACATTATTGTCTTAACGCATAATGTATGAGCATACAGAAAGTGTTTCTGATATGCCAGTTATTGTAATCTTTGGAAAGTCTTTATGGTTTCTGTGACTGGATCTCCACCTCTTCAAACTGAGTCCAGCTCCAGTCCTGATTCTGAAGAAAAGGAAAAACAAACACATTAGCGCATCATATACTGTTTTAAGATCGAGTAAACTTAGACGAAAACCCAAAAAGACACAAAAAACATGAGAGGATGGCTAAGTATCCCAGCCCTACATCCAATACTAATACACATTAGCATTTTATGATGTTCTCCATACGTTACCATCACACTGTGCTCCATGTTCTGTGCAGCATTTTGCATGAGAGAAGTTAGATGATTCAGATACCGCTGATTTTCATCGAGCAGCTCTCTTGTTTCACTGAAAAAGACATTAAACTTTTACAACTTTAAATAGTTTTTACACCTTAAACGGCAACTTATTGTGAAATTCATCTTTTAAAGGCCATTTAGAAGAGATCTTACCTATTAGAGGGTTGTGGTGATGGCGCTGGAGGTTTGGTCTTTCCCTAAACACACAATCATACATCATATTGGCTATCAAATTACCACAAATTTAAGACTTGAAGCTCTCAAGAGTCTGTTGTACTTTTTATAGCATACATACACAGGCAACCTTAAGAAGATACCAGTACTCCCTTTGTCTTTTCATTTGCATTTGTATAACTGCGTTTTCTGCCGTTTTTATGTCTGCCAGGGCCTTTTTCAGATGAGGGAACAAATCCACAATGTGTTGTTTACACACAAGGATTGTACTACAGAAAAATAGAACAGTCAGAAATTGAACTCAAGCTACTTTAAACCAATACCAATTTGTTAATATTTTCGGTGTATCAGATTAAAACTGATTACCTGAGGTGAGAGTACAGATCTTTCAACACTCGGTCCTGATTCTGAACTGTCTGGACGACTGTTCTCACCATATCTAAGCTGTCACTGTAACCACGAGGGGGGTCAGGACCTGAAAAGCAGATGAAAAATTACAACCTTTCAATCATTATTCATTATTCAATTAGCAGTTTTAGAAATGCAAAGAAACACACACAAAAAAAATTTTTTTTTTCAATTACACTAAAAAATGTTCCTTTAGGTAAGTTTGGGTACTAACTTTTACATTTCATCGTCAATTGCCTGTAGAGTTCAATTGCTCGTTTTTCACTGAAAAAAAGAGACAAAAGCATGTATTATTTTTACAATTCAAAGTTTAAATTTGTCTGCGTTTCTAATATAGAGCTCTCTATATTTATTTTAATTTCTTAAAGTATATATTTCATCAGAAACAAAATCTTTTAAGCCATAACAAAGACATTTTAACCCTTAAGAACCCACAGGGTCAAGTTTGGCTTTTATTTGTATTTATTTATTTGCTTGTTTGTTTATTTTGGCAATGTTAATCAATTTTAAAACAAACAAACAAACAAAAAATAATCAAATCACATTTAAAAGCTTAAAAGAAAATTATTTGTGGGCTCTCCGGGGTTAAATTCTACACCATAACATCCAAGAATTAACCCCAAGAATCATCAGTGTAACAGAAAAACATCAGAAATGTGTTCTGTGGTCCACTTGGTCTGTGGTTTATCCCATGTAATTTTCATTTTAAGGACAATGAGTCTAAGTTCTTATGGATTAAAATATATTTTTAAAAATGAAGTGGAATAACAGCTTTGCAGTGATACTCACAGCTGTTCTAGTACATCTCCTTGTTTTCTGGCATACGGACTCCTCTGCAGCTCCACAATCTCTGAATGCAAGGCAAGAATCTCTTGATCCAGGCGCCCCACGTCTGCAGCCTGCAGCAGGAAACCTTTAGCGCTGTGCTGTTTGAATCCCTCCCACAAATCAACGTTTGTTTTGAAAGAGTCTCACCTTTGTTAATGCATCAAGTTCTTCTCTATTGTTCTGCCAAATCGTCAACAATTTTTGTGAAGCTTTACAGTAAAACACAATGGCAGCATCAGAAGGTATATACGTTAAAAATAACTGAAAATTGCAGCATGCATCACAGAAGGTCATGCAAATCCACTCACAGACGCCGTTGTTCATCTGCTTGGTGTATAGCTCCAGATCAAACTGGAGGCTTGTCTTAAAGAAAGTCAGTTTGGCTCGGAGTTTATGTGACTCAGAGAACAGTTCGTTTTTGAACTTGGTCAAGGTGGTGTTGTAACGCAGCAAACTTAGCCTAACACAAACAACAGCAGGAGTTAAAGTCTCGGAATGCTACATTGATCATTTATGCGGCAACAAACTCACATGGCAGCTCTCTGCCCCTGATACAGGCGGATGTAGTCTTCTTTTAGTCCACATACATAGCTGACAGCTTCAGCCCAGACCTTTCTAAGAGCGGAGAGGGGGAGCTGTGTTTTAGTCTCCCTGACTGACAACACAAACACATCACAAGACACAAAATTAGACACTGAGCTTAAGTTACATCAACTTTCAAAAATAGAAAAGCAACATTAAGAGCGACAAGGTTTTTCATTTATAACCTTATATAAACTTTATGTAAACATGAATACAGAACCAAATCTAGAGTAATGGTGTAGAGACAGGATCTCACCTATGAAGTCGACACTCTCTGGCACACGTCTGGCAATCAGTGGTCCAGAGTATTTGTTAAGGCTTGCATGAAACAGGAACACTATGGAGTTATCCAAGCCTTGCTGAAATAAAAGGTAATCAAACTGTGGATGCATAAAAATATACTTTGTGAAGATAAAACTACAAACTTGCTCTAATAAGGAAGATGGAAACACTCTACATTTCACAAAACATTTATAAAACAAACCAAATTTATCAATGCCTTAAAAAGAAAAAAAACAACATAGCTTACTTACAGAAAAAAGCGAAACATAAAAAACAATGAGAAAAATAGAATTAAAAAAAAAAACTTTTAAATAGACAAAAAAGCAGATAAAAGTACAAGAAATATTGCCCATTGTGGTTTATGTATTCAGTGTTTGACACAAAAACCTGTCTTTGCTTGTCTATCCATAAAGCATACCAAGCCCTCTGGCAGAGATTGGATGGGCGGCGTGCGGGGGTCGAGGGAGTTTCCTGTCTCCAGCAGAAGCTCCTGGTTCTGTGGGGAAATGTGTGCCTTTGTTTTTGCTTCCAGGCGAAGCTGCAAAGAGAGTAAACTCTCATCCGTCCCCAAATCTAAAGAGTGCACTTTGGCTGAAGTCATGTCCAAGACGTGAATGACCTGGAAGAAGAACAGTGAAATCCTTGAGGTTAGTTTCACTTTATGTTCTGTCATTTCGAAAGAACTCACACACATTATGGAATGCTGGAAATCTAGATTGAAGAAATTTCATCCGATTAACCTTCATGTTAAGAATATTTTGCAGAACAGCGTAAAAGTGAGGCTTATTTGTGTAACGATCCAGTCCTCCGCCACGACTTGAAGGATCCCAAAGCAACAGCATCTGGAGAAGAGACTCTATTTGTTCCTGCAGAGGTCTGAACAAACAAACACATCAGATGAGTTACTCAGAAACAAGAGAGCTGGACGAATTTAAAGTAAAATATTACATTGTGACCTGCTAAGACTGTTGGGATATGGTAGGCGTGCTGAAAAATGAACTTCACCGTTCATGTCCTCGAATGCCATGATGTCCTTCGGCCCCTTGTTTTTGACTTTGCTTGTCCTGCAGGAGCACAAATAGACCCATTCAAATAAATGCTGAAAACAACAAATTAACGTTTGCTTTTCTTCTTTTTCTAATCCAAGTTTTCCTCATTTTTAAGTACAAAATTGCCAGGAGTTGTAAATCACTTGTGCTGGGAACATGAAAATACATTTAGAATACCTGACGCAAGACTGAAAAGACCTTCTAACATTCATCACCATTCTTGAAACACAACTAGTCTGGAAAACATAACCAGACATCTCCATTTTTCCTTTAAAATGCTACACTCTTAGAGTGTCTCCAACATTAGAGAAATCTTTAAAGAAATCTTTCTAGCTCTCCAAAGATTGTTCGAAGAACATTTTAAAATGAATTAAGCATTCAGGGTAAAATCTGAAGTTAACTGAGTTAAAAAAAACTGTAATCTTACCTTAAAAAAGGTAATAAATAATAAAAGAAATTACAAAAAAAAAAAAAAACGTTTGTTTACACACAGACTTTGTTCAGAAACAGGCCTGAGTTGAAGTTCACTTAGTGCACCTTTTTTCTGAACCGATAAGATTTGATTCATGTAATTAAGGTTTTGCCCCACCTTTTTTTACACTAGTAAATTAGCATGAGTCAAACTGTGAATGACTACAGAAGGAAAAAAAACATGATGCATATTTTTAGCTTACCACTGTACGGGTTGCATGTGGTGCAGAAAAGGCCGGAAGCCACAAATGCATTCAAAGAGCACTGTCCCAAAACTCCAGTAGTCCACGCTTACAGTGTAGGGCTTGCTCTCAAACAGCTCTGGAGCCTGTCACGTGTACATACAAAGCTTCAAAACTAAATAAAAATGCAAAAGAATCATATATTTTGTACGATAAATTTACCAAATACTGTAGTGTTCCAACAAAGGATGTGCAGAGACTGCCTTGATCCAGATCTTTTGCATACCCCAGGTCTATAATTTTATGTACAAGCTGGAGAAGGAATTTTGAAACAAAAGTTTAAAAAAAAAGAACTAAAAAATCTGTTGTATGTGTTAGACATAATACAAGGTTCATGCATGTTACAAACTAAATGACTTAACCTTGCCATCGATCTCTTGTAAAACTATGTTTTCTGGCTTCAGATCTCGGTGAATGATCTTTTTCTCATGAAGATACTGGATTCCAGCCCCTGTGTTGGTCAGATTTAGAAACCCCCTTCATATTACACAGAGTTTACATTGTTTTGTATCAAAGTAATAACTTAAAAAACAATACCAATATCTTTAAGTAGCGAGAGGACTTCACTCTCCTTTAATCCACAACAATTTTCTGGTTTATGCAGCACCTGAATGAAAAAGTAAATGCGTTAGCTACAATGATAACTTCTTATAAACATATATAAATGCAATAGCTATTTCATACCTTTCGTAAATCTCCTTTTGAGCAGTATTCCATTGCCAGCAATGGTAGGTCATTTCGTGCGATTGAACGGAGCTCCTCAGGAACTTCTCTGGCCTGAACAACATTCTGATGGTTCAGCCTGAGAACAGTGGCAACAAACATGAAATAATGCATTTGTAAAAACTAAAGGTCACAAGATTTAGTTCAGGGGTCTGCAACCTGAGGCTCAGCAGCCACACGTTTTAAAGAACAATGCTAATAATTTGAATAAATAAGGGGTTTGAAGTTTTGATTAATTTGTGTAATTCAATAAAGTTTTTTTTTTCATTTAGATTTTTAACACATCGGATAAATAAGCAAAAATTACGGAAAAAGGTTTAATCTATTGTCAATGGTTAAAAAAGGATGATGCTGCATCAAAAACCTGATAATATATTTAACTTGATTTTCTTTTTTTTATTCACTGGATTTGTTGCAGCAGAATAATCATATTTAAGTGTGTTTTATTTTGAAAATAACTTAACTTGTATGTCCTCCTCTCAAAATCAAAATGTAACTATTTTGCAGAAAAATATAACACTGTTATGATTCAGTTATTGTGAATAATAAAAGCTAAACCTATTACAATGAAATATATCTATATTTTAACAAGGAGGTGGAATTTGGCTGGGTTTTGGTCAGTAAGAAAATTGACCAAATGGCTCTTTAAGGGTTGCAGACCTCTGATTTGGATAGACCACAAAGAGCAGTCACTTTGTCATGATCTGAATCTCTCTTCTCCACCGTTCTCTGTTCTTAAGGCTCAGGCCCTGGCGGCAATGTTTCACGGCAATTTTCACTCCGGTGTCCTGATCCAAACAAAAACAAAGGATGAACATAGCAGAAATAAACCCTTTGATCTTTAGATGCTGTCTTCCTGAATGTGCAGCATACAACTCACCACATGTTGGTATAAGTAAACGTGTCCAAAGCCTCCCATTCCAAGTCTTTCCTTGGTTTCCCAAGACCCAAACAGCTGGCCCTGTTTCAGCGTGGACCGCTCCATGCTTTCAGATCAGTCTGCCAATGTCCTCAAATACAAATAATCTTCTCAGATGTAGGGATCACATTTGACAAATGTCTGCATTGAACTGTTTTGTTTTCTCATGTAATATATTTACAAATATTGCAGTAACTCATAATAATAACTCAAAGTGAACTTAAGAGTCTACACTAGTAATGTTTAAAAAACCTATTTTAATCCACAAACTCACCTTTCCCAGGGCTCTCAGTCGATTGTTTACACTTAGCTTACAATACCATTGTTGCTCCCCAGTTAGCCAAACTAACAGGTTTGTACGAGTTTTACTTGATACGTTTGGATGACTCTCGAAAAGTTCATATTCGGCTAAAACAATACCTTAGACGCGACTTCATGTTGACAGTTTAGCTAGTTTTGGCTCGTTTGCTACAGCCTACAGGAACACGCCTAAGCAAAACGAAACTTCAGACAGTGACAGGCTTAAGATTTCTGCGCATGCGTATGTGCCCCCAATGGCTGCTCGCAGGACTTTTTTTATGTCTTACGGGGGATTCCCTGATGACTACTGTCTTTGTCTGGACCCACATCTGGACCAGATGCTGGTCAGCAGTGGTGAATGTTTTGACTTTGATTGTCTTTTTCTTTTTGTTTCTTTTTTTTTTTTTTTAACTCCCAGCAGAAGTTGTTGTCATAAGCCTAACACCATTTAATTGGTTCGCTAGATGGCGCCAAAACCCCACAATAGAGAATCATAACATCCTGAATAATGGCCAAAAACAAGAGGAGAACAGGCAAGATTAATACATCGTTTTTTATATCTACATTTTATTTGATTTATTTAATCTTAGATTATAGTGGTGACATTAATGACAAATAAAGCCTAAAATCAACATGTCAAACACTTGATTTGTAGTACCTTTTTGTGACAGTAGGAAATGCTATAACTACTACCTTGGCTGCTCATCGACCCCCTAAACATGTATATCTTCATAACACATAGATCAGGGGCCAGCAATGCAACCTTTAACACTGCAGGATGATTTCTTACTAACTTAAACCCTGTACGATCCACAGCGTTTTACCTTTAGAAAGATAAGATACTGATTTATATGCATGCTATTGTATTGTTATGTTACCATGATAAATGTAAATATTCAATTGTTTTTGATATAAGTAAAACATAAACATGAAGAAAATAGCCAATTTTCCCAAATATGAAAAAAAGTTTATGCATTTTGACTGAGGTTAATGACATCCTTTCAAAATAAAAGACCATGTAGGATTATCTCAATGCAGCAAGTTTAGTAGTGAGCAATCTAATGTCAATAGTGAGAAAAAATATATGCACAATTTGTTCTAGTGCTATTAGTGCATTTCAATCAGAGCTGTAGATCAGAGCTGACTCTGTGAACTGAGATATATGTTTTGTTAAACTACAAAGTCACACACCTTGATGAATTGTTGGAGCATAACAGGTACTGTTGTCTGAGCCTTGTAGAGTAATATATACTATGCTTCAATTGTTTGTGGGTGAATTAAAATAAAGTTCGATTTATCTGACTATTTGTGTCGCTTGATGAGCCTTTTAGTCCAAAAACATGTTACTTTCTGAATTCTATTTTGTTTGTTTTATTTTTTAATTCTTCTTAAATCAGACGGTCACAAGTGTCACATGTATCTCCGGAGCCTGAGGTTACAGACCCCTGCTATAGATACACGGTGTTGTGCAAATTACTTCCAAACTGCAATATTTTGAATTTTAGCTGTCGCTTAAAAGTAATCCCATATATTACAATTTTACTGTTATATTGTATTCCTGACATACTTTTAAGTTACTTACTTTCTTAATACCTTAATGCATATTGGTGCAAATATGCATCAAGCCTCTTCTGCTCCAAAATTACCTGACTAATTTAGTATCTACTTGAAAGCCTAAAGTGGTAAAAAAAAAAACGTTTCCAAGCTCTACATAAATCCAAGCTTTAAGGAGTTAATACCTGCAGAAGTAGAACATAATATTAAGTGGTAAATGTACCACAAAGTGTTGGACATTAAGGCTTTATTTATTTATTTATTTGTGGGTA
Organism: Oryzias melastigma; assembly: GCF_002922805.2. Classification (NCBI taxonomy): domain Eukaryota; kingdom Metazoa; phylum Chordata; class Actinopteri; order Beloniformes; family Adrianichthyidae; genus Oryzias; species Oryzias melastigma. The sequence goes on from NC_050526.1 coordinate 23,345,682, forward strand.
AAGTGAAATTATAAGAAGCCTAATTGCACTCTGAGCTTTAAGTCTGTCTAGTTTAAAATAGCGGTACTAAAAAAAAATATGAAGATGAAGAACCTCAAACCTGTGTGCCTCTGACAGACTTGCGAGTTAAAAAAACTCATTTTAGCCTGAAACAACAACAGCAAACAATATTGACTCTGTGACAAAAACGAACCAGAGGCACTTTAGAAAACTCACTAACATTACATTAGGCCTCCAGTAAAGTGTTCAGATTTTGTCAAATCCAACAGAAAACTTGGTTTAGTTCTGTATTTAAGTAAGAAAAAAATGTCAAAATGACTACAATCTCCCACAAGCTTGCTTCTTTGAACAATTACTTTTTGGACATGAAACACAAGTTACTAGACATAATGAGTAAATCATTGCTAAACATAGCTTAAATCTTTCAGTGCTGTCATATACATCTTTGTCACATCAAAAAGTAATTGTCTTGAAATTGAATCGGGCAAACTGGACTTAAAATCTTTTTTGAAACGTTTCACCACTCATCCAAGTGACTTCATCAGTCGCAACCCACTCAGTTGAGGCAAACTTCATTGAAGTTGTGACTATGACAATAAAGATCTAAATGTTTCGAGTAAGTAGATCTTACTGTGAATACAGTTACCGTGACTCAACTTCAAGACATCACCTGAAAGAATAATAACTTTCACCTGCAAAAAGTAATGAGTTATTCCCAACACTTCAAATTCAACCTCATGTGAATGACAGCATGCCATTTATTGCTGTCTTTTACTTTTCTAAAATAAGTTTGACCTCTAAACAGAAACTTTAATCAGATTCATTGGAGTACAGGGAGCAGAGCCGGAGGTAGCATAGCTGATGATGTTGAGGTTCTCTTGGGAGTGACGAGGATGAACAGAATCATGATTTATCCATTAGAGGAGCAGCTTATGCTAGATGTTTTGAAAATAAACGCAGGGACCCAGACTGAGATGGTTTGAACACATTGAGAGAAGGACCAGTGATGATGTTGATGAAATGATGCTGAGGTTGGAGCTACTGGGAAGGAGGTCCAAAGAGTAGGATTACTGGATGGAGTGAAGGAGGGTTAGTGTGAGTGGAGAAGATGCACAGGATAAGAAAAGATGGAGGCAGACGTGTCAACCCCTGAAAGGAACGGCCAAAAGGCAAAGAAGAAGACAGAATGTGTTAAATTGCAAGCAGACACTGTTAATCCCAATTCTGCAGAAGTTGATGAGGAGTTTTGCAGAAGTTTATCTTTTTGTGGATAACATGAATATTATTCAGAACTATGTATAAGTGAAGTTTATTTTTGTTTGTCACAAAAGGAAAAACTACTTAAAAGTGAAGAGCTGTGATGACTGAATGATAAGCACATTTCTAAGCATACGTTCTGAAGACAGAAAGAGATCATCTTTAATCTCACCTTTTAGGTCGATTTGAATTTGTTATGTTGCATTGCAATAACACATTCTCAGGGAAACTGAACAAGTCGTGTTTTATTAAAGCCAGACAAAGATTTTTAAAATGAAACAAAACAAATGCTTATTATACTTTTTTCTTTGGGTAAAACCCAGATGCAGCAGCTCAACAGAAGCACATTAAACCCAGTGGTTGCATGGTGATGGAGGGGTGATGATTTGGTGGCCCACAATGAAATACTGGAGCAATCTAAAGGCGCATGTAAACCTTTAGCCAACAGGCTCACAGGAGGATGTGTTGGAGCAGGACATCCGCCTGCTATCTCACTGAAATACTGTTGATGTATGTAAAGACAGATTGCAAAGGAAATTGCCTCAAACCCACTTCAAGAGATGTGATTATGTGCCACCATGGGCAAAAGTTTCCCCACTATGATGTGAGGAAATGTTGTAAGTCACACAGGAAATGATTTCTTTGTGCTTTTCGCAGCTAAATGTGAACCAATGAATCACACCAGTGATGCTTTAATGTTTTTATATTATTATTTTGTTTCATGAATTTTCAGTAAATTATTAAAAGAGAGACTATATAGGGGTGTAGTGGTCAGCACTCTCAGCTTACAGTGGAAAGGCCATGGTTTGAATCACAGCTACCCCCCAGCAAAATCTTTGTCCCCCAATTTTGGAGTCAATATTAGTCTCATTAATAAAAATGATTTAGAAGTGATTGATGCAAACTTATTTAAGCATTGCAAAAATAACAAAAGTAACATCTTTAAAATCAGATAGAAATGAAAGCAATAATAAAACTGTAAGGAATATATATTTTTGATCCTGTCATTTGTCGTGGCCTTCCACTCTGCAATTCTCATTTGACATTTCACAGGTTGAACGTATGATCGGAAACTGTCCGAGGTGTGAATGTGAGATGTGAGTGGGTGTGGTTGTCAGTCTCTGTGACAGATTATCCAGGATGTACTCCGCCTTGACCCAACAGAGGCTACAACAGGCTCCAGCAACCCTGTGACAGCAACCCAAAATTGTCTGACAAAATGAGTTGGAAAAAATATTTTTGGCTAAAATTGGGACCATTCATTCATCTCATTCATTCATCTTCTTGTCCGCTTTGCCAATTTTGGGGTCGCGGGGGTGCCAGAGCCTATGGGCTTTATTTTAAACACATTGCATTTCACAGAAAAGAGAAGTGTGTCATGTTTCTCTTTATTGTACAGAGAAGCTGCAAAATCATGTGACAGAAACAATCTTTTGGTAACGCTAAACATCCTGTGAAGTTTGAAACATTTGTTTGTGAATCAAAGTTTCTGAACATTTCTGACTTTTTCATGTCAGCTGACATAAATGAATTTTAAAGTTTGCAAAGATAAAAAGGGTATACATAAAAAGAATGTCAATGTTGTGATTTTTTCTATAGCTTTTTGATGATCTTGTAACAAAACATCAGTCTAGGTTGAGAGCAGTTCTCCAGTCATGTCACAATGGTATCTTGTTATTTATTTCTAGACGCATTTGTCATGATTTCCTTCCCCTTTTTTCCTGCCACTACGTAATTGTGTTTGTTGTCTCTTTGCAAGAAAATTTTTATGATAAAGAATGTGATTCTGCAGCAGATAAAAGTAAAATTCAACAGAATTTCTTGCTTTAAAAAACAGAATAATCACTGTCATTTATATAAAAAAAAAGCACATGATTAAATGAAACTCAGTATATGTGTAACCACAACACAAAGGAGGAAATACTGAAATAACAAATCTATAGGATGATGATCAATGATATCAGCACCCAGATTATGATACACTCTTTAACATCCTCTAAAACTGAGCCCATAGTTAGACGTTTAAACACTCCAGACCTAATTCTCTGATGATCTATTCATTCTGCACACCAACAATTGATCAGGTCTTAAACTGTTGTAGGATATCAGCATTTAAAGTTTATTTCTGGATGCCTAGCTTCCACTATAGCTGATCTTGGGGAAGTTAGACTGTTCTAATTTTCTAGAACAGTATTTGTAGCTTTTGTGGTCAAAGGAGTCAGGTGTCTGAAGTCAAAATGACTTAAAAACAAACAGTATTGCAGCTGGCTCAACCACTGATGGTTTGGGTTTCCCAGAGTTTCTACATTTCATTACGTCTTTCCTCTTTTTGCTAAACACCTGTAAAAAAAAGGGACTTTTCAGCTACGTGCTGCTGAATACACATCTAATTTGAACAAGATGCATCAGTTAGATGATTAAACTTGTTTCAATTTTTTTACTGTGAATGTTGAACAACTTCTGATTTTGCCCAGAGGATATACTTTTTTGTATTGTACCCATCAAAGAAAAGGAAACATGAGTAGCACAATGAGATCATTGTTAGTTGGAAAATTGTCATAGACTTGAGCAAGGGGAAGTTGCGTTATAGTGTGTGAGCTGTATTAAACTAAATATTAGATTAAAGATTTTGGCTGCACAGCTGATGCAATTCTTCTAAGATTGAGATCCAGATTATTGATGGTGTCTCGAGTTAAACAGCAAATGGTGCACTGATGTAAATGTGTGCATTTTCTCTTCATTAACCCTTTTTTATGTTTAACATGCATATTTAGAAAACTATATGTAAGCGAATGGAAGAACAAACTTTCCCCTAAAGATAAAACAAAATCTACTAATCTGAATCTTAATGTTTTTACAGAAAAAAAGAAGCTAGATATAATATCTGTTCATAAAAGTGTCCATATAAGCTCGTTTAAAAGCAAACATTTATGTGCATGAAAAAAACTTTGTAGTTAGATCCTAATTAATTAAAATTCAAAATAACATAAAAGCTTGACTGAGAATAATGCAGCAATAAAACAAACCAGCTATGAGTGTAAATGTATAAATGTTTTGGGTCTCTTTTTGAGATATTTGTTTAATACAAATAGTATGAACAAGGGCTGCACGGTGGCGCAAGTGGTTAGCGCTCTCGCCTCACAGCGAGAAGGCCCCGGTTCGAATCCCGGCTGGGACCTTTCTGTGTGGAGTTTACATGTTCTCCCCGTGCATGCGTGGGTTCTCACCGGGGACTCCGGCTTCCTCCCACCGTCCAAAAACATGCTTCATAGGTTAATTGGTGACTCTAAATTGTCCCTAGGTGTGTATGTGAGAGTGACTGGGTGTGTGATTGAGGCCCTGCGACAGACTGGCGACCTGTCCAGGGTGTACCCCGCCTTCGCCCTTCAGTAGCCGGGATAGGCTCCGGCACCCCCGCGACCCCGAAAGGGACAAAGCGGTCAAGAAGATGGATGGATGGATAGTATGAACAAGAAAATACAAGATCATGTGATTGATAGCATAGCTTTAATGGTGCAACCATTAGATAAAACAAAGTAACCAAAAGCATGCAGACAAAGGAGTGGGAAATTCAGCTAACCACAGTGAATCAGTACTTTAGAAGTTGATCATTAAAAGCAGTGAATTCCAACAGTTTGTCATTTACACTTTTTAATGCAACACTGCTTTCAAAAGGGGTGTTAATACACTTCATCCTGTAAAACTCCCTTGAGGTCCTCCCACAGTATTTCTCCCATATTGAAGACTTATTTTACCGTGATTATAAAGGAAACTTTCAGGAAAGCTAAGGATTTTTTAAATTGTACTTTATGGCTGCGTGTCTTCATAGTCTAGATTAGCAAGAGATCTGCATCTGACTCAGTCACTGTAATATGTCCAGGGTGTGTATCTGCAAATCAAACCTAAATTATTGCCTCTTATCAACTTTGAGGGGATTTTATAAATTGCATTTGCTTTTCCATGTCAGGATTGGAATTTTTTCTTAAGAAAAAGTTTGACCTCCAATTCAGAAGCGGAAGCAATCATCTTATTTTCTAAGTATTAGAAAAAACAAACAAAAAAAAAACAAGCAAAAACAAAATTATCCATACATGCAATAAAATATTAAGATAAACCCCTCATAATATTAAACATGAATAAAAGCAAGTAAAGTAGAAATGATTATAACAGAAGAGAGGCTTAATGAACCTTTTGGAGTCACTGTCCTGCTGAAGCCAACCCAGCGAATGTTGGGCAATGGTACACCCTGAACAGGTCACCAGTCTATTGCAGGGCCACATACATAATCACATACCCACCTAGGGACAAGTGAAATATACCAATAAACCTATGAAGGAATTTTTTTGATTGTGGGTGGAAGCCAGAGTCCCTCCAGAAAAGCCACGAACAAAGAGAACAAGTAAAACAAAGCCAAGGCCCTCGCCCTTACGCTCTGAGGCGAGGGTGCTAATCAATAAATGCATTTATCTTGAATCATATTCATTATTACAAACTCATTTAAGGGAGTGGTGAATACGGAGAGCAGGTGTGCTGTGTATGTGTGAGTCTGTACTTTTATAAAGAGCTACATTGTATTGTTTGTTTACTTGTTTCCTTCTGTATTTTTCTCTAGTTTATTCTTTCGTATCTATTCTTGTAAGGGTTTGGTACACAGGACCCCTTGAAAATTAGATGTTGTACCTCAAGGGGCTTATTCTCCTGTTTGAATAGATAAAACTTCCTCCTGAAATATTTGAGAAGTTGACTAAACTTCCTCTCTGACTTAAGTTTGATGTTGTTTCCTTGCTCTTAAAATGCACACGACTGAACTAACTCAGCCCTGCCATCATTTAGATCTTATCACAGACTTGGTATGAAGGTATCTCAATATAGATTTCATCTGAAATATAACACATGGTTTAATTTGAGTGAAAATGAGTCATTAGTCTTAAATAGGATGTCTCGCAGCCAACACAGATTATGATAGTAGATAAAAAAGAAATACAACAATCGTCCATACTGCCCTATTTATGAAATTATGACATTTAACATTTTTTGACATATTACATTTTGCTTTTATTTGAAATCCAGGTACAAAGAAAGTATTCCTTTGCAAAAAAAAGTCAAAACAGTAAAAAATAAAATAAAAATCTACAAAATTTTCACAAAAATGTGTTGAATTCAGAATCACAGCTGGGCAGGTGATCTTCCACCTGAGCTCTTGTAACTTCTAATAACTCCCATCTTAATTAATCACTTTTTTTCCATCAGAGTTGGTGGACACTGTTTTCATCCTGTTTTACTGCTACCTCAAAGCTGTCACTCAGTCATAGACGTTTATTTGACTGCATTACCAATTTAGGATATGTTATATGTACAACAGTGCTTTGACAGGAAGGGGTTGACCACTGCATGTGTCATAAGACATGACAAACTGTCTGGTCTGTTGGCCAATTGGGTGGGAGAGATAGTTTGTGTAGAGCCTCTAAGACCCTCCCTCTCACATCTTCTGTTTACTTAAATAGGAAGCCGCACAGGGATGAACAGCACTGCAACAACAGAACAACAATTTTTGATTCAATCAAAAGAAGACCGAGGGGTCGTCTTAGAAGAAAGAGCAAAGATTTCAAAAAGGTAACAACATTTTCTATATTTTTGCATTTTTTGAAAATGCATGAAGTCAGTCTTGTTTATTTTGCCTTTTTTATCCATAGTTTTGTTTATCTGCTCAACAACGCGTGCTTAGAGTACCTAGATACAACAACATAAGATATGAGCAAAATGCAAATCTGATGTAATATTGTGCACAAGCGTTGCTGTAATCTGTTAACCTACATTGATGTTGGGCTCACTGTGCTGATAGTGGCGATGTTAATAGTACAGAGCACATGCAGAACTCATTTTTCAAAAGCTCTAAAATAAAAAAACTTCCAAGTGAACTGAGTTTTTTTGTTTATGTTAGTTTTCAAGTGGTGTCTATGTACTTTTCTTTAATTGGGCATATTTAGCCATCACCGGCGGCGCTCCAGTGTTTGTTCTTTGACTTACTGTAACTTTTCCACCAGTAACACGATCAATTTAACTCCAGCAGATTCTGAAGCAGAAAAAAGCAGCGCTTCAGAATCTGCTGGAGTTACGTTATTCGTGTTACTGGTTGAAAAGTTATGGTATGTTAAAGAAAGTGTGTTATTTAAGAGTTACCAGCAACATCTCAGGTGTTTAAGGGCTCTTTACTGATGTGAAAAAGTCAGATGAACTCAACTTCTTTTTTTTTTTTCATTTCTGCATTTTTATCCCCACGTAGGCAAAAAATCTTTAGGAAGCAGAAACAAAACTAGAGGCGAAGATGAATCTGTTATTCATCACTTCCATCTTCATGGCGCTCACTGTCAGAGTGGTAAGTGATCACATGTGGAAGTAACTTTATGTTTTGGATCCAGACAGAAACTTGTGATGAAATGTCTGACTGTGTTTGTGTCTTTTTTTAGGCATTTTCTCAAAGGAGAAGCAAAGAACGTGAGTCACCCTCAGAGCTGATGAAGCAAAATTGATTTATTTTGATCAAATGTGGTAAATTCTCTCCGCTGCATTTGTCGTCCACAGTGATGTGTCTATCTGGGGATGGCAGCAGTTACAGGGGAATGGTGCGCAGGTCTGTTAATGGGAACAGGTGCCTCAACTGGAACAGGATTGATCACCCCTGGGGCACTCACACTGGAGTTGGAAACCATAAATACTGCAGGTATGTTCTCAAGAACCAAAGATGTTCAAAACAAAGAGTATCCCATCTCAAATATTGTCATATGTTATTCCAGGAATCCTAACCAAAGCATGAAACCATGGTGTTATGTTAGAAAAGGAAGAAGAATTTCCAAGGAATTCTGTGATGTTCCTAAATGTAAGTCTGAGAGGAGAGTTGCAATTTTTTTAACTTGAAATCATAGAAAAATATGATGAAATTTTGTAATTTTTGTGCCTAAACAGGTTCTACATCAACATTTATGCCAACAGTAAAGCCAACTTCAGTCCCTCTTCCAGTGGACACAGGTACTTTAGTTGTTGGTTGAAAACATCAAATGGTTTTTCTGATCCCAGCTCACATACGTGACGCCTTTCCTTCCAGAGTACACGTGTGGAGAACGGAATCAGCAGAGGATGCATAAAATCGTGGGGGGATCTTTCACAACCGTTGAGTCACAACCTTGGATTTCAGCTATTTTTCTAAAGAATCGTTTTCTTTGTGGCGGCTCTCTAATCTCACCTTGCTGGGTCCTCACAGCTGCCCATTGCTTCCCTGATGAGTAAGACAACACACACGTTACAAACTCCCAAAAGGTAGCTCTCATTCAAGACGTTTACTGACTTCTTTTTGCATGTCAACTCTCTGTTTAGAATTGATCCCAGAGCCGAGGATCTGTCTGTGTTTCTGGGAAAGAGTGCCATCAATGACACGGATGCTGAAAGGGAGCAGAAATTTACCGTGGAGAAAATGATCGTCCACCCAAAGTTTAACAACTTTAACAACGACATAGGTGGGTGCAGCTACATTTGAGTCAAAAGTAGAGGATATCTGTGAGTCACTCACAAAAGTTGCTTGATTTGACATTTTAGCACTGCTGAAAATCCGAAGCACAAAAGGAGGCTGTGCAGTGAAGACGCCATCAGTACGCACAGTTTGCCTTCCTCCACTTCACACACAGCTTCCTCCGGGATTCAAGTGCACCGTGGCAGGATTTGGAAGAGAATCATTTGGTATGTGCTGTACTTTATGCCAGTCTTCATTCACCCTAATGCCACAATTTCTGTGATGCTTTTTTTTAAACAAAAAAATGTGTCATCTGCAGAGTCCTGGGACTATTCACAGATCCTGAAGCAGGCTGATGTGAATCTGATGTCCAGCACTGAGTGTAAAAGAGAACCAAATTACCAAAGTATTTTAACTGAGAACATGTTGTGTGCTGCCAGCCCAGATTGGAGCACAGATGCATGCAAGGTGAGCATACATATTTTTTTGAATAAATGTATTAAAAAAACATTAGAAATAGAAATAAAAGCAGCTAAATTATGAGGATTTTCACTGATGTCTTTTTATTGACTGATTTTTTCCTCTCAGGGTGACTCTGGTGGTCCTCTGGTGTGTCAAGCCTCAGGCCGCACGTTTCTGTTCGGGGTGGTGAGTTGGGGTGATGGCTGCGCCACCGAGAACATGCCAGGCGTTTATACAAAAATCACCAACTATAACAAGTGGATCGCAGAACAAACAGGACTCACCGAGTACACAAATGGATCAATGTATCCCTTAAAATGAAACTATAGTTAATATAATGTAATCTATCAGGTTTTATATGTTTCTGAAAGGAAGTTTGGCAGTTTGTATATCCAGCTTGTGCAGCTTTTTATAGTGATGATGAAGACAATGATGATAAACATGCAACAAATCAGCTCATGTGTTTTTGTAACTGTATTGTATTTATTTATTTTGTAAAGATTTTCTATGTGAACATGTGCGGTTTAACCTCTCAAGACCTGACAACCATAATGAGTTGTAGTACTACAGTAGTTATTTATACTTAACTAGGGCCCTATGATTACATGTGGAAAGGGTTAGCTCAAACATTGGCTCAGGTCTTAGAGGTTAATGACGCAAAAGCAATAAGTATTATTAATAATCTTTATTTTTTCAAGAGCAGCTGGCAGGTCCTGTTGTTAATTTATTGTTCTGTTCTGACTTGCAAATTTAATGTAATATATAAGGAATTTCATAAATATATTTAAGTAAACTTTTATTACACAGTTGTGTTTCACTTTTATAATCTTGAAAAACAATGTTTTGTAAAAAATAATTTAAAGTTTCTTAAAGCATTTATTTTTTGAAGTTGTTTGACTTTTCCATGTCAATTTCATAAAGCAAAAAGCATAAAACCTGTTGTAATGTGGATTTATTCAAAAGCTTTTGGAGTTTACCCACACATGCACATATCATGCTCCACTTTGTGTATATACATTTAAAGGATGTAAAAATGTTCACACCTTCATGCTTGCTGGAACCCACAGCTTCCTTTTACCATGTTAACTGTCATTAGTTAAAAAATTTAACACAACACATTTCCAAACACTAAAAAGTGATGAAGATTCTTAATGAAATTTAGTTTGGAATAAATAGTATTTTTTATGAATTAATTTTAAATGGATCATTCTATCTAAAATGTTGCTTATAAAATTGTAATTAATTAGAAAAACATAAACATCAATAAAGCTTAAATGGACAAGTAGTTGAACAGTTCAACTTCCTCCAGATATACACTAGAGGGCAGTGTTGTGTTCAAAGCGCACAATACAGCTCTGCGGAGGAAAACAAAAACTCTACTGTATTTAAAAATACTCAGTAAAACCATGAAATGTATTCAGTCTGAAGTGAAAATATTTAATATAAGACATAGAAAACTGAAACTTTTAACATTTAAACTTTTTTAAATCTCTCATTCTAGCACTGAACTCAAAATAAGAATCTTAAAAGGTGTAAAGTGGCAGGAAATTGAAGAATTTTTAGACTTATTTCACTGGAGTTATTAAAATAAGTAAGTGAAATTAGTAAATGAGCAAATGTGATGATCTCAGAGAAAATTGAAATAAAAAATAATAATAACTAAATCACAAAGTCCAATAAAAGTAGAAACTTGAGTCAAAGGCGAACTTCAAACTGGACGTTTAAGTTCAGCGACTTTCATGTTTACTCCTGGATTGAACAGATGCTGGGGAGTTTTAGCTTAATGCATTTCGTCCACTGTGGTACACTTTGTGTGCTTGTGTGAACAGGTTGTCCTTGAAAAAAGGAAGATGAATCTATGTAAAATCAGTTAAGACTTCAGTGTCTTTCAAACATACTGATACTATACTGATTGTTTTTACCTACCTACAAAAAAGTGATAGTCATGATGACTTTATTTCAGTTGATAAATTTGCCATTTTATTAGAACTGTGTATTTGTAAAGACCCTGACAAACAAATAAATTAAGAACCAAAGACAAAGACAGTGGACACAAAAACTTATGTTTGGCACAAATGGATCCCATAGTTTTCTGAGGATTTCATTAAAAATGTTCTTCTGAGTTGAGGGTAGGACTGTTGGCTCAGAGTAAGCCGTACCTCATTTCCCATTATCCCTTTGTTTACACTCTCTCCTGTTAGCTTACAGCCCCTCACAACTCTAAGATAACATTACTAGTGCCATAAAAATGGCGAGCAATATTAAAGCTATTCAGCTCTTCAGTTTTGAACCAGATGCCAGCTCAGAAACAAAGGCATAAACTGACCTATTTGATTGAAAGTTTATTCATCAGAATGGAGTGGAGCAGGGAGCTGGTTGCCCGCTGACTGCAGCACCTTTATCATCACCACTGGCTTTTTTTAAATGGCATTTTTTTATTTTGCTCCTGATTCACAACAATTTGAGTAAATAAATACTCAGAAGCTTAATTTTCTTTACATATGTTATAAAAAAATGCCAGAAAAATATATTAAAAACACCAAAATCACAATTTTTTGAATGAGTCTTTTTACAGACACCAAATGATGCTGAATATTACATTTTATTGGACAAATTGAAGTAAAATGTAATGCTTAATCCTTATCTAAAATGTCCTTCTGTAAATGGGAGGTGTTCAGCCATCCCTTTCTATAGAGTTATAAGCAAAATTCTCTATAGGACACATTTCATATGAAAGCTGAATCCCTTCTCTGGCCATGACAAACAAACTCATTGTGGTATAAACATCTGTGTGCTGAGCACAGCTCTAGTCCAGCTGGTAATTGCTGAGAGCATCATTCAAAACACTCGCAGAGAAACATTCTGCCGTGTTTTCTATCAAAGTCTGTTTGGACAAGTTCACATATACAGATAACTCGCAGCAGCACTACTTGAGCAGTTCAGGGTCTGTCCAGCTCCTCCTCGATTATTCACAGACAGGAGTTTACTTCACTGCTGCTCTGACTGAATCCATATATGGATTAGAGATGCAGCGACTGTAACTACGACTCTTTAAGGATAATTCTAAGAGGAGATGAGCGAGAAGATAGAGGGTTTCCACCATCCGGGCGGAGCAGCAAGTCTGTGTGGTGGTTTCTTGTCTTCACAAATACTACACACCACGAATAAACACAGTCATGCATGCGTGACCCTCTGTTCAGCAGGGGGTCTGGGGGTAAGTATACACACAGAGTAACACTGGAATTTGAAAATGCACATCCAGCTTCTCAATCTAAACAGGTTAACACCTAAAACAGGCATGTCCCAAGTCTGGGCTGTGGGCCAAATGTGGCCCACGTTTACATTTTTACATCGTCATTAAATCAAAATATGAGGCCCCAATATGTTTTAAGAACTGTGTGTACGATTTTTAATTATGATTGACTGAATTGTGTTATATGTGCATGGTGTTTGCTCTCTCGTCTCAGCGAGAAGGACTTTTGTTCAGGTCCTGGCTGGGGCCTTTCTGTATGAAGTGCATGTTCTCCTTGTGCATGCATGCATTGTTTCTCCACAGTTCAAAAAAAATACCTTATTGGTTCATTGGTTACCATAAAGTGTGCCTAGATGTGCATATGGGAGTGATTGTGTGCCCTGCATCAGAATGTTGACCTATCCAGGGGATACCCTGCAGTAAACAGTGTAGCTGGACAGGCTCTGGCAACCCTGTGACCCCAAACAGCAGGTTAAGAAAATGGATGGATGTTAAAAGACATTGGTCTTAAAATCAGAAATTCACTGTAAATGTGGTCACATTTCCTTTACATTGATTTCTGTTAAATGTGAAGAACTTAAAAGCATTCCTTGCAAAAACAAATCATTAAAAAGTTAATTTGCATTTAACGAATGCATACCAAATGGTTCACCTCACCAAATCTGGCCCTCTTTGCAAAAAGTTTGGACACCCCTAACCTAGAAGGAGTTTAGCCAAACTCAACTGAATGTCCCTAAACCTACTTTCTCTTTCATAAACAATGTCCAGGATCTGCTTCTCAGTGCAGAAGCTGAGCAGTTGGAGAAGCTGTGTGTGTTCACTGGTGTCAGTTGAGACTCCTTTCAGCTTCAGGCAGCAGCAGCAGCAGCAAGACGAATCCTTAGTCTTTATTTAGACCTGGACATTGAGGCCTGGGGACATGAACCCCTGACCCACCTCTTGATGATTGGATCAAATGTCAAGCGCAGGTTTGAAGCTTCATCAAAAATACAAGAATTAAGAACTGTTTTCTCGTGTGTTTCAGGCAGGGAAAGCCCACTGTTTTATAGACTGAGGCTGACCTTTAAGAGGCTGCAGGGAGCTGCTTGCGCGTAACCTTCCCCCCGTGGTAGATGCTGCGCCTCCTCCCCTAACTGGATGTGCTCCCATACCTTGGACTTACAATCTCTTCCCATCAAGTTACCCCAACACTTTCCTTTTTGGGGCCACTGGCATGCATGACGTAATTTGGGAAGAGCTCTGGCTTGGAGTGTGTGCGCGTGTGCGCTTGCGGGGAGAGCGTCAGTGCGCACCGGCAGCGGCGCGCCTGGCAGCTGTATTCCTTCGCCGTGATTGGGCGGAGGGCGGCGATTCCTTCTGTCACGATTTGGGTCGCTCCCACCGGAGGACACCGAAAGCCCGGGTCCAGTTCATTAAAGGAGACCGGGAGGAGCTGAGGGCTTCTTCTTGCAGGGCTGGACTGACAACTCGCTGCTTGCCCGCCTGTGGTGGCGAGGAGGAGAAAAGAGGGAGCACGCCAGCTCTGAAGCGACCAGTCTTTCTTCTGTCTGGGGCTGCGGTAAGAGTCGTTCACCATGCCGGTGTTTCACACCAAGACCATCGAGAGTATCCTGGAGCCGGTGGCCCAGCAGATATCCCACCTGGTCATCATGCACGAGGAGGGGGAGGTGGACGGTAAAGCCATCCCGGATCTGACGGTGCCGGTGGCTGCGGTGCAGGCGGCGGTCAGCAACCTTGTCCGGGTGAGTCCCGAGCTTTGAGACATCTTTTCATCTCATAAAGAAGGTTCGTGCACTCAGACCATTAAAGAAACTTTAAAGCTGGCATTTCTGGGGTGGATCAATAAGATCTGACATCCATAATTTATTCATAAATCTAATAAATCAAAGCAGTCCTGACAAACGCACTGTATAGGTGTAAATAACTTTGGTCTCCATAAATTGACACAACACTCTCCAACATCCCATCCTGACTTTGGTGTCCTGCAAAGGTTCTTGTGCGTCTCCGTCAGAGCGCGTCTGTGCGCGTTAACGCATGCGTCAATCAGAGGGAAGAAGTTCATGGAGCAAAAGGAACAAATTCTGGTCAGGAAAAGGCGAATTTGAAGTAAAACATCTTTTGACAAACCAAACATGAGGTTTTCCTATAACCTATTGCTTTGTCATTTATCTTTTAATTCGTTTCTTTAGGTAGAAATTGCCAAGTTTCAGACAGCCTCCAATGTCTCTCCTGTGTGCGCTTACTGGAAAAGTCAATAACAGCCAGATCATTAATGCTGATCCAGGTCGTTGTTATTGATGCAGTGACCACACGGGCTTCACTCAGTCATGGAGAAATAAGAAATACTCACAGTATTGCTTACACTACAGTATGGAGAAGGAAAAGAAATAAATCAGCTGGGTCTTTTGTGATTTTTTTATAGCAGGATGAGTCCTTTAACTGCAAAGATGCATCATAAAGATGTTTGAGGGTTAATTGCATGCATAATGTCTTAGTCTTGGAAGGTTAGAATGACTATTTTTGTTTCTAAATGCATTTTTGTGTTTGTCTGGACATTCTTCCCCATTAAAGGCTGCTGCTTCCCAGCTCAAGGCCATACCCAGATCACTGTGATAATTATCTCATTAGCTGCTGAAAAGGCCTGCTCTGTTTCAACTCAAACACTCCGACATGAAACAATGTCATTCCTCCAATGAACAATCTCCTCCAGTTGGGTTATTTGATTTCCGGTCGGCTATCCGGGCACCTTTTGTCCATCATTCCGTCCATGTGCGTCAAGCAGAAGGAAGCACCCCGGGGTTGTGGCTGTGTATCAGATGATGAGAACGTGAGGCTGCAGGAAGCAGCAAGATGAGGACAGGGAGAGAACAGTAAATCAGAAGAGGAAAGATGAAATTAAAAGAACATTTTGAGGCACTTGTACGACTAGTCCTCAAAGCCTCCTGAAAGGAACAGAAGATGCCTGTCAAAAGGAGGCCACAGAGGTTCTTTAGAGATTGTAAAGAGTGCACACTTGATGTAAATAACACCCACACCATTTACCCACTACTAAATGTATATACTTTAATTTAGAAAGATGATTCATGTCTAGCCTTTTGCAATTTGAGTTAACACATTATGCTGCACAGAAACATACCACCAAGCCCCACTGCACGCTGATAGAATTACACAGTTAAACTCATACACGGTTATGAGGGGGAGCACTTAAGATCTGTGTCACTGAGACACGTCAACGCACTCAAGACGGTCTCTGTGTCATTCTGTAAGAAGTTGGAGTGTGGCTGATTCAAATTCCACTCAAGACGCGAGAGATGCTGTTGATGCATTTGCATTAAAAGGCAGAAGTTCTGCTGAAGGCAGGGCTGGCTGAGAGACGGAAGTGAAGCGTCTGCTTCTGAAGGAGTCAACACAGATCCCAAGTGTGTCTCAGGAGGAGGGGTAAGGAGGAATAAATAGATTTACCGGTGGGAGAAGTAACCACACACTGACTGAACCGAGCAGAAAGAGAGGGAATAGGAGGACTGCAGGAAGGAGACATGTCAGCTAAAACAGACGAACAGCGTGAGGCAAAATGAATTCAGAAATAGGGGAGCTGGAGAAGTCACGCATTTTGCTTCATTGAGGGAAGATGAAGGGTCCTGGTGTTGTAATCCACAAAAAAATAACAAATCTTTCCTTTATGGGTTAAGATCAGACATTTTTATTGTTTATGAAACAAAGAAAGCTTCAATTTACACCGTCATCCTCTCAATCTGTGTCTTATAAATTAACACAGTAAAGCCTACATCTAAGAAGTGACAGAAAATTTAAATTTTGAGAATGAAAAAATTAAAACCGCGGACATAATTTTTCTGATGTAATTTTTTAATAAAATATAGATATTATCAATTATGATACGTGGGGTGAGTTGGTAAGTTTTTGCTCACAACAATTTTAGCTTAAAATGCAAAAATAGTGTTATGAGTGTCAGGAAAAAAGCTCCTTATTTACCCACTGTCTGAAAATTGAAACACAAATTGTTAACTGTGTTATAAAGAGTTAACTATCAACAAAATTAACATTATTTTAATACAGTAGGTAGTCGTTTAAAATGAATAACAATAGATGAGTTATTCTCGTCTTTAAGTTTTTTAAGTTTTTAAAATTAGCAAAACTTTTTCTGCCCAAAATGTTTCATGAAGGCGTCCATTTTTAAATAAGCAGGAAAAGCTATTCTACTGTCCCTAGTGGAATGATGATAAATTACAGGGCTGAAAACCTGGACCACTTTATTTACAAGGTGTTTTTAAAGAAAGTTTGGATTATATATAATGAGAAAGGGGTCCCAGAAATGTGTGTATCAAATATTAAATCAATGGTTATAGAAGGTTAAACCACCTTATCAAAAAGGCAGAAACTAAATTTAAAAGTATATTTGTGATGCCTTAACTTTGTGGTCAAAGCTTTACATTCTG
Source organism: Oryzias melastigma (assembly GCF_002922805.2). Lineage (NCBI taxonomy): Eukaryota > Metazoa > Chordata > Actinopteri > Beloniformes > Adrianichthyidae > Oryzias > Oryzias melastigma. Next base: position 23,362,612 of record NC_050526.1, read on the forward strand.
TTTTTTTTTTTTTTAAAGAAACAAAAGGACTGTGAGTTGATACAATAGAAGTCCTTATAAGAGATTTCACAATCAATTAATCAATAAATTTAACTCTTTAACACCAGAGTTCTTAACATGTGTTTACATTCTTTCCACCTCTGTAACCACTGTGAATGTTAGCTGTTTCAGTCGTGGAGAAAAGGGGCTTTGCACCAACAAGTGACACTTAGTAATGTGTTGCACGTCGATGCAAAGCACACGTCAGAATCAGCAGATTCACGTTGATCGCGTAAATGTTCGAAGAGATACGGTAGGTGTTATTTCGGTGACATCTCTGGTGCTAAAAGGTTAAAGGAATCCTACAGCTGCAATCAAACTTGAGGTACCCATAAACAGCCTTAGCTGAAAATTCCTTTCACAATGAAAAACTGTTCAGAAAAGAGAAAAGTTGTGAGAACAAATAGTAACTAATGTGCACATCCATTCATTCAGAACACAAAACAGAAGGAGGACATTTAAAAGAAATGTACAAATATAATTCAGTTTGGCTTTACAATGATTTACATTGAAAATGTACAGTAAAGACACTTTAATACAGTTATTTTTTCATGACTTTAGTGCATCATGATTGTATCATCGGTCTTCTGCAAAGCCTGATGTTGTCAATTCATGTTTGTGGAGCAATAAAGTGCGAGCTAAATCACATTCTTTAAATTCTGTTCTCTGACCTATCAAGCTTTTTAGTAGTTTTAATGTTTGTGGTCTTCAAAAACCTCCTTCTATCTGGCTGTTTCAATAGAGGTCTGGACTTCTGGGCCAGGAAAAACTAAAAGTCATTAGTAATATAAAACTCTTGCAACTGAAGCAGAAAACATTGCAGCTGAATCCATTTCACACCTCTTTACTGTTTGTGTGGTTATTTTGTCATAAAAGCAGATATATTTATTTATTTTTCTATTTCAGGATTTTTTTAAGTGACTGAAATTGACCTACAGCAGACAATTTGAAGCTTGTCCTTCCCGAGAGTCCAGCGTGAGTTGTGTCAGCTCTGATCGATAACTGTCTGAAAGCTGCTTGAGAAGTCACTTTCGCCGATGTAAAACCACACACACAAACCTCAGGTTTCACTGTGTCCGGCAAACCACTTAACCATACATTAATAATGTATTGAATAATCAGTAGAAAGTGTTGCCTTTACAGAATTTATAGACGGAGGCTCATCGCGGGGAGATGTGTGTGCAGAGCTGCGTTCTTTAAATGTGGAAACCATCTGACTTCCACAAAAAGCCATCAGATGGTTTCACCTGTGAACACATTTGCAGTTTGTGAAACTGACAGTCAAATTATACAAAAGTTAAGCTGGAAAACGAAACGGGTATGGAGGAAAATATAGTGTCCCTGAACATCACTGGGTTTTGTGTTAAAATGGGTTTTATTCTGAAGATGGAATCATAAATAAATTTAAAAATGAATAAAAAAAACAAACAAATATGCTTGATTGTGCTTTTAATATTTACTTTAGATATGTTTCTTTCACTTTTCATGTGTCAGTCAGCAATTACACCATTCAGAGACTTTCTGGGGACAAAAATTGAGAAAAGAATTATGTTATCTACAGTATATATAAATATATAGACATACACAAAAGTTCTTTCTTTGACTGTTTTCATACATCCATCCATCCATCCATGTTCTTGACCGCTTAATCCCGTTTGGGGTCGCGGGGTGCCGGAGCCTATCCCGGCCACTGATGGGCGAAGGCGGGGTACACCCTGGACAGGTCGCCAGTCTGTCTCAGGGCCTCAATCACACACCCATTCACTCTCACATTCACACCTAGGGACAATTTAGAGTCACCAATTAACCTATGAGGCATGTTTTTGGACGGTGGGAGGAAGCCGGAGTCCCCGGTGAAAACCCACGCATGCACGGGGAGAACATGCAAACTCCACACAGAAAGGTCCCAGCCGGGATTCGAACCGGGGCCTTCTCGCTGTGAGGCGAGAGCGCTAACCACTGCGCCACCGTGCAGCCCTGTTTTCATACATCCTTGGAAAAATCTATTAATCTAAAAATATCTCAAGTTACTTTCTGTCTGATTTGATGCTTTTGTAAATGATAGGTAGAATCATAAGACATATTTTTCTTTGATTTAACTACCACTGTGGTCCTTATATCGGTTTTCCAGCCCTCAGACTGACTGATTATATTCCAGATTACAGGCAATGACTGAACTTAATTTTGCTCTCCAGTCATCTCCTGGTGCCTGGTGTTGCCATTACTGTAATATCATTACATTCAGTTCGTTTGGAGTCTCTATTTAGAGATAATAAACCAGAGTTCATGAGAAGTTCATTGTGTTAACAGCTGAGTTTGAAATATTTACAACTTTTTCGTTAGGTTTTATATTGTACAATAAATTTAAGATGAAACTGTTAACGTTTTAATTGAAAATGAAATCCATATGCACTAAAAATGTTAAAAAATAACCCAAATTGGGTCAAAATGGGACTAATGTTTTGCTGGGTTATTTTCACTCAGAAAAAAGAAAACTACTTAAGAATAAACAGTGTTCCTGAGCTGTCTTAAGGAGTGTTAAAAACATTGAATTTATTAATTTGGAAATAATACCATTTAAAGCCTGAAGAAAAGTGTCTTGAATTTGATATTTAAGCCTTAAAATTGTGCAGTTTGAAACTTCTCCATGTCACATTTTCATTGAAAATGTCATTTTTCAAACACACTTATTTTAATAAAATAATGAAAATAACCTGCAGCAGAACCAATCATTTTGCAGTAATACTTGGGATGCTGGCAACTGGTTTAAAAAAATAAAAAACGAAATTACAAAAAAAAAAAAAAAAAACAAGAAAAAAAAAGAAGTGCACTAAAGCATCACAGTACAGACCACAAACAACAATGAGCTACAGTTTTGATCATGAAATAGGAATAAATTAATTAAATGAGAAATAGGCTGAGAAGTGTATCTTAATTTTTTATAAAAAAGTCTGAAATGTATTTTAAAAAGACTTGAAGGAACCCCGAATTGATCATCATTGAGTAAAATGAAACTACTATACCCCAAAATGTGTATTGCTCCAAAAAGTAACCCTAGTAACATATGTTAGCATGAATAACATAAGAATTGAGTAAAGAAAAAAACCTAAGAGTTATAAGAGTATATTCATCAAATACTTAACAAGTTTTGGTAATTCGTTCAAATGTTTTTTTTGTTTTGTTTTTCACTTTTCAGAAATAGCAAAAGGCTTTAAAATCCCATCTACTGCTAGTAATGGACAGAAAAGCTAATTTTAAATAAAAAATGAACAACTGAAATTTTAACAATTTTAATAATTTTTATTTTGTAATGCTAGTTCATTTTGATACATGCTTAGCCGCCGAGCTGAACAAAGTGATGCTGTTTATAAAGACTCTTGAGCCAAAAAGCCTATTAAACAAATTTGTCTGATGCAGCGGAGACTGACAGATAACATCATCCTATTGTAATTGCATCTGAACTGTGTTTGTGTGTTTGTTTGTGTGTGTGGAGTCGGGGTTGCTTTCACATTTGTGGTATCCAACAACTTAGCAGCAAACAAAATATCCATTGAACTTGTTTATTTTGTAGGGTCAGTGTTTGGTTTTTATAGGCTTTGGTTGAGGTTGAGGTTAGAGTAAAGGTTAGGTCAAAGTTAGGGTAAGTTCAGGGTAAAGGGGTCAGAGGAATTCAACATGACAAAGGAGCTCAGGACACAAATGTGTGTGCCTGTGTGCTTGTGTGGGTAGATACATGCTTCCTTGTGTAGGTTGTCCGACAACAGTATTTTCCTTTGAAAACTTTGAGGAAGCAAATATTTGCGGCTGCACATGAAAAATATTTTTCTGGATGAATATATGAGGAAGAAAAAAAAAAGACAATGCCACCAAATCAATCAAAGCTTTTTTCCCTCAAAGATATGTCATGCATGCATAGCTGAAATAGGTGCGAATTGATACACCCATTCACCCTTCAGACTATTAATAGCGCTTCCATGAAAAAAACAATTTCCTGCCATGCTGCAGCTAATGATGATAAAATAAATCTGCTTGTGTGTTGCAGGTGGGGAAAGAAACGGTTCAAACAACAGAAGACCAAGTGATGAAGAGAGACATGCCTCCAGCTTTTATCAAGTAAGTCCTGAACCGACATGCAAACACGAATTTCCATAACAGAGTTGAAAGTTGATGTTTTTAAAAAAAAAAAACAACATTTTGGACATGATTCGCCTTATCTCAGATGGAGAAGTTGTTAAAAAGATGGTTCCAGGCAGTCTAATGTGAGAAAATGTGGCCTCGTTCCCAGCTGCAACAAAGAGCCACTTCTCTAACACATGAACATCCGGCTCTTGCATCCAAACCGCTGAGAGCCTGTTCACTTTTTTTTTTCCAGCTTGCATCTAAAAGCTGACATCAATTCAGAGTGCCAGTAGAGAGCTCCTACTCTGCAGTTCTGAGAGCTTCTTGTATGTGATTTCATTGTGGGTGATTGTCAAAGCATTTGCTGAATATTTTTAGTAAAATCATCTTTTGGCTGCTTGTCCTCAGGGAATGTTTTTTTTTTTTTAATTCCTTCAGTTTTCAACTTGTTTTGTTGGTTCATGAAAAAGGGCTAGATTTGAAGCAGGTCTACACCCTCTTACTGCTCACCCACACATACGTGGGGCACAGCCCCATAAATCTCACTCATGGGGCTTAGGAGGGGCAATGTGGGAATGTGAACCTGCTTAAATATAGAAGAACCAGCAGCCATCGATACCCTGACAAATGGGAGTCAGAAAGAGGAAGAATTTAGTTTTATTTGAATGCTCCCTAAAATGTATCACCCTCCTCAGGTTAATCAATGACTATGTGGATTTAGACGCAGCTCTTTTTTAGTTAGTTCTAGCTCAAAAACAATTAAACATTCGACTTTTTTTTTGGTGCTGTGCCTGTTTGACAAGTTTCCCTTAAGCTAGCTGTGTGTCTTAAGGGTGGAGAACTCGTGTTCCAAGCTCGTCCAGGCGGCTCAGATGTTAAAGTCCGATCCATACTCTGTTCCTGCTCGGGATTACTTGATCGATGGATCCAGAGGGATCCTTTCTGGAACATCAGACCTGCTGCTCACCTTCGATGAAGCAGAGGTTTGTGTTGTTCTCTTCACTAAACCTCTCTGCTGCTTCAGTGGTGCTTTTGGTGTCTCACAGGGAAATAAAGCTTTATATAGTAGCTGTACAGAGGAAGGAAGGACTCTTGGAGCTCCGAGCTGTAATGGAGCCTCCAATGCAGCCAGATCTAATCACTGAGATCAAATGACCTCCCTCTGTAATAACTAAGGATGTGTGTGTGTTTGTGTGCAATTGTGCAAAGGTTTCAGTGACAGCTCGTTAAGTGGAATCACACTGGCCACGTGACTGAGCTCACCATGTCTCATCACTAGCCTACTTCTTCAAAGAGCAGATTTTCTCAGTCACAAGATGTGCAACATCACAAGACATGCACACAAACAGCAAACTGGCTTTTCTAGTAACTAAAGAAACAAAATGAAGCTGAGAGTGGATTTTATCATTATCCAAAAACATAAATCAATCTATTCAATTGCTATATATTTATAATTATTTTGTGTTTTAGGTGCGAAAAATAATCCGCGTGTGTAAAGGAATCCTCGAGTATCTGACGGTCGCTGAAGTGGTGGAGACCATGGAGGACCTCATCACATACACCAAAAACCTCGGACCAGGTCTGCAAAAGTGTTACACAATTTATACAGATAAGACATTTGAACAAAAGCAGAATCATTAAAACTTATTTCCAAAACCCCAATGTGATTCTGAAGTAGGATTTTTATTTTCTTCACATAAATATGTGCAAAAATTGACTGTTTTAAAGTCTTTAACAGGAAAGTAGAAGTTACAGTCTATTGTGGTGATATTTTTCTTTGTACGCCAAACAATGGATTTAACCAAGAAAATTGGTGGAATGAAAAAAAGATCAGTTTCACTGAACCGCTATGCCTTGCAGACACAGTTTTAGTAGAAGTCAGTCATCTCTTTCAAAAAAATAATCATTTACTGAATAAATAACTGATACATTTTCAAGAACAGACATAGAAAAGTCAATTTATTCTGGATTTTATTTAAGAACAAAAATTAAATAACAAATAATTATATTTTAAAACATCATCTTTGATCATTATCTTTTTCTATGTACTGTCAGGAATGCTGACTTAGAGGTTATCTGCTGTATTTAAACAGACTTTTCAGTTATTTTCTCAGTCAGCCTATAAAAAAACTTTAGCTGGTGACTTGACCTTTTCTTGGCAGAAAATGGATGTTCACCTTTTGTTCCCTTGTACTCTGTTAATCCTAGATTTTCAGATTTCGTCACATTTACTGTCTCTTAAATCTTAGCTGGAGATACAGGTTCTGCATTTGATCTTTTAATGTTTTTCTCTATAAAACCTGTCACATAATTTGATCGTTTTGTGAATTTCAAACAAGAAATTACTAAAGTCACACAGTCCAAACAGAATAAAAATGTCTTATTGTGCTTATGTTCAGCAAGTTCTCCGATTGTGGTCATTCCAATCACTCTATTATCTCTGAACCCCAAATTTGGCTTCTCCAAATACATTTACAACAATGTCAGATTGTGCACGTGGAATCCAAGTATTTCATGGAATACAAAACCAAAGCCACTAACATTGTTGACAAACTACCAACTGCTGCTTAATGAGGATGTTAGCAACCTCTAATTCCCACAGAGGAGTGATCCAGCTGTTTGTGTTTTCCTCAGGGATGACCAAAATGTCAAAGATGATTGAGGAGAGGCAGCAGGAGCTGACCCACCAGGAGCACAGACAAATGCTCGTCAGCTCCATGAACACCATAAAGGAGCTGCTGCCGGTCCTTATCTCAGGTGAGCACGTGTGACTTTGTGTGGGAAAACTCCAGCACGGGTCAACGAGCATCCAGCAGTTGTCATGGCAACACTGATAATTGCAGTCATTAGAAGCTGGGGATGTGAGACTTTTAAAAGCATCACCCACTAGAGCAGCTCCGCTCTGGTCTCTGGCACTGCTTTCTGCACCAGCAAAGGAGGAGAACTGATTCCATTTATGACAATGCAAAATAAGCCTTTTCGCTATACCAGCAAAATCCACACTGGATCAAGATTTTGTTCGTGCTTCAATGGTTTTATTTGTGCTATATGTTCATGCTGATGCACACATTTTAGTATCTGCTGACCAATCCTTTTAAAATATTTCTGTTGGACTTTTTAGCGTCTTAAGGCTCTTTGTTTAACAAAATCACATAGGATTTATTTTACAGAAGTTTAGCTGTAAACCCCTTAATTTGAAACAATATAACTTTTCTGCAGCAACAGAAATTATTTTGAACTCATATCATCTTTGGATCTATTTTAAAAGTCTCAGTGGTCTTTTAACTAATTATGTGGTTTATAGTCAAAATCAAAAAAGCAATTGTATTTTATTTTTAAAAAGTCCTCTAAGTTACAGGAGAGACTGCCCTACTTCCTGTTACCCATCTGTTTATACTCTCTCCTGCTAACTTACAGCTTCTCACAACTCCAATCTAACATTGCCAGTGTAACAAAAATGAAAAGAAATATCAGAAGTATCCAGATGTACAGTTTTGAGCCAGACTCCAGCTCAGATGAGGAAAATGAAGACGTACATGGACCTTCTCAGTGAATACATCAGAAAGGAGCTGAACAAGGAGCTGGTGGCCAACCAATTGAACCAAAGTTCTGCCAATAAAAAAAAAAAAAAAAAAAATTGCTTGTTTCTAAAAATACAAAAAATAATCAGCAAATACTTTAAAAATAAAGTACGGCCTCAAAAACAAAAGGGGTTTATACAAATATACCTCTCACGTATCCGAAACAACATAACTACCAGTACAACATAAGAAGCACTCGGCTCTAATCTGCTCAGCCAACAACTTAAATATTTTTTTTTAAATGTAAACTATGAAATTACTAAATTTTTAGTTAGGAAAAGAAAAAATATATATATTTCATAATTAACTTAATGCAAATAACTCACTTGTACAGTATATTTGCCGGTGTATGAAAAATGGCAGCAAAATTTGTTTCAATTATAGCGTATTCATTTATTTTTTCTTAAATAAAAATCTCAAAATGTTTTTGTTACAAACATGACAAATTCTGTAAGAGTACAAATTCTACAATATCAAACAAATATTAATAGTGCATTTCGTTCATTTTAAAGCAAAAACCCACATTTTCCGTCCACATCAAGGTGGGCCAACTTTAGTGGATAGTTGTATTGAGGACTCACATTTATGATTCTCATGTTTTGTCTACAGCTATAAAGATTTTTGTAGCAACCAAGAGCAATCGTGGTGCTGGCGTGGAGGAGGCGGAGAGGAACAGAAGGTTTACTTTTGAAAAGATGAGCACCGAAATCAATGAGATCATTCGAGTCTTACAACTGACAACATGGGATGAAGATGCCTGGGCCAATAAAGTAAGTCCTGGACTGCTAAACCTCAATTTTTTTTTTTATGAAATGGAAGACCTTTTCTGTCAGAGTTGTGTCAAATAAAAGCACAGTTTTATTTTTCCTTTTTATCAGTAACTTCTCCCCTTTTGAGCATTCTTGTTTAAATACATTGATGGTATCATCATGTTTAGGACAGTTGACCATCTTCTGAACAAGTCATCATAGTTTTAATTATATTTTCATTTGCATTGTTGTTTCTTTTTTTGCTTTTTGCTGCTGATTTGCTGGTCACACTCGATCATTAAAACAGGTTTATATCTCTGAATATTCATGCTAAACAATAGGAGGTGAAAAAACACATATTTTAAGCCCCTCCATATTCACTTTTCCTCCAAGCTGAATTTCTGTAAAAGTCCCTCTTTTTTTATTTTTGCTTGCTAGTTAACTCCTGGTTTTTCTTTTTCTTTCTTTACCTTTCTCTTCTGTTCTTTTCCCCCCTGTAGAAGGTAAGCCTGTTTCTCTCCCCCAGCTCATGTTTCCAGCATGTAACTGTACATGTGTGTATGCGTGTGATTGAGAGGGAAATGTGTCTCTCTGGTGATCAACAGCAAGTTTGTGATGTGCTTCAGACTGCCGGATGATGTGCAGTGCAAATAATTCCATCAGCGATTAAATGCCAACCCTTGTGTTTGTGAATGTTTTTCTCTATTTGGTAAAATGGAGACAAACATGTTTTAAATGTTTCAAACAAACTAATTCAAAAATGTTTCTGTCATTTCATTTTTATTTATTTGTTGCTGGCTGTGTGACAGAGCTGGCAGTGCACTGACATCAGCATTTTGCCTGAAAGGTTTCGCTGGTTTAAAACCTTTTTTGAGAAAGTTAGAACGTACTTTAATAGTTTAAGAGGTAAAACTGCATGTTGATCTGCTTACAACGTCCTTAAAGATCTGTCTATGTGCGTGAGGATGTGCGTTATTGCTTTGATGGATGCTGCATACGCACTGTATGAGCGTAATAAGCACTTTATGATCTGTGAGGAAAGGAAGCTGCAGCTTTCTGATGACCACCATCCTCTCAGATCAGGATCCATAGAAATGTGTTATAAAACATTTATTTTTACACTTAAAAAAAAAGTAATATACATTTTGGGATTCATAGAAATGTATATTATTTTTTAAGTGTAAAAATAAATTTATTATAGATAAGGTATCAAGGCTTTTAACATTTACTCTCACATCTCTGCTTCCAAACTTCTGTTTGTCAAGCTGTCTGTATTATGAACTACAACAAATTAGATTTTTTTTTTTTTTAATTGAGCTTTTCTTTATTCTTTTAACATATCTAAGGTGTAATCTGCATGTGAGCCAACTGCATGTTTTTGCACTTATTCTAGCATTATTGGGATTTAAATAAATTCCTTTCAGTTTATCTTTGGAAACAGTGACATTTCAGCCAAAACTTTTGACTTTTTGGTTTATGAAAAACAGCCAATTTTTTAAGATTTTTTTAAGTATTCACTCCACATGCAATAATTTGGAAAAAAAACTTTTTTTAAAAGTTTTGAGATACCGTGTGGCTCATATTAGACATAAAAATGCTGGTCTGACAGAATTAAAATAAGATCAAGTGCAAAACACCAAAATATGATCTAACTCCTTACTTTTAAAATATATCTTTCTACTTTTCCTGTGTAAAAATAAAAAAAATAAAAATGTTCCTATTTTACAAAAAAATCCTTCTTTTTTCATATTTTGAAGTACTTTCAAAGATGTTTATATAATTTCTCAATTGAACAAAAGGTCTATTATACATTTTTTCTCAGATATTTTAAGATCAGTCATTGAAGAAAGCATCCATTTTTGTGTTTTTCCTTCACATATCGTTGACATGTTCTGTTCCCTTTTATTTATGCATTTACAGCTGCTTCATTAGTTGATTTGTTATCACAAACAATACATTGATTTTTGTAAAAAATAAATAAAAAAAAATAACATCTGTTTTAAATTAAGATATACTGAATTACAATCTTTTTACTCACTTGCTGTGCTATTTTCTTCTTGTTTCAGGACATGGAGGCTTTGAAGAGATCTCTGGCTTTGATTGAGTCAAGGATGGCACAAGCTAAAAGCTGGCTCAAAGACCCTCATGGACAACCTGGTAATTGTGTGTTTAATCTTTAAAAAGATCCAATAATTCCCTGTCTATCTTTAGTTTTTCAATTAAAGTCCTGCTGTGCCACGTCCTTACCTTCAGGAGACTCTGGTGAGCTGGCGCTGCGAGTGATTCTAGATGAAGCTGGCAAAGTGGGAGAGTTGTGTGCAGGAAAAGAGAGGAAAGATATTCTGGCAACCACTAAAGCTCTTGGACAAATGACTGACCAGATTGCAGATCTACGAGCCAGGTAGTGTGTTTATTTTTGAATGAAACCATTTTTGTATGTAGTTGCTTTCACAACGCTAACCTAAAGCACCATATTTGTTTCTGCCAGAGGTCAGGGACCAACCCCCGGCTGTGTGCAGCGTGCAGGACAGTGCTCACAGGGCTTAGATTTGTTATATGGCAAAGTGGACAGTGCTGCACGCAGACTGGAGGCATTGATCAGCGCAAAACAGGCCATTGCTCGGAGGCTGGACGCTGCACAGGTGTGACAGAAATGCTTAACTTACATTAACTACATTGTCATTTATATATCAGTATTTTTATGTCAAACAATTTGGCATTAGAAGAATAAGTATGAAAACTGTAAGATAATCCAAATGTGTCCCATTTTATGAGGCAGGATGTGGAGAAACTAACTAAAATAAAAGAACAAAACTCCCAAATTTGTATTTTACAGTGATTGTAATTGTATATAAAAGGATAATTGTATATTGCTAGGCATGGCTGGCTGATCCACATGGGGGTCCGGAGGGGGAAGAGAACATCAGAGCCTTACTGGCAGAAGCCAAGCGTATTGCAGATCTATGTGAGGACCCCAAAGAGAGAGAGGACATCCTGCGCTCCATCAGTGAGATTGCTGGGCTCACCACCAGACTTGCAGAGCTCCGTAAACAGTACGCCGTTCCCACTCTCACACAGCCATCATAAATCATGCATTGTGACTTGTTTCTTAGGCTCTCTTTTATAGGCTCAGATTGCAGCTGCATGTCAGCAATAGGTGGCATGTTTTCCCAGCCTGGAAAATATGCTGTTGCCTTTAGACCTGGGCCATCAGGGTTACAGTAAGATGTAAAATCAAGTATTCGAATCACTGTATGGGGGATTTGTTTCTATGTATGAGGGGAAAACAATGGGGTGTTGCAGTGGAAAGGTAAATAACACTTAAAGAATAACATACTTTTTTATTTAAATTGTTTGGAGAATGATGGCAATAAGTGTCGCATTTATTGCACAGCACCTGATATTTATCATTAAAACGAACAGCAAGAAATTTTTAGATTTGAACAAATGGAAAATCTGAGACAGGAAGTCTTTTCACAACATGTTTGTCATAGATATATCTGCGTAGCTTTCCTCTAAGAACTCACTGTACAAGGACACAATAAAAATTCTCAGAGCTTTTATCATAATCTGACTGATTAACAATAGCAGTTCCTAAAAGACAGCGGCGCTTCTTAACTAAACTAAATTTCATTCTCAATAAACTCAGCTGACAGATTATATCAAACCAAATGAGTAGAAACAACTCATAAAAGCGGTATTTTCTTTTGAAGGTGGCATTAAATCATGGAGTGCTTTGAGCAGGCTAAGTTTATTTGCAAAGCATATTTTGTGTACAAAGTGCTTTACATAAAACCTTAAAATAAAAAATGTAAAATAAATGTTAAAAGGGTGAAATAAAGATAAAGAAAGTTAAAATAACTGAATTTGATTAAACCTTAAAGTAACTGTGTGAATGAAAAACTTTTGAATAAAAACGTATCAAATGCAGCTGAAAACAGGTAATAAATTATAAATATAAATAAAAATTAACAGTTTCAGCCGATCTAATGCTTTCTGGAAGTCTGTTCCAGATCTGTGGAATATAGAAGCTGAAAAAAGCTTCTCTATGTTCTGAAAAAAGATCCAGACTACCAGAGATGTCTGGTTGGTCCATACTAGGTCAGGATGACAATCATGTATTTTTGTGCTTAAGCTTTATAAACCAGCAACAGAACTTCAGAATCTATCGTCTGTGAGTGTAAAGACCTCAGAACTGGACTGATGTGCTCAACTCAAGCAGCAGAGTTCTGAATAAGGTTCACTCGCCTGATTGTTTTTTTATATTTCTGTAAAAACACTTTCAGAAGTCAAGCCAACTACAGACAAATGCATGAACTAGTTTTTCCAGATCCTACTTAGACATTAGTTCTATACCTTGAAATAATTTTGATATGATAGTAGGAGGATTTTTGATTAACGCGTTTTTGTTAACCTTTGGGTTTGTGTCCATCACTACATCCATGTTTCTTGACTAGTTGGTGGTTTTTAGATGAATAGATTTAAGCTCATTATTGTCCCAAGAGTTTGGAATTAACAAACTTAAGGGTGTTTAGATTTTCCCCCATGATTAATTTCTCCCCAAATTTGTGTCACTTCAATGTATATGCCCCATAATTAATCTCTGTGTTTTAGGGGTAAAGGTGACACCCCAGAGGCCCGTGCACTCGCAAAGCAGATAGGAGGAGCACTCCTGACCCTGCAGTCCAAAACCAATCGGGCTGTGGCCAACATGAGACCAGCCAAGCCTGCTGTGACCTTGGAGGGAAAAATGGAGCAGGCCCTCCGCTGGGTGAACAACCCAGGTGTCGATGACAGAGGCGTAGGTAGGAACAACCAGGATGGAGGACTCCGGCGTTACTGACAGTGGTGCAGATGTGGTCAAAGCGTAAAAAGCATCAGAATGTAGTGCTACTAAGGAAATATAACTGCCCCGCTTCCTAAAATGATCACTACAATTACTGTTATGCATTAATTTACTAACGTTTTCCTAGAAGTACCATTTTGGTGCTTTTTGTGGTGTTTTCCTGCTTTTTTTTAGAGTATGTTCTTTTTCCTCTCTTCTCCCATGCTTTCATGTGGGATCAGAGTGTGAGAGGATTCAGTGGATTACAGGTAGCAGCATAGCAGAACATATGTAATATGCTTACATCACCTCTACAACATGGTTAAAAAGACTTGTAGTTCATCCTTCTTGCAGGACAAATAAGTGTTTTAAAAACTCAAGATGTGATGTCTTCTCTCGTTCCACAGGTCAGGCAGCAATCAGAGGGATGGTCGGGGAAGGAAAGAGACTGGCAGCAGGATTGTTAGGCCCGTACCGACAGGATATGATTGGACGCTGCGACCGAACAGAGGGGCTGATGGGTGCTTTAGCAGACATGGCTGGCAGGGGGGAGGCTGAGGCTCCTCATGCACGAGCAACAGCTGCACAACTTCAGGACTCCCTCAAGGTATCTAAAAAACATTTAACATATACATGTTTTAGAAACTTAAATCTGAACATATTTGTGAATAAATAAATGAAATATAGAAACTGTGAGGGATTGATGTGGCATGTTTAGATTTGTAGAAAGTTTTGGTTCAGAGCTCCACCTAGTGGTCAAGTACCAATCTCTCTGATGCTAATAGGACTTGAGACAACACATGCAGGAGGTGATGACCCAGGAGGTATCAGATGTTTTCAGTGACACCACGACCCCAATCAAGCTGCTGGCTGTGGCTGCAACTGCTCCAGCCGATGCCCCCAACAGAGAAGAGGTCAGCAACACACAAAAACACCTTCACCTGAAGCTGTTGGCCTTTTTTTTCCCTCCATCATCTATTGATAATTATAAAACTGCTACACAGCTATATTCATAATCTGATATTGTTAAAGGTTTTTGAAGAGCGTGCGGGAAACTTTGAGACCCATGCAGGTCGTTTGGGAGCGACGGCCGAGAAGGCTGCTGCTGTGGGAACCGCCAATAAAAGTACAGTAGAGGGCATCCATGCTACGGTGAAACATGCCAGGGAGCTTACTCCACAGGTCAACACAGGTTATATCACTGCATAGTGTCAGGAAGTGGATACTGAACAGTGTCAGAATTTACTTTTTTTATTATTTCCAGGTGACCTCTGCAGCTCGAATTTTGCTGAGAAATCCTGGGAACAAAGCAGCTTACGAGCATTTCGACACCATGAAGAATCAATGGATTGACAATGTGGAGAGACTCACTGGTGAGAAGTTTCTCTGTATTTTGGTATTCAACAAACAAATCGATAACTAACATGTCAATGTGTGGATCCTCAGGTCTGGTGGATGAAGCGATCGACACCAAATCTCTGCTAGACGCTTCTGAGGAGGCAATAAAGAAAGATATTGACAAGTGTAGGGTTGCCATGGCGAATGTTCAGCCTCAAATGCTTGTTGCCGGGGCAACGAGCATAGCAAGACGAGCTAACAGGGTCCTATTAGTGGCCAAGAGGGAAGTTGAAAACTCAGAGGATCCGCGGTTCCGAGACACCGTAAAACACGCATCCGACATCCTCTCACACACCATCTCGCCAATGGTGATGGATGCCAAAGCGGTGGCCGGGAACATTCAAGACAAAGGTACAGGCTGGGAAGGTGTTTGAACAGAGGGAAAACGTTTTAATTGCTGTCTAAAGAGAATTTCTCCTTCTTGTGTGCAGCTCTACAAAAAGCATATTTGGACTCCTGTTTGAGGATCCTGGCTGCAGTAGGAAAAGTTCGAGAAGCGTTTCAACCTCAGGAACCAGACTTCCCTCCTCCACCCCCTGACCTGGATCAGCTCCATGTAAGCACATCTAATCCCCCCAAAATTCCTAACTACCCAATTTTTAGGCCACAGAATTGGAGGCAACTGAGAAGATTACACTTTGAGATGTTCAAACTTTTTAACTCAGTTTGAGTTTTTAGCCGTGAGATCCTCGATAACTCAATGAAATTTTCCACATATTTTCCCCTCAATTTAATTCAGAGTTTAGACCCACAACACATTTGAGTAGCAGCTTTTTATGTTAATCATCAATCTTTACGAGCAGAATTTTGCAGCACCTCATCTAACTGTTTAACATATATTTTCACTTCTTATATCTGTTAGCATTTGATTAATCATCTTAAATAGTTTTCTGAATTATATCTGATGTCTAACGATAATATGAACCACTAACTTTCCAGGTGAGTGATGAGCAGGCTCCACCCAAACCCCCCTTACCAGAAGGAGAGGTGCCTCCACCCCGGCCCCCTCCTCCAGAAGAGAAAGATGAGGAGTTTCCGGAGCAGAAAGTGGGCGAGGTTCTCAGCGAGCCCATGATGGTGGCGGCGCGGCAGCTGCACGACGAGGCACGCAAGTGGTCGAGCAAGGTCAGTTCAAATGAACCAATGAGTGTTTTTCTCCTGTACTGTTATGTTCACGTGAAACATCTGTCTGCTGTTTATCAACCACATTTACATTTTCTTTGGAAAATATTTCTAAAATCCTCTTAAACTTCAAATGTGGAGACTTCTGGCTTGATTCCAGTTTCAAAAGATAACTGGAAATTTGTTCAAGCAAAAGGCTTATGGTCTTTAAAGGCTTAAACATGCACACTTGCATGCACAAGTGCTTAAAAAAGATTCACCCGAGGGCTCACAATGCAGCCTTCCCAGGAAATGTAAAAAAAACACTCATTTGTTTAAGATTTACAGATCTGATCAACAGTGTTTTGTTGAAGTTCTCCATGAATCCGTCCTAAAAGTTGATATAGCTTGGTATCTCCCAACCATTTTTCCTCAAGTATTGGTCACGCAGAGATCTTTAAACTAGGATTGTTTAGAAAAGAAAGAACTCTCAGGATAGAGTTGTGACCTCTGCAGTGTAGGCACAATAAATGAGTACTCTAGAAAGATGCTTGCAGTCGTTGCTTAAACCCCTCATGCACCTTTTGCTTTTCTTTTCTGCTTAATTATTCCCCATTAGAGCTGTTTTTTGTCTGTGTGTGTGTGCATTTTCATCTCCTTGTCCCGACTCTTTCATCAGGCTGATAAACCTGTTTTTTTCCTCCTGTCGAGTGGCTGTTTTACTCTACTAAATGCCTCCTCTCCCCACACTTCCTACTTCTTTTTTATATTCCCATCCTGCTGTTGCCCCTCCCTGATCTTTCCTTTTCCCCTTATCCCATTTGATGCTGCTCTGTGAACTGCTGCCAACAAACCCCCCCCCTCCCTTCCCATCATCCCTCTGCCTGATCCAGCCTGAGGATGAGGAGGCAGTAGAGGAGAGGGAGGTAGATGATGAAGATGAGTTTACTGATGGTGAGGATGACTATGAGCCAGAACTGCTGATGATGCCATCCAACCAGCCTGTCAATCAACCCATTCTGGCAGCTGCTCAGTCTCTCCACCAGGAGGCGCGCAAGTGGTCCAGCAAGGTCTGCACACATACATGCAAAGAGTGCACACACAACTATGTGTGGGTCAGACAGTATTTGTGAAAAATTCCCCAAATTCCAAGCATCTGGGAGAGTTAAAAGTACTCTTTGACCCCACACACTCATGCACGTACCACACAACCGAGCATGCAAACAAATAAATTCACCAAACTAAACCACCCGGGACGAGAAACTGACAGTGACTGGGCTGTGCCAACAAAGAGCTGTGCATCCACCACCACCAAGGAAAGCTCCAAACAGCGGTGACTGCTGTTTCTACTGTTGCATTTGTTGAATGTTTTACAAAATGTGATGCTGATGCCATTCCCTTTTGCTCATTTATGGGTTTTAAAGGTTAAAAAAATGAGCCATGTGCTTTAATTTCATTTACACCTGTTGTCAGTCATTGTGTGGCTGACCTAAAACCCAGAAATGATGGTTTCCTAACATCTCCTGGGTGATGAACATTATTTGACTGCTGGCTTGAGCTGAATGATCACTTATTTCTGCTTTCAAGGTGTGCACCGATCATCATTCCACAAAAATACTAACATCCATTAGATTGTATGATAACAATTAAATTCTATTCATCTGTTAGCATTGAAGAGTGACTGCATCCATCATGGCTGCATGATGCAAACCATTTAATGCTTATTTTGCCGCTGTTACTCATTATCGTAAACACCTGTAAACTTCTGCTTTCACATTGATTCTTAGAAATTTGGGGAAACCTTCCATCCAAAAGTCTGTTTCAAAACCCTTTTTTCTTGATCACACATTTGTATTTTCTCTGCAGGGTAACGACATCATAGCAGCAGCCAAGAGGATGGCTCTGCTGATGGCAGAAATGTCTCGGCTAGTGCGCGGCGGGAGCGGGAACAAAAGAGCCCTGATTCAGTGCGCTAAGGACATCGCCAAGGCTTCAGATGAAGTGACGAGACTGGCCAAAGAGGTGGCAAAACAGTGCACTGACAGACGGATCAGAACCAACCTGCTGCAGGTAAGGAGATCACTTATAGCAATCATTACAACAACCTCATGTATTTACAAAAAAGAAGAACAAAACCTACATTTGTCATTGGTGATGTTTAGGACAAAAATATCAATTAATGGAGTTTAATCTAATCCTCTATGGTTCCTTGTATCGCTAATTTTTGTTATTTATATGGATAAAATTAAAGATTTCTATTAAATGAAAGGTAAAACCTCCTAAACTTGTAATAAGTCAAATTAAAGTCCAAAAAAATCTAAGTTTACGCTAGCTAAAATAGGAGATGAGTAAGGATGAACTACAGCAACTAATGTAGTTTCTGTATGAAACCAACCATTATATTCGACTACAGCTCAGTCTACAAAAGTATAAAAAGTAAGAGAAGTAAATAAATTTTTTCAACAGGTCTGTGAACGAATCCCTACCATCAGTACTCAGCTGAAGATCCTCTCGACTGTCAAAGCCACCATGCTGGGCCGCACAAACATCAGCGAAGAGGAGTCAGAGCAGGTAACCCACAATGACAAATGCACACAAAAACTGACACATACATTTTTGCACAAGCCCTTATGTTCAATCTTTAATAGTTTATATAATATTTTCTACAGGACAACACTCAGCAACTGAGTCTACAATATGAGATAAAGAGCAATTTGTCCATTAATTAAAACACCCAAGCTGTAGTTCTGTTCAGTATGAGCATCTCAAATCACATTCAAATGATATTATTATACTCTGGTACACCTCAATTAGATTATTTTATTAGCTTCTAAATGTCCTAATGGAATTGGTTCTTTATTTTTATCCAACCTGCGCCGTGGGGACCGGAGCCCTCAGGTCCTCAGGGCGCAGGTCTGCTCATGGTCCCCAAGGTCAAAACAAAAACTTACATTGAGGCCACGGTCTAGCACTCTGGGCCTCACCTGAAGAGGATTTTAAAGATCCACATCGATAATCTTTTGAGCTATTTTAGAATTGTGGCATTTAGTTATGATTATATTGTTTTTAGCCATTTAAAAAAAAAAAAACTGTGTTGTTTTCTAGGACATAGTTTCTGCAGAGCGACAGTAGTTTATCAGAAATTTGTCTCTGAGTTGTGGGTGGAACTGTTGGTGCAGTGAAAGCCTTCCCACACTTCCCATTATCCTTCTGTTTACATGCTCTGCCACTAGCTTACAGACCCTCACAACCCCAATCTAACATTACTGGTATAACAAAAATGGTGAGCAATATAGGAGCTATCCATAATGGAACTATTTGTTTACAAGTGGATGCATCTGAATGGAGTAGAGCAGGGAGGTTGTTTTGGCCCACTGACTGTTGCACCTTCGTCACTGCTAAAAGTTTTTTTAAAAACTGCCTTTTTTTTGTTTGATCCTGATTCACAATGATTTGAAACACAAATTTAAACTTCATGTTTTTATACATGTCCTCCATCATGACTAAAATGCACACTTACATGCTACATAAACAAATTAAAATCACCAAAAACAAGACTTTCATTGAAGTGGATATTTAAGAAAAAAACTTAAAATTCATCATATTCATTTAGCTTTTAAGTAATGTTTACCTTTTGTCATACTTTAATTTAAGGAGCTGTTACATTTTTTATGTTTGGCACTTTGAAATGTTCTGTAACAGGAGATGTGCTTTATAAATAAAGCTGAATTTGAATCTTAATAAGCAGATGGCCATAATCCACCATTTCTAAAGTGACTTCAAATCACAACGTGGACTATAATTTACAGTATTGACAAAACAATGTTCTAATTGTGAGATTTTATAAGTTGTCATCTAAAAAACTTCTCTTTGGTCAGGCCACCGAAATGCTGGTTCACAACGCCCAAAACCTGATGCAGTCGGTGAAGGAGACGGTCAGAGAAGCAGAAGCAGCCTCCATCAAGATCCGCACAGACGCGGGATTCACCCTGCGCTGGGTGCGGAAAACCCCCTGGTACCAATAAAGCCTGACTGACAGTAGAAAACCAACGATCAGGAGCACAAACCTTAAGTTTCTGCAGCAGTTTGTGCGGTCATGATGAGGGGGGGGCTGCAGGATTTTCAGACATTTTCAGCAGTGAAATCAAGAACTCATGAGATGTGATGCCCTGCAGGTTTCATTTACTGGAGTGAGCTTAGCTTTACACTTCTGCTTTTCGGAAACTATTTTGAATACATATATATTTTTTGGTATGTTGTGTTACAAAACTTTATCCAATAGCAGGTATATATTTTTTGCATGAAATTTTTTCTATTTTATTAATTATGACACAAAAAGATGCTAGACTTTTAAAAGATGTTTACTTTGGATTTTTTTTTTTCACTGAGTTTCTTATTGTCTGTTGTATATACGGTGTGGCGGTCTAATGTTTTGCAGACGACGCTCAGTTTTATTCAGACAAATGTGGAGTCCTGTTCTGTCATGCAGACTTTTAATACTGAATGGAGGATCTATAAGTTAAATGGCAATACGTCATCCTTGTTGTCACGGATCATGTTTATACTTGAATAACTGAAACGTCTTTGGGTTGAATGCTTAAAAAATAGTCAGTTTTGAGGTGATTCTTTTAAGGCTTTAGGAACGTATATGGAAGTACAAAAGACAAGTTCAAAATGTTTTTATGCGAGTTGGAAAGTAAAAAACAATGCCAAAGGTTTTGTTTTTTGGTACTGTAAGGCACATCAGATTGTCTTAACTCTTAATATGCAGGTGATTACCTAAAATGCAGCTCATTTTCTGCATCATATCGTGATATTTTGAAGCCTGTTCTCATGAAAGAAAAGGAAACAAAAAGGATTTTTGGATGTTTGTGTCTCTTTTGAACCCTTTTTTTCTCTGTTTTGTATTTTTTGGTGCTTGCACACTCTGTAACAGTTGAACTGTTGGGAATTTTAAGCATACTTCCAATACCTTATTCTCCAAACTTCTGATGCAACACATTTTTCCATAAAACCCTGGTGGTTTAAGCATACAACTCAGTAAGAGATGTTCAATCTAGCAGCCCGTGTTTTTTAGGCTCAAATCAAAGTTTTCATAACACTTAGAATTGAAGAAAAAGAAAACTTACAAATTAGATTAATACCTTGTTTTTTTATTGGACAGTAAATTTAAATTTAAATATTTGCTGCCTCATTTCTCCTGAAACAATGTTAGTCTGGGACTGAGCTCTAAGTAGCAGCACACGTTTTCTTTTTCTGATATTTCAGCTTCATCTGAGCATGTAGCAGTGATGGGTTAAAGCCACAAGATGCAAAACTGTGTGAAAGTTGTTTTATTCCCAGAATGTTTAATGATGGACTCTCGCCCTGCCAACACATCTGCTGTGCCTTGAAAGAATAAATGACTTTAAAGATGACAGGAGTCAGCCTCCTAATTCAGTTAAATTACCTTTTCCACACATAAAACAACCAAATACTGTCTGCAAGGTAATAAAAAAAAATCCAGACACTTAGTTATTAGTATAAAGTTTTAATAAGAAGTCCTACAAACTGGAATATAGATTCAACTCCATACAAGAGGAGCAAGTAGTATTTTCCACAAAGATATTTGATTGTGCAAACGCTGTGCAGAATATTGATAGGTTGCATTCAAATTGATGCAAAACTTTGGAAAAAGTGATTTGACACAAAAACATGAAGCATGAATTAATAATAGCAACTCTTGGTGAAGCTGGAGAAAAGTTTCCCCTCAAAAGGCAGTAGTGTGTTTTGTGCTGATCCTACAAGGCCACATTTAGAAAGCAGATTTGTGCAAAAGTGCCTAAACTGCAACTAGTTGATTAGATTTTTCTTTTTTAAAGAAATGAATCACACAAAACTGAATGTACTTCAAAATGTTTCTTTTTGAAAAACTTCTCTGTATTTTGGCAAATACCGGTAACAGGAGGTGTAGTAAAAAGGCACTCAGTTTGAATTTTCATTTTTCAAAGCTTGACATTTCCCTTAGGCAAAATTCTGGATTAAATTACAAAAATAACAGCAATAAAGTCAAGAGTTATCTATGCATTGTAGCAAAATACACACTTTAGGCAGTAGAATAAGGTCACATTGATTGTTAAAGCTTCCCTTTACACGCTACAAAAACATAAATTACATGTAACACAAGATAAATAGTTGTTAATCTGCATAAATTTCATTAGTAATGTCAGGTACTCGACTTATTGGAAAGCTGAGTCATCAGCAGAGCGAGCACATTGGATTTCTTATCCGATGCACTTGCCTCACTGGATTGCTGACCTCAGATCGTTCTTTAAGTCCGCACCTGAAATTTTCCTGCTTTAGTCAAGTATTTGACCCCTTTAAAGGGTTTGTACTTCTCCCCGTACATGTCCAGACGACTCACTTTCAGACCTGCACACAGAGAACAGAACACGGTGAGCTAATCAATTCAGAAAACTGAAACGCTGCAATTCATGAACATTAATGCTGCCATCATGACCTTAAAACAAGCTCCAAAAAAATACGGTACAAGGATAACTAAAAGAGCAAAAGCAAAGCTGATAACACTGAAAGTGAAGTACTTGAAAAGGTGCAAAAAATCAGGAAGTTTAAGCAGAGGAAAGAGAGTTTATTCCCATTGTAAATAAAGTACAAATAAGTAATTATCTCAAAAGTTTGCTGAATTTTCTGCTTGCCTCGTGCTGTCTCATTGTTTTTCAGGTCATGGCTTTCCACCTAACATTAACTCATAGCTCCAAGACTTAAACAACAAATACCCTAAACTTTAAGTCATTGTCATTAAAACAATATTTTACCTCAATAAAAAGTATTTCGGCTACAAAAAGAGAGTTACCTGATATGGCCAGCTGCTGTATCTTCAGGTCAATGTTGAGAGAGGGGTTCTCTTCAGGTTTTGGGACCCCGGTCTGCATACTCAGACTGCCGCGTAAATTTGGGAGCTTCTGGGGGTTTAGTTTTCCAATATCCCAGACCAGAGTCTATAAAAAGAAACCTCCTTAGAGTAAGAATAACAAAACAAAACGCCATTTGACTTTATGCTGCTTGAATCTTTAAATTAAATGTTTCTTATTACTGCTTTTTTTAAACGTAATTTGTTTATTTTGTAAGCGTCTTTGAGTATCTTTTAAAATCTGTATAAATAAAATGTATTATTATTATTATTCCAGTTTGATGGCTATTTAAAATTAGCTATGATAAAAATCATACAAATTTTCTGTGACTCTGGCTACTGCTTTTCCATTTAAAATTAACTAGACTACAAAATGTTCAACACTACAGAGATGAGTAAAAAGATGCTGGCACACAGAGGTCTTCTACCTTAGTGGCAAGATCATAGGTGTGGGTCCCCTGAGTGGCTGTGAGATTGACACTGAGCACAGCTTTAGGCATGTGGACTGTGACCATCAAGCCCTCCACTGTTTTCCCCATGGTCTGCTTGGGCCCGATGGTAATATCCAGGCGACCACAAGATCCAGCCTCCAAGAAGCTGATGTTCTGCTTCACATACACCGGGATGGCTACAAGACTGAGAAGAGAAAGAGCCACAAAAGCAGTCTCAGTAAATTCCACCTGTAATATTAGAATATATTATACTCAGCTTAAATAAAATAAAATAAAAATAGTCAATAAACCATGTGTTATTATTTATAAAACAATAAACGTATTTGTAAATCACACTTCTGAAATTGAAGTTTAGACTTTTTGTTGTATTTTTACAGTTTTTTTCTGCAACATGAGACATTTATTTGAGTACTTATAAAGTCTAGTAGTGCTACAAAATTACAGATATAAAATTATATAAATTATAAAGGAACAGAGAGTTGAATTGAATTGCTTACTTTTGAGAGCTGACTTGATACGTCATGAGCGTAAAATTTCCATCTGGAGGGATGAAAGACAAAACCCGTTCCGACTCCCAGCGCTTGAACCGCACACAGGGATGAAAGCTCACATCATCCAGGAGACGAGGATTCTGTCAATAAAACAACAACGAGGGAAATTTAGACTTGAACAAAATGCTCCAGAGCACAAATGATTGAAACACAGAGGGGAAAATGAACCAACCATGAAGGACAACGTGAGATCCGGCATCCCAGTAAGCCTCACACAAGCTTCAATGACCCCTTGGATCTCTGCAAATACTGTCGTCCCTATTAAGTAAAATTCACCTGTATTACTGTGCATTTCCCACAAACTGTTTTATTCTTCTCTTATTTTGATGTACCTGATTTATCAAGAATTGCATCAATTTCTTCTATCACATCAAAATATGCCTCGTTATTAGTGTATTTGACACCAGCTCGCCTCCATGGAACATTGGACAGCTGACCTGTTGGCAAAGTGTCTCCAACATGGCTACCTCCTGGGAAACATAAAACGTCATGTTAATGCTGACACTCAAGTAAAAGAACCAGGAGTTCACAGTGTCCGTGCTGACTTTTGTTTACCTGTTAGAGTATTGACGACAGACCGCAGAATGTTCGGAGGCTTTATCATTTCCTTGAGGACGTTGGACTCGGTCGCGAGCGGAAATCCGTTGTCGAGCATCTCCTCCAACAACTCGTAAACAATCACTACATTATCCTTGATTACAGTTTCTGAACATTCTCCAAAGTAATCCTGCAAAACAACAACAACAACAACAAAAAAACAAGAAAAAGATGCTTGTTACTCAAATGACAACCGTGGATACCCTCTTTAGTGTCAGCTGACCCGTATGGACAATAATGCAAGTTTATGTTGTATGGTTACTGGAGTCAGAATAGCACAAATAACAGTACGGTACTTCAAAGCACTTGATAAGCTTTTAATAAAAAATTGGATCTAATAAAATCATGCATACTTTGCATTAAAGTTGATTTGTACATGACATGACCACATCACACAAACAATAAATTCAAACATTTTTTGCAGCTTTTTTTACTATAACTGCACTATTAACTCTATTTTGAAAACTGTTACTGTTTTTAACATGAAATCTATTCAGCAACATTTATTAGTGTCCTTGGAAAATTTCAGACATAAACATAGTTTTGTTTAGACAAGATGAGATGTCCATCACTCAGTAAAAAAAAGTATATATCGGTCATGTTATTATTGATATAATGACCAATGATCTTTTCTATTTAAAGTACAGGTCAGGAGAATCAAGGTCCAGTTATGATGGCTTAAATCATACTTTCAAAGCCAATCTACTGTCTGCCTTGAATAAAGTTGAGAGAAAATTGTTAACTGCAGACAGGGTTAAAGTGGCAGCTGAAATACTTATTTTTAAGCGCAAACTGGTTCCTCAAATAGCTAATAAAGTATGTGTTTTAAATTACTTTGTGTTACATCTTGATTCACAACAATATGCAGTACAAACAAAAACATTTATTCATAGAATTTGACTTGAAGAACTTCAAATCTGACAGACTTTTATCATGAAAAAGTCATGAAAGTAAGAAATCAATAATACCAAGAAAGTGTCTCCAACTCTGTGCAGGAACTCAATGACAAACAGTGGAGGCACTTCAGTCTGGATGGCAGAAAGGAAGAAGATCTTGTCCCTGTATATACTGATGAGATAGTGATGTGGAGTCTGCAGGACAGGGGGCACATTTTCTGGCTCTATTGCTTTTTCCTTTGCCTCGAAAAAGTAATCACACACACTCCGACTGATAACACTCTTCCAGTGTTTCTCCAGGAAAATGTCTCCAGAGTGGTTAATCAGGAACAGACTGTTGATCATCTCAGCTGCAACAATGGAAACCTTGTTGAAACACTGTTTCTGAGACCAGATAGCAGACAAAAACTACAACAATGTCAGTCACATTCAAAATTATTCAATGTTGATTTAAGCTAAAACGTTGGTTAAAAATACATTTGAAAAATCTGTAAAGAAACATTTTTTTTATTCTGCTAAGAAAACAGAAAAAGAAAATATAGATCATACTTACCAACGTATCGTTAAACCTTAATCAGATGAAGAAAAAACATGTAAATTTCCAAATGTTTTTTTCAGCTTTTACAAAGATTTATCCGCAGATAACTTGTTTTTTAAACTCGAATCAACTACAAGGAAGAGTCCAGTTGTCAATATGGAAGTATTGCATAGGCATCTCAGGGGACGCCTGCAACTATGTGCACACGTAAGCAGAAAGAAATGAGGTGTGCTTCTACAAATGGAAATGCTTGTATATTGGAGGCTATTAAATTAGCGTTAATTGGAATATTTTATAGTGTAATAACCCTCGCCCGTCTCTTTTTTTTCTTTCATTCAAGAAAAAAAATATATATGTATTATTTTTTTCAATCAGGCGAAATCTAAGGATACCTGTATTACCCTTAATTGTTGTCAGTCAATGGGTTAAAAAAGAACCCGGGTATGGTTTTGCAGGCAACATTTACTAGCGATCTAAACTGCACATCAGGCCATTCAACGTTCTGAGTCCTTTCAAATAGCCAGTACATTATCATATTTAACTTTATGGTGTGTATTAGTTTTGTTAGAATACTGAAGCTTTTGGAAGAAAAATATGTAGTCAAAACATGGGTTTACAGCTCCTCGTCATAGGAGGAATGGCATGAACAACCTACCTATCAGTCACTACTCAGGGAATAACCAAACCTTGTAATGAAAAGCCAAAAGGTCCTAATTATATATTAAAACAAACCGAGCATTTTCTAAAAAAAAATGTGAAGAAATATTAATGCTTATATTTTGGACAAAATTATTTTTTAATAAATTGTCAACTGATGATAACAATTACTTAAATTTATCCTAATTTCTTCATGCGTGGAAAAACATTCTGTTTGGTTTTATGATTATAACACTAAGCTATCTTTACGATTCTATTTGATGAATATCCTGGTTTTATTATATTTATTAAACTAAATGTAGTAATAGAAAATGAAAATTTCCTTTAAGTAATTGCTCACACCAGAGATTATTTACACACTCTTTTCTCAAGTACCACCAGAAAAGTAGTAAAGCCTATAAGCTTTATAGATGGACATTTACATTTTTTAAAAAAAAAAAAAACCTCTGTAATTCCTTTAGGTTTACTTTGGAAAATGTGCATTTTATTATTGCTTTATTCTTGTCATTGAGTGAACGTCTTCTAAATGTATATATGGTATGAAACTCAGCCAAAAGGGAAAAAGTGTTGTGAAAGAAAAAAAAATGGAGATGGCAACAAAGGTAGGAGGAATATGTCAACATAAACTTTAATACAGGAAATTGTTGCCACTCTGGTTTGGTCACTGAGTTACAATCTTTGATTAAACATGTGAATTTTACGAGTATGGGACTGGAGAACGTGTCTTATTAAATTGCAGGAAACATGACTAACCAAAGACCTTGAGAAGGAAAGAAAAAGTGTAATTACAAAATGATTGTTTCATTTTTTGAAAAAAAAAGAAAAAAAATCAAAAACTATTTAAAAAATACAACAATAAAAAAAAGTTTTGGAGGGACAAATGATGATAGAATATACAGTTAGGATTGAAAAGAGAAAAAATGTTTTAAAAGATTTAGATTTATCCTACAAATAAATACCTTGACTCTCGACATTCACATTCCATACCAGTAGGTGGCAGACGTGCGCTCAAAGTTGCAAACCAACCGCCATTAAACCCCAGAAGAAACAGTGACTGACACAACGTGCTTGGGCCACCATGGCGTCCGATGAACCCAAAGCGAAAAAGATCAAACTTGCAGATGTAGAGGATGAGGAGAAGAAGGCAGAGTCTCCGACCAAAGAGACCCTTCCCGACCTAAGGTGACAGCGGGCGATCGAGATAACAATTCTACTTCTGTGGGAGCATGACCCCTACATCCTGATTTTCCCCGCAAAGCAATGTTCTTTACCCTCACTGCAAGCATGCAATCAACAAATGCATTGATGTGTGTTGACAAAAATTACGGAACTTTATGAAGTTCGAAGCATGAAATGATCGGTGTAGTGTGGGTGCATGTTAACATTTAACCCGTAGACTCAGCTCTAGCAGATAACACGCTATAATTTTGGAGACGTTTTGATAACACTTTTGCAACTGGGTGTCGGTGAGGTTTTGAAAGCGCTAGCTCCTTATCTGAATCAGGGACGTGCGTTCAGGGGCGCCAGGTGAGTTGTCCTCACCTGCTATCAAAGAACGCATGCAACAAATGTGTGTCCTCTCATCTGTGATATAAATGCAATTTATGCATAATTCTATCAATTTCTATTTTTAAAATCAAATCATTTTGCGTATTTCCATTCAATTGTGAAGCGAGGCAACACCTTGCTCTGCCCTGCAGCAGGTTGCACAATCCCTTTCAAACTAGATTGAGTACGTGCATGTTGTTTTCTCAACGTAGACTAAAAATGTCGTGCTTCATTTGTTTTAAATAAACATGCATTTTACAGTAACGAACAATAAACTGTACATTAAATAAATAAAAAAAACAGACCGGTAACAAACATAAAAAAATATAATTAACATGTTATCTTGTAAAGATGAGACAGATTAGTTTTAATTGATGTTTTGTTGTGTGTGTACTGGGAGAAGTAGTGTGTAAGTACTATCTGATTTGAGCTACTCAAAGAAATTTGGATTTTGGTTTAATGAACATAATATTTTGTTCAAACAATCAAGATAGAACAATGAAGATGGCTTATAATCACATGAGTAAAACCAAACCCAATGTCAGGAAGAATCAGGGATGGATTTAGTCTTGATATGAATTGATAATTTGTTCCAAACTTATTTGCTTTACATGTACAACATTTGTGTATTCTTGTTTCTTCATATTATTCACAAAATGTACAGTTTTATTGAGATCTTTTAATCTTTGTATACTGGTTGGTTGAATAAAATCTATGTAAGATTTTAATGATACCTTTTTGACATTGTCATTTAAAAGAAAATAGGCAAACTTTTCCCCACCAAATCTGTCAGTGAAGGGAAGTCTAAAAAGTTACTGCTAGAGATACAGTTTGAAGCTCCTGTTAGACCAATCTAGGTTTTAATTTTTAGGTTTTAATTTTTTTTTAATTGTAGAAAAGCAGATGTTTCAAACAGTTGTTGGTCACATTATGCTGCTGGTGGTGGTCAGATGCAGCTGTTCCTTTAAACAAATAGGTGAGGTGAAGGAGGAATAGCTTGGAAGATCATGGAAGAGTAAATAAGATGAAGCGATGTTGTCCAAGCGGCGGTGAAAATTATAATGAAATAGGAAGTTTATCTCACACAAAATTCTAACAATGCAAGTTAAGAAACTACAAAAATAATGTGAATAAACTAATGTTGAATAAGGAAAACAAGAAGAAGATAAACAGAACAGACCTGGCTCCAGAGGAGTTTAGCTTCAAATGCATTTATTTAAATGTTCACTGCAGAAACTCAAACATTAGATTTAAATACAACATAAAAAGGAGAATTGGGCCCATTGACATGTATATCAATGGACTTATCAACCCCTCCCATGTTCCAGAATGGAAGCACCCGCTGGTTGCAAGAAAGCCAAATAGACTTTCATTGAGAAATAGACAGTTATTTCTCAGTCATTTTATATGTCAGAATAACTATTCTTGCTCTGATGCATTCTTCTTGCCACGTTCTTTCTAATCCTAGATTTTTAATTTTCAAATATATTTTTTATTTATTGCAAGTTATAAACAGACTAATCAGATACCTCTGTAAAAACCTGCTCACTGGCCCCGCCTCGAATGATTGACAGATTCTCCCCAGCTCATTTTCAGGAAGCTCACTCGTTATTGGCAACAGTAGTTCCTCTAATAACGTGACTCGGACCGACTCGGACTAATCACTGTTGATGGGGCAATCTGTTGCAATCTGGGGGTAGACATATCAGGAAGTGACGGCAAATGCTCTGGCCTGATTTAGCTGGAGGTAAGACATTTCCCATGGGGGACTTCAGCACTTGTTATGTCCAGTTTTTATTAACAGTCTTTGATGATGCCCTGTTAATGAAAATGTATTATACTGAGGAAGAAGGCTGATTTGCTATTTCTTATGAATTTCAACACTTAAACATACACCATGGCAAATTAAAGTTCAGTAGATTTTAAGTTGCTTTGAAATTTATTTAAAAAAAACAAATTGAAATGACTTTTTTAATATTGTAAATTGAAAAATACATTTTCATTTGAATTAGAGTATCAAAACCCATTAAAATATAACAAGCAATTGATTTTTTAATTTAAATGTTAATTGTTAAAAATTTGGGTGAAATAAAAATCCATAGGCGGCTCCATATTATTGTTCGCCCCGGGCCCCCCAAGTGCTAAGTCCGCCCCTGTGCTTGTGTGTTTTAGAGCGCGCGTGCATCTCCCCGGCTGCTAAATCTGTTTTTGTCCGTAGCATTTATCGTGCTGTTGTTTTTTGGAGCTATACTGAACCAATATACATTTGACATTATGTCTTATCTCAATATTAACTTGCCAATAAAATAAAGCAGCTACGCGATATGAAAGAGAATGACATTTACTGGGTTCGTGTATTTGTAAGTCTGAAGGAGTCTCACCACCACAAACCTCCTGTCCACCTGTCGTACATGCCCAATAACTGCAGGCACAAATGCTTGGATCCGTCTCAAGATTGTGCGCCGCGTACCGAGCCCAGCCTCCAAAAGTGTCCGCCACCGTGAGCGATCTTCACTGCCTTCCGTTATAAAGAAATAACCCGGAAAATAATGGAGGTGTGGTAGACGCGTGCACGGGATCAACTGCAGGCTTCTCGCCCCCTTGTTTTGCCCCAGACACGCGAGTCTCGGTAAAGCCAATCATCGGTAGGAGGAGGAGTAAAGGGTTACAGAAATAGAGGATTTTTCAATGTTTGCTCCTATTCCGAGCCGGTTCCAGTTACTCCACAGGTCTGACTATTTAAGGCGAACGCAGGAGATAAAATGTCTTCTGCCAGGTAAGATCATTCTGGCGTGGGGTGCTGTGCTGGAAGTCTGGGTTACTGTATGGCTCCTAACGCTCATTAATTATCAGTCTGCAGATTGGCAGATGCACGAGTCTGTGGGAGATAATAGTGAGGGTGTGGTGTGCAAAACTGAATGGATGCATTTTGTTTGTAAGTTTTTCAGTGATCATCTGTGCAGCTGGAGTGTATTTTTTCTTCTTCAAAAGGAAGAATGGCGATGTGGAAAACATGGCAGCACATGGTTACAATCAAAGACTCCATCTGGCTTCTTCTCAGAGAGACTGAAGCATGCAAAATTGGAATGCATTGAGATGTTTTTTTTAACTCAAATGGTTCTTGATTTTTTTATGCACATTTGTGCATGCTAGATTCATAGATTCATGAACAATTTAATGTTGTTGCAACAGAATGCAGACGAGTTCCTTTCTATTATTTAGTGCTCTTCCCAACTGCCACATGCTCTCAGATTGGTTAAAATCTCCTGTCGTTTTTCATTTTTTTCTTTTCAAAAAGCAGAAATGCTTGCACACGCTATGCAGTCATGTTCCTTTTCTGTGTTCTAAACTCCTTATGAGCCACAAGCAAGTTGACAAATCACTCACGTTTGCAGTTTTGCCTTTTTTTTCATTCCAGCTGCAGGATCCCAATTTGAGTCACATGGAAACAGAAGTGTGGCATTTAGAAAAGGGCGCCCTCAGGCTCTAAAGTTTATCATCTGTTTTTCTTTACACACTGCTGAAATAAGGGTTGTCTGGAATCTGCACTGTAATTAAAGCAATTCCTCCTTTTCTTTCAGCCCTAATTCACTTTTTGGGATGGGAAACCCACTGTTGGACATCTGTGCTGTCGTAGACAAAGACTTCTTAGACAAGTAAGTCTGTAATAGAACATTGTATGTTTCTAATTAACAACTGCGTGAGTAATAACTCATAAAACCTGACTTCTGGAATTGCAAAAAGCAAAATGAATGATTGAGGAAAATGTGCAGATCAGGAAAATAGAAGAACATAAGCATAAAAGAAGATGCTCATATCATCAAAGAGCAGGAAATGATACTGATAGTAAGAGAAAGCAGACTGCCCACTGATCAGATTAGAGTCAATAAAGCTGTATGTCCTCCATTGATTGAATGAATCCCCAAATTCGATTTGTGGGCCATGTTTCCTGCTAAAAATAACCAAGTTTGCTTCGTCTTTGGAGCAAAAAGGCTCTGATTTGGTGAAAACTGCCTTTTTTTCTAGTTTAAATTTTACTTTAAGGTATTTTACTGGCTCATCCTTTAGTTATCTAAACGGACTAATGATTTACTTTTTTTGTGTGATTGTTTTTGGTTAGAGGGGTCTGCTCCGTCACTGTGGACCAGACTTAATGGAGCGAAGGGCTGCTTTAGGCTGCAGCTCAGTGTCCACTCAAATACCCATAAATCCTGGATTAGAATAGCCACCCTCAGCTATAATTGAGCCTCACTAACCCTCTTTCTTTCAAGGAAATTAGCCTTTAATTAGCCTTATTGTTCAATATGTTGATTTGGATGGAGAGTTTGTAGCAGAAATGTTCTGTGCTTTTATCTGTGCTTCACAGATTTATTGATCTCAGACGTTTTAGACTCTTCAGCGTTTGTATCTTTGTGTCAGATAGAAACTAACCTTCTTTTTTTTTGTCCTGTAATTGTTTCACAGGTACACTCTGAAGCCCAATGACCAGATCCTGGCTGAGGACAAGCACAAAGAGCTGTTCGTATCTCCTCCATAGTGGTATTTGTAATAAAATAGAGATTTTGGTGAAGAATTTACCTAATCCTCTGACAGGGTTTTGTAAGCAGAGAACACAGAGTCTGAGTACATTTCTTGTTTTGGCCTCTCTGCTCTGGAGAAGTCCAGTCAGAACAGGCGAACACGAGAAACTGCTACCATTGACCTCTGTTCTTGCACGGCGGGCCAATGACGGCGCAGCAGAGAGACGGTCTCATCCAATTGCAGAACGGGACTCTTCACCTCCCCAGTCCCCCTGAGACGAGAGCTAGAAAACAAACAGCAGGAGATAAGGAAATGTGGCCACGAGTGTTTATATTTCATTTTTTTCTGCCACACTTTACCTAAAAACAAAGCTAATAAGATGAAACTGCAGCAAGAAATGACAGTTTAAGGGATAGCTGCTCATTAAATTAGATTTATATATCTTTATATCCTAATTTTGAAGCCACACAGAGCTTCTCCATCCAACTGATGACTACAAAGTGAACCACAAAGACCCTCAGGGGTCTGTAGGTTAAGGCAGAACTATATTCAGACTCAACATGGCAAATTAAATCTGCTTCAGCTCAAAGGAACATTATGTAATGTGGCTGAGTGTTTCTCAGTGGTTAGTCATTCATGCGTTTTAAATTTTACTCTGAGAGGAAGTAGAAGCTTCTGTCCTCGCTTTGCCTCGACTCGAGATCAAGAATATAACCAGACAAATGATTTATAACAAAACACCAATGATTTACTAAAATGTATCTTTAAAAAATGACATATTTTGGATTTATTCTCACTAAATGGACAATTGTCTTTTCTTTTTCTAACAATATTAGGCTAACTTTTACTGTTTACTTTATTTTTTTCATATTTTACCCTTTAAAACATCTCAATGCAATCATTAGGATTTTATTTTTCCCCAAATCTCCCCCTTTAAGAAAATACTTCATCACTATGTTCTCCACAAATGTGGTTTGCATCATCCGATATTATTTATTATTTCTGATTCTTTTTTTTAGTAGAAGTTACCATTTTTAATCAAATTACTTTTCAGTCATCTTTAATGTTTAAGGAATTTTAGTAAAATACAAAATACAAACTTTATAATGTGATTTATTTGACAAAAAAACCACACAAACCTAATAAGTATGGCATTAAAATTGTTATTTTATTGTTAATGAGTATTTATTGGTATTTAGTTGTGCTAATGTAGAAAAATAAATAAGGTGGGACAGAAATAATTATCTTCTGATTTAAAAAAAATCTGCAAAATGTCATATTTTTGTGCACAGATTCGAGGAGCTTGTAAAGAAGTTTAAAGTGGAGTATCACGCAGGAGGAGCCACCCAGAACTCGATTAAAATCGCTCAGGTCAGTGACTTCCCTGGAACTGGACCCATTTGACCCCCTATCAGAGTCGACTTTCATTTTAGTCTGTTCTGCCTGAACGCAGTGGATGATCCAAAAGCCTCACAAAGTGGGGACCTTCTTTGGCTGCATTGGCAAAGATAAGTTCGGGGACATCCTGAAGCAGAAGGCAGAAGAGGCCCACGTGGATGCCCACTACTACGAGCAAGATGAAGAGCCCACAGGAACGTGTGCCGCTTGCATCACCGGCGATAACCGGTCAGGTCAATAAACTGATAAGCAGTCAGATGGGTCACTGCCACACAGGGTTCCTCATCCGTGTCTTGTCCTCCCTCCACAGGTCTCTGGTTGCTAACCTAGCTGCTGCTAACTGTTATAAGAGGGAAAAGCATCTAGATGTGGAGGAAAACTGGAAGTTGGTGGAAAAAGCAAAGGTCTTTTACATCGCTGTAAGTCGAGTTTCATCCATATGTGCTACATTTTCATTAGGTGACTTGCACTGTAGACTCCCTGGTTTCAGAAAAAATAAAATGTTTTAATTTAACCCATAAGAACCCATAGTGACATCCGTCTAATAGAAAAATATCTGAATAGTTTTCTGTGGTCAACTTGGTTTGTGGTATCTTCAACATAATTTCATTTTTAAGGAAGGATGGGTCTGGGTGTTAAAAGTAGCACATTTTTTGGACCACAAGCAAAGCAAAACAGTCAGAAAAGCCCAATTTTATTAAACTCATTCACAAACATTTGAAAGCACCCATAATGCTCCTACAATCCATTAAGCAGTTTGGCTTCATAGTTTACCAAACCATTTAGACAGATTATTGAGCACTGTTTACCTCAGAAAAACATTTTGAGGTCAGTAAGCACAGCAGGGATGGGACAATATTCAATATAAACATGAACAGTTCGAAAGTGAGCCCAGGAAAATAAAAGTTTTAGCTAAATGCTAAAAACAACCAAGAAGCTTATCTTTTTGCGAAAAAATCTAAAGGTATATGAGTAGATAACTTACAGCTAAGATATACTACATTTTACTTGTGTTGCTGTTATTTATATGGACTTCTAAGTAAGTCTGTTCTAAATATTTTAAATTGGTTCAGTTTAGATTGTTTATGACATCCAGCTGACAAAACTTAAGAGAACTGATTAAATTGTTGCAGTTCATTGTGTCTATGTCTACAAGTATTGAAGAATGAGACACTTTTACATTCCATTATGGGTTATAATGTTTACCAGAGTTGTATTTAAATGTGATTCTGGCAAGAACTGTCCACTTGATAAAAATCTGATTTTTTTGCTATTTTATTTATGTTTGCAAAATACACCATAATCTGTGGAATTGTAGGATTTCAGTTTTTTTTTTTTTTGCTCAGTTCGTATGGAACCGTGACACTCATATCGAGGTTTATATCAAACCATGAGCAAACTGTATTGTTGCGTCCCTAAAGCACAGGCAGAATTCTCACTTGAAGATTTTACCAGAATTTTACCAGATTATAATTTTAAGTTATGATCCGAAAAATATAATACTTTCGTCGCTTCATTTGCTCTGATTTAATTTTAGTCAGTTAAATTTTTCGAATTTCTGACTGACACACACCACTAACTATAAAATTAACTGTTTCTATTTTCTATATCACCGTTGACACTATCTGCTACATTGAGAGGATTCTATGTGGGACAGAATGTGTTTTGTTTTGAAAATAAGTCATGTGATCCTCTCAAAGGCTATAAACAGTTTTATACTTCTTTAAAAAAAGGCTATTTTCTCTTTAAGTATTTGTTTTATTAATGCTAAAAACAATATTTCATTTATATTTATCCTGATAGTAACAGTGGTGCAAGTCTGATTTTGCTAAAGTGTGAAGTAAGACTTCGTGGCTCCTACAGGAGATGCACTATCTGTTCAGTATGAGACTATTTTTGCTAAATCAGAAAGTGAAGTGCAACTCAATCCTGTTTTTCAGGGTTTCTTCCTGACTGTGTCCGTGGAGTCCATCTTGAAAGTGGCCAAACACGCTTCAGAAACCAACAAATTATTTTGCTTGAATCTCTCCGCGCCGTTCATCTGCCAGTTCTTCAAGGACAACCTCATGAAAGTTATGCCCTATGTGGACGTGCTCTTCGGCAACGAGACGGTGAGCTACATTCTGGCTGCAGCCATGATGTTTGTTTAAAGCGAAAAGGCTGACCTTTGCTTTTTTGTTTATGCAGGAGGGAGCTGCATTTGCTAAGGAGCAAGACTTTGAGGTGAGCACACTGACAGTTCAGGTTTATGCGGGAGTCTTGTGCATCGTGATGGATTTGAGTTTTTGTTGCATTTAGACTAAGGACATTAAGGAGATTGCCAAGAAAGCTCAGGCTTTACCAAAAGTCAACTCAAAGAGGCAAAGGGTTGTGGTGCTGACACAGGGGAAGGATGAAACTGTCATGGCTCAGGGTAAGGCTGCGTTTTCACCAGGATGTTTCCTTGTAAGATCTTTTTGAGACCGTTTTAATGTCTCCTTTAGGTGACAAGGTCGAGACTTTCCCTGTAGTAAAGATTGACCCCAAGGATATTGTGGACACAAACGGTGCCGGAGACGCCTTTGTAGGAGGTGAGATTTCCATCTGTCTATCCATCCCTTGTGTTGTTGCTTTTTGTAATGTTTGGTGTTGTATGTTACTTCTGGTTGCAGGTTTTCTTTCTGGCCTTGTTCAGGAGAAATCTCTGGATCAGTGCGTGAAGGCAGGACATTATTCTGCAAACGTTATCATCAAACGAGCAGGTTGCACCTTTCCAGAAAAGCCGGACTTCAAATGAAGAAGCGCAAGAGCTTTTTCTTTAGCCTCATTCAATACTTTTTTTCTTTATATAATTACATTTTTTTAAATTCCCCCTTTTTCTTCCAAAATTCCCCTTCTGTGTTCTCCACTAGGGGTCATTACAGGACCATGCAGCCAAGAGCCATGAGTGTGTCTTTGTTTAACCCAACAGACCATCTCATCCAAAGTGCAGGTAAATTGGCTCTGACACCAAGTGTTTGGCTGCACTAAAAATTTTGGGGTTTTTGAGGTCTGTTGTGTCTTCCCTGCTTTAAAAAAATGGCCAAGAAAACTTTCCAAAGCAGTTTATTGATTTTTAAATCATTTACCAGGCCAGTTATAAAAAGAAAATGTTTTGTTGCACGTTTTTGTAGATGTCTTAAACCATCCATGTCCAAAGTGTGGCCCGTTGACAAAATGCAGCCCCTGTTTAAATATCCAACAGCCATCAATATAACTTTTGCATTTTCTAAAAACTGTGGTTGAATAAATTATGTTTTTGTATTCACCATGAAGACACAAGACATACCATCTACAACTTGCTAACTGGGAATGAACAGTGTGAAAAACATTTAGATCTATTTGTACTATGGTAAGAAATGAGCCATTGCATCAAAATGTTCATTAAATGTATCAAGTAGTTGTTGTGTATTGAATCAAACACCAATTTAAATCTTACTTGAATTTGTGATCTGTGTCAGTATTTCTTAATCAAAGTTATTAAAAAACATTTTTTAAAACCTTTACCTCTATAATACAGGAAATAGATAAGTGTTTCTAGATCAGTGTTTTTAGGCCTCAGAACAATAATACCGTATTTTTCGGACTATAAGTCGCACCGGAGTATAAGTCGCAGGGGCCAAAAAATGCATAATGAAGAAGAAAAAACCATACATAAGTCGCACTGGAGTATAAGTCGCATTTTTTTCAAGTAATTTATTTTACAAACTGGTTGAAAAAAACGATATTACATCATCCTGGAAGGTAAGTTATAACATTCATAAGTGAATAGAAAACAGGCTGAATATGTGTCAACACATATTCACATATTAGCATCATGAAAAAAACAAAAAGGTGTAGCATTTATATAACATAACAGTTTTATTTAACTATAGTCTGAAGAACTCATCAACTTTGTATCTTTACTGTAATTAATTGCACGCAATCTCACTCCATATCACTAAATCCCTTAAATTCTTTGTCCTCTGTGTCACGTCTGAATAACTAAAGTAAATAAAGTAATTGCATAGATCACCATAAGAGGGCACTCTAGACTTAAGGTCCATATCTCATCTCATTAAAAATTCGTATATAAGTCGCACTGGAGTATAAGTCGCAGGGACATTCAATCTATGAAAAAAACCGCGACTTATAGTCCGGAAAATACGGTACTTGAATTCTTCTGCTTTTTTTCCTTGAATTTAGCAGTGTTTGCTAAACCAAAAAGCCTTATTAAACTTTTCTGCTCTTAAAAGGAACACAGTTTTACACCAATACAAAATGGGGCCTAAAGTTAGATCTCTATTACAGTGTATGAGCACATGTGTTGGCTGTTTTCATGCAAGCCGAGTGTATGTATTATGTGTAAACAGGAAAACGGTTTTGGAGAGACCTGCTCCATTGATTTGGAAAAATAACTTTCCAATGTCATCTTTTTGTTCCTGTGATCAACTTTTCCTGCTTTTACAAGAAATACAATATCATACCACTGTGTGAAACTGCCTAAAATGAACTCATTTTTATTCCTCCTGGATCAATTATTCGTATAACTCAAACTGAATGGAAAAAATAATAATAAAGTCACCAACATGTGAATGAAAGATTTATTATTAACTGAACAACATGGAACTGATATAAGCTTTATTTTAATTTAGTTTTTATTTATTTATTTATTTTTTTTACACATTTTCCCAAGTTGGATTATTTCTCACGTCTAAAGGGATTTCCTTGGATCTAAGTACTGTTGAGGTCTGTCGTCCACTTCCTCAGAGAAAGAATTTGGATAAACCAGCGATCCTGATCAGGATTGTGAATCGAAAGCACAAGATAACTGATGAAACAACGTAAACATCTAAAGGGTTCAGCTGTTTATCTAAAAAATAACCTCTCAAAATATCATGGCGATCTTGCAGAGCATGCAAGGCTGTTACAGAAGAGAAGGCAGATCCAAAGCGGACCTCCGGACCTGGCTCAGCCACTAGAGATCAAAAGTTTGAAAGACTTCAAGAAGTGTGGGATTACAGACGTCTGAACCTTTAATTGATACAAAATAAGTGTTAAATGTGATTTTAAGAAAATGACGTCTAGAATCTTCCGAAGGAGAACTTTGACCCAGTTTTCAGCTGAACTACAGATAACTTGAGTACAATTTATGTTTCGTATTTCCTTGATTGGCCTTAAACCTGTCGCCTAAACTGTGATGTTTCACTGATTCTGCATATATTCTTGATTTTTTTTTTCCTTCCTTCTAAAGTGTGATTTATGACTGATCTTTTTTATGAAAACAACACAAATTGTCCTTTTTAATGAGTATATTTTAGATTTTTTTTGCATCGAAAAATTTAGATGATTTTTCTTTCTGATGATAATGATTATCATTGGGGAAGGTTATTTGCATTGATTGTGCCAGGAGCCTGGGATGTGCTCGGCTCATCGTCGGGAGGATCTTTTGCATTGATCGGCGCCAGGGATCTGGAATATATTCAGATGATTATTAATCGTCTGGGTATGCTCTGGATTCTTGGTACTGGTTGAT
>NC_050526.1:23402075-23431906 GCF_002922805.2 Oryzias melastigma
TTATTGAATCTTTGGTATTGATAAATGTGGATGACTCTTTCCTGATGATAATCGTCTGAATATATTTAGATTTCTGGTGCTGATTAATATAAATGACTTCTTTGTAGATGTTTGAAATTTAATTACATCACTGATCTTAGGGACCCTTAATGACCTGAATCTGGTATGAATATTTGATAATAAGTCCTGAGCTGGATGTTGATAATTCACGTAAAAAATATGGTAAGGTCGAGCCGGGGTTATATAAATTCGCTTCCTCCCACTCCCTTTCAAGTGATCAACTTGTGACTGATGATTTAAGATGGTATTTTATGTATTATTACCAGATTACTTGAAATAAAACCAATTCATTCATTTTGCATATTATTTAAGAAAGAAAACTACATTTATTTAACAAAAAAAAAAAACGAAGCAGTCTCGTCATGTCCCTGCCTGTGTTTAAACTGAGAGGAGGTTGCCAGGCAACTGTAATTCATCCTTATCTCTGGAGACTTCAACCACTCTCCTCCATTGGTTGGACTCCTGTTTTCCCTGGAGTTTTACAACAGTTCATCCCAGGAGTATTACAAAAATACCCTGTTAAACTGATAATTGAAAGAGATAATTTTTTAAAGCTTGTAAAGATTTGTACATAAACTCTGAACTTCTATAAGATTACAACAAAGTCAAAAGATGTGTTTTTTTTTCCATTTACTCCTATTAACTAAAATAAGGAACGTTTCAGATCTCCAAACAAAATGTTTCAGATCTCCAAACAAAATAAGTAGTAATGAAATAACTTAAAAATGTGATTAAATCTTCTGGAATTGCCTTTGTCTGAGCTTGAAACTTTATTTTTTATTTTATGGGTATTCTTATGTAGGGTTCAACCTGATCTGTCAGTCCTTTATGGGTTTATAGTTAGAGTTATAAAAAGAAAGTCGACAGTCTGAAGGTGTCAATGCTGTACGAATAAACCAATGTCAGAGAGCTCTGAGCTGAGGTAAGTCATGCTGAATTTTAGGTGTCAATCACTTTCGGATCATTTAAAGGCGAATGTTTTCTTAAGAAATTGCATGACTGACGGATTTCTTATCAAGCAATTATGCAGTTAGAATCTGACACGGCTAATCTTTTGCTCTTAACAGTTTAAACCATATGTCTCTAAGGGATCCTCCGTACGAACCTCCGTCTGTCTCAGAGTTGCAGGAGTTTCTGCTGGCAGACAGGCGACCAACTGGACATGTCAATCAAGTCTGGCCCAACCTGTACATAGGCAACGAGTAAGATTCCCACACAATACGACGAATGTACATGAGCTGTGAACACACGCCTTAACGTGTGATCGTGTTTCAGAGTGGCGGCTCGTGACAAGAGTCTGCTACACAGTCTGGGCATAACTCACATAGTGAACGCCGCTCATGTACCCTGCAAGCTGACCCCCGGCCCCTGCTTTCACGTGAACACTGGCCCGCGCTTCTACAGAGACATGACAGTGGATTATTATGGGGTGGAGGCTGATGATGCAGTGGAATTCATACTTAGTCCTTTTTTCTACCCAACAGCACGATACATCAGAGCTGCACTCTCCACGGGAGGCAAGTCAAACTTGGAAACAGTTTGGCACATTAACATGCATGTTGTGAGCAAGCAGCTACACCAAAAGTTGTGCTGCAAACATTTGTTTTATTATTTTTACCAGCTAAAACTTAAAAAGCAAAATATTAAATCAAGCTAATTTCAATAAAATAAATTATCAGTGACCACTTTTGAAAATTATACAAGCAGCTTTTCTTGTTTCAGGACGTGTGTTTGTACACTGCCTGATGGGCGTGAGCCGCTCCGCGACCTTAGTCTTGGCCTTCCTGATGATTGTTGAAGACCTGAAGCTGCAGGAGGCGGTCGCTTGTGTCAGGCTTCACAGAGACGTTTGTCCCAACCGAGGCTTCCTGCAGCAGCTCCGCAGCCTGGACATGAGTCTGGAACGGGAGAGGAGGAGAAAGAGGCAGACTCGCGCACTGTGAAGAGTTACAGACATGTGTCATACTATCAACTATAGGGACATTTCTATTGCTTCAGAGGTTTCCTCAATGCCTGAGAATGAGTCTGACAAAGTCTTTTCATTGGAGATCAGTGAATAAAAGAGTAAAATCCAAAAGGGCTTTTTGAAAGCTTTGCAGAGCAGACTCAATGTTTGCAAATCTGTAGGATGGAATCAAAAGAAACGCTCTCATCCTTTGGTGTAATGAGGAATGCAGCAGCCGGCAGATAAAACATCAAAACAGAAGAGAGATGATGAAGTACTTGAACATCAAAGCTGCAGACCGTCTAGAGTCCTGCTGTGTTTTTAGCAGTTAATTGATGAGGCTCTGAAGAAAAAAGGTAAGTGAGACAGTTTATACCTAAAACGAAGTCCATAGATCAAAAAGAGCTGCTTTTGAACCCAGGAAAACTTGTAATTCATTGTCCTACAATTTCAAAAAAATTATTTTTATTGAAATGGAAAAAAACACACTTTGATTTTAATTGATTCTGGCATATCCTGATTTGTGCGACTAAGCCAAAACGTCCGACCTAATTCTAAATTTCTGGACAAGCTCGGAAAGCTGGATTTTAATAATAATCTTTATTTATATAGCTCCTTTCAAGATAAAAATCTCAAAGTGCTTCACAGTAAAACACAAAGTAAAACACAGAATGTAAAAGCAGAATTAAAAAAACATTTTAAAAAGTTGATGTGCACCTCCACTCAAGGAACAAAAAGATGAGATAAGACAATAGTGTGGGCTGATATCCTGTCATTTTTATTCTCTTCAGCTCAGAATGTAAAACTAGCTAGAAAAGTTGCATTACCTGCTATAATTCCAGTGTGAATGGTTTTTGCTGAATGTGGTCACTGGACATGCTGAAGACATTTACTGTAATTGCTGAAAATGCTAAAGCTGTAGAGCTAGAGCTTTTGCAAAATGCTGAAGTTGCTTTAGGACTTAATGTTTCAGTAATTGCTGAAAGTAGACAAATATTGTGAAAATTTTATTTTAAAATTGCATAAAATTTAAAAATGTGTAAAAGGTAGGAATACCAAAAGTAGAAGCAAGGATGTCCTGAATGTGCTGAACATTTGGGACCAATATTGGATAAATAAGAGGATTCCTATACTACATGTAAAGCAAAAGTTGTTTAAAAAATATTTGAGGTTTCACCTGGAAGAATTTCCACTAATAGATCCTCACATTTGTCATCATATATCTAATGTACTCATAATAATATAAAGTAGATGCTCCTGCAAAGAGGATTATTGCAAGATGTTTCAACAAGAACTTTTTTTTATTTACTACAGCGCTTGGAGAGACAAGAAATTGTGTGTGACATCACGGTGCCCATGTCAGGTGTTGTATTCCTGCTGCCTAAAAATACCCTAAACATTGAGCTTGAGAGAGCAGTTACCATTCCATGTCTGTATTGACTCCATAGTTCCTCTGTAGAAAGGTCTGGAGAATACAGACACAGTTAATGGCAGTTCTCTGAAGATAGTTGAGGTCACCATTCTGTTCTGTTAAGGATTTGAAAGAGGTGAGAACTCCTGTTTTGTCTTTTAATATACTTTTTTCGTCATTATCATCTCTTTGGAGCACTATAAGGCTATTACAAATGTTTTTAATTATGTTAAATAAAAAAAAAGTTTCAGATTTTTAATGATTTAAACTATACTAAAAAGCTAATGTTGTTTATTTTAACTTTGTTTCTTCCACTTTTTAAATGAAAATAAAAGGCAAATAATCGTTGAATTTGAAAGCAATTCACTTTTTTCTTGAAATTTTCTGAATATAAAATAACATCTCTTTTTATGATTGAACAGATTAATGTTGTACTGACTTTTTTCACATTTGATAGAAATTTTCTGACTATAACAGAATGTCCTCCCGTGTGGTGAAGTCCAGAGGTCGAAATCCGTACGCAGCGGTACAGGTGGACCCGGACAGCGACTACATCACACCAGGAACTTTAGACTTGGAGCAGCTGTTCTGGTCTGGACCCACAGCTCAGTATGCTCATGTCAACCAGGTGTGGCCGAGAATTTACATTGGTGATGAGTGAGTAAAGCCAGATCTAATCTCTGTTTCTGCATGTGTGCTAGATGATTTTAATGTCCTCTGAGTGTAGATGTTATGTGCAAACAGGAAAACAGCTTTGGAGAGACCTGCTCTGAAGGATTTGGGAATTACACATGTCCTCAATGCAGCAGAAGGGAAGTGGAATAATGTGCTGACTGGTGCAGATTACTACGCTGGCATGAACATTCAGTACTTTGGTGTTGAAGCTGATGACAAACCCACTTTCAACATATCCCAGTACTTCAGAGCAGCTGCAGAATTCCTTCACGAGGCCCTCATTCCCTCACAGAGTAAGCCTTAACTAAGCGGGATAAACTCTGATGTTAATGTTTCAAATGTTCCATCAAGCATCTGCTCTTTTTTT
This sequence comes from Oryzias melastigma, assembly GCF_002922805.2. NCBI lineage: Eukaryota > Metazoa > Chordata > Actinopteri > Beloniformes > Adrianichthyidae > Oryzias > Oryzias melastigma. The sequence goes on from NC_050526.1 coordinate 23,406,534, forward strand.
CAGACATGGTTCTGGTGCACTGTGTGATGGGTCGGAGCCGGTCAGCAACTTTAGTGTTGGCATATTTGATGATAAAAGAACATTTAACTGTTGTGGATGCCATTGAGCATGTGCGACAGCGCCGCTGTATCCTGCCCAATCATGGCTTCCTAAAACAGCTCAGGGCTCTGGACATCGCTTTGCAGGAGGAGAAGCTGAGACTGAAAAGAAAAGACGAATGATCTCACAGCTCCCAGATCTTACTAAAGACGTCAAATTTTCATTGGATTTGCCCCCGTGTTTAATCATAAATTCTGTTATTAATTAAATTGTGTTTTTTTAATGTTTTTCTTTTTTTCTTACTTTTGTATAATGTGTTTGAATCCCAGATTTAGATTTAGGTAGGGATTACCTCATACCTTACCATCTTCTTTGCTGTGGTGTGCTGGGGTACTGGCATCAAAGGGTGCCAACAGACGCTTCTGCAACAGAATTTCCCTGCTGGGATAAATAAAGCTGATCTTAAATCATAAATGTTTGAAAGTCCTTCCTAAAAGACAGATTTTTATCCTTAAATGGCTATAGGTAATCTTCAGATATCTGACGTCACATTTTAAAAACCTGGGATCAGTACAATGTAATTGACCGAAGATATACATTTAAGGAGAAACTTATTTATAAACTGAATAAACTTTGTTAGTCTGTCCCAGCCAGATCGCATCAAAGTCAATTTTATGAAGGATGTTTAAAACAAAAAAACACAAGAAAAAAAGTTTGTCAAAGTGTTAGATCAAGGTGATCAGAATTTAACCCCTTCATACCTCTAGTTGCCACTTTACAATGTACCATTTAATCCAGGAATCCATTTAATTTAGTCTCACTCTGAATCGAAAAACACAAAAGAACATATATTTATATATTTTGAAATAATTACATGAAAGGGTTAATCTAATGACAGTGACAACGTTTTAAGCTGATCATTGTGTTGCTATTTATCAGCATGCTTCTTTGTATAAAAAAAACTCTTAAAAATTTATGTAGATTAAATATAAAAGGTTTATTTTTTTTCTGGTGATTCTCTTTTATGTTCTGTGAGACACATGCATTTGACAGTCTAATATGGTTGTGTTGCATAAATCACAACGGAGGAATGAATAATTAAACATGAACATGAATAAATTGCCAGACTGAGTATTTATCATGCTGTTTAATAAGTATTTAATTGTGCCACACCTGTGTGTGGATTGATCATTTCCAAAAAGATGTGCTCAGTAAGTATGTTAAGAATGAACTTTTTTAATTTTTGATTTAGGCTAATTTAGCGACTCAAACAGTTTATATGTAAATGCTTGATTAATTTAAAATTAGAGGATTTATGTTTGTAAAAAAAAGGAAAAACGTTTAAAAAAAGAACAGAAAATGACAAAAATATGTTAGTGCTTCCAGTTTTTTATGTTGCTCAATTTTCGAAAGAAACGTTTCCTCTTTATTTGCAGAAACTTACATAAACCAAGTTTAAGCTTGTTTTGCTTATCTTAGAAACATGCTGATTTAGGTTGCTGGAAAACATCAATACATTTTTTTACAGTCTATGTTTGTCTGTTCTGGTCTATAAGCAACACCACTCTTTAGTTTGTTATTTTCGTTTTTCTTTGTTTAATGAAGTATGAAGAAGAAACTGGAAAACACTTTTGTTAAAATACAAAAAAAATAACAAAAAAACTTTGTTAGACACAAGTTTAAACAGTTTTTTTAATTAAGTTATATGTTAAAGCTAAATAACACAAATACAAAAACATGTGTTTATGGATCTTCACAAATGAATTAACAGCAGATTAATCAATTAATAAAATTGCATTTAAATTTTCTACCATATAATTATATTTTAATTAATTATTCACTACATGGAAATGTATTTAATTGACAATATTTACATAATTTTGCAGGATTATGTCAAAGAAGTGGGCACAGCCTCCTTTTTCTGTCCAGCTGTTCATCCAGCTTGAGCAGAAGGGACAGGAAGTTCCGGTTGGGATAAATTGCTCGTTTCTGGACCACATGCCTAAGAGCATCTCTCAGCGTGAGACGCTCTTTTAACATAAGGTACGCCAGGACGAGTGTGGCCGATCGACTCACTCCCATGATGCAGTGCACCAGCACTCTTCCTGTAAAGATGATGGGGAAAAAAGTGAGCCTATGAATGTTTACTGAGCCTCTGGATGCCACATTACATCTCACTTTACCTTCTTTACTCTGCAGGCCTTTTTGTATGAAGTCAGCAGCAACTTTGAAATACTGACTCAGGTCATAGTGCTCCGAATCCTCTGCTGGGATACCAAAGTAAACACACGTGTTTCCATAAAAGCTTTCGTCACCGATGCTGCCCTGTTTGGAGTGTGCTGCGTTCAGCACATGAGTGATGCTGAGATTATGAAGCTTCTTTTTGTTTTGTGCAGCAGCCCTAGAGCAGCCACAAGAGAACATTTCAATACACAAACCAAACAAAAGGTGTCAGTTGTGCAATTGCCTCTGTTAGAAATGTTATTTTGACTCTATATTTGGTAAAACACCAAAAATTAAGAGAAATATGATCATCTTATTAAAAAAAAATCTTTAAAAATGATTAAAACACTTTTATTAATCACAGCTATAAAATATTTCCCAAAACTCATTAGTCATTAAACTCTCAATAATAAACATATAACAAAGGATGTCATTCCTGCTCATAAATGCAAGGCACTCACACGTTTCCTAAGAACAAGTTGGGCCAGATTTCATCCACTGCTGTGAGCTCCAGCTTGCAGGAATCCAAAATGAGCTCCAGCTCTTTAATGAGCACCAGGTCCTGTCGCGGTTTGCTCCCTGACATTCTGCCTGCACACAGTGTAACCTTCAGCAGACTTCCAGGTTTCTGCCACTGTCTGAACCCACTGCAGCTCAGCAACACAAATGCCACAGTCTACAGAGAGAGGCAGGAGCAGGTGCTTCTGGGCTAAAATTACCCCTCTGTGTTCCTGTTTGGCGGGAATCATAGTTATGTAATTTGACTGATGGATTGATTCTCTGATGATGGACTCTGGTCAGTGTGAGACAATCAATTGTTCGCCTCTACTCTTATGTTATCCAAACACAAATACTCACAATAAGTTAGGGATGCTATTTGTTGCCCGAGTGCTTTTCTTTTTTTATCTGAATTTTAACCTGGAAGTTCCTTTTGATATTACATTAATGAAAGGGAAAAAACACAATTTTCATTTGTTTGATATTTATTACCTCAAAAGTTAAGATAATAACTAAGATAGCCCCAAACAAAAAAAATTGACAATGTCATTTCTTGAGATCTTCCACCATTTGCTGCAATGACAGCTTGATAGTGACGTCTCATGCTTCTCGCCAGCCTCATGATGTTGTTCTGAGGTGTTCCACTCTTCCACAGGTGCATCTTATACGTTATTTGGGGGTGGGATCCAATCATCCAGTCTCTGCTTCAGCTGGTTCCAGACATCCGCTTTGGAGTTCAGGTCAGAGGTCATTGCTGGTCAAACCACATGAGGCACTCCCACATTTCTGGTACCATGTGGTGGATCATCATCATCCATGAATAGAAAGTTGAGGATGTGCTGATGGAATTGGGGGATGATGCGATGATATCTCTGAAGTAAAAACATGCTGGACAATCTACAATAACCAAATGGTTTGGCGCTTACTGGTGAGGCTTTCTGAGACTGTTTCAACTCCTCCACCAACCCATGTTGACCTCTGCATATTACTTCATCTTGCCTTCTCAAAACATCCAGAATTTCTATGCAAGGTGAACCAACTCTCACCAGTGAACACAACAGAAAGCCTTTGCTGCATTGTCCTGATCACGTGGTCTTGTTCTCACTGCAAATGGTCATGGCAATGTCTTGGTGTCAGTGGAGTCACCTGCAATGGTCGTCTGATATTCAAGTCAAAGCGGCGGTCCTTAGGTACTGGTCATGGTTGCGTGTGTCACCGGTGGGGGTTCACTCCTGGGTCTGTCCCAAAGTCTGCCAGTAATTCTGTCTTGATGCAAGTCTGCTGATGACACTATGAGACACACCACAAGTTCACCTGCATCAACCTGAGGGCGCGCTATGGCCAGATAGTGCTGCTCGTCTTTTAGGCAACATTATGGCTGTTTGAATGATGAATTTGGAATTTTCCTGACAAAATCAGCTTTTTATACCTGCAGAATGTTGAAATTGATTTCTATCACCCCAATGCAATTTAATCCCTATTCCAAAAACCAGAAAAGTGAAACAACCAAGGTGTGTACGACATCCACTGACTTTTTCACAATATCCCTAACTTATTGTGAATAGCGTTCATTGTCTAATTATTGATGAGCCTTTCCTCCAGTAGTTTTTGGTCCAGGTCAAGAAGCTGGCGTAGGAATCCTCTATTGGGAAAAATCCAACGCTTCTGTTGCACACAGCGTATGGAGGACAAAAGGCTGAGCTGATGATGAATCATTAGGTAAGCTAGGACCAAAGCTGCTGAGCGACTCACACCCACTGCACAGTGCACAAAAACTTTCCCTGAAAATCCCAAAAGAAGCAAAGTTACCAAAGTTTGAAAAAAGTCCCACTCCTTCTATAAAGTTTATAAAAGATAGAGTGTACCTCCTGATGTTAAAGCTTGGTGAATGAACTCTGCAGCGGGATAGAAAAATGGTGAGAGGTCAAAAGTTGGCAGATCGTTAGCTGGAACTCCGTAATATTTCACTGTGGTGCCATAGAAATCGTCGCTGCCTCTGCAGCAGAGTTTGCCGTGTGAGGCATTTAGCACATGAGTGATGCCCAGCTGCCATAGCAAGAACTTGTCATGAGACATGACCCTGACATCGGGACAAAAACAAACAAAAAAAAACATTAGAATTTAAAAGCATCTTTCTGAAATGCTTCACTGAGATACTCACATGTCTCCTAAATACAATTGGGGCCAAACTTCATCTCCATGGTGACATGAGTGAGGACCTGAGTGCAGAACATCTTCCAGCTCCTGTAGAGACACAAACTCATCTCTCAAACACTTGTCCTCCACCTCTGGATCTTTCTTCGTAATTTCGTCAGAGGAAGTGGCATATTTTGTTTCTTCTTCTGTTGAAGGCTTTCTGTCTGACATTGCTCTGTTTGTGGTTTGAAATCTATCTTTGTGCACTTGGATCAAACTGCTGCTTCACTCTTCCACCCCTGTCAGCTGGTGACTGTTTAAAACAGGTGGTCTGCTTTGGCTTTTTAACACTCCGCTGTGAGTTTGGGATTATGTAAGGGTTTGCACAGATTTTAAAGACCATTTATTTTTATTTATGGTTTGTTTTGGTTTAAATCACTTGAACAATTGCATCTTTATTTCCTTTTTTTAAATAAAATAAATATTAGTATATTTTTTTACTACAACACAAAGAAAAAAATATTTACATCTGAGTAAAAATGGTTGCCCTGAGAAAATGTAAACTATATTTTCCTGAAAGTTTTTACTTTAACCCTCTATGGCATGAATTTTTATTTTATGAGGAAAAAAATATTTTACCCCAGTTTTGGGATATTGGGGGGGTCCTTGTAATATATCAATCGGAAAATGTGTCCTCCCCCAGCCCCCCCACCAGATTTTGGTTTGTTGCCTCAGAGCAACAAGATGCTATGAAGGTACTAAAACGCCAAGGTTTTCTATATTATTTAATGAGTGGAATGAGGAACAAACAAGCATTAAATACATAACAAGAAGTTTTTTTTCAACAACAACAGCAATTTCAAAGTTTTCTTTCAACAAACAGTCACACGTGGTTTATCAATGAGTACATTACAGATTAGCTGCAGTGTGTGTTTATGTTTATGAATGTGTGTTCCTTTGGGGTACTGATTTTTGACAAAACACAGTCTGTATTATTCTGTATGGAACCTCAGGAAGCAGTTGCTGGTGGATGTGAAACAGAGGTGGACGTCACATTTTTGGCACTTGGCTTTTGGTGTACCTTTGCATCCTGGTACCTTGCATCTCCCTTTCTTTTCATCCATGACCATCCAGTGGGCTGTGGCATCCAGACGCACATCAGGGACTGGAATAGGTGTAGCAGGTCCTCTTTTCCTCTTTTCTTTGTACTCCCCAGCAATTGTGGAACTGGGACGACCTCTCTTATGCTCCAGATTCTTGCCACTTTTGCATAAGCTTTCTCCAATATATGACTTGAACGTATAAAGCCTGATCTGTTCCTCTTTACTCATCCCAGTGCTGCTGCAGTCTCTCTTGTAGAGCAGCCAGGCAGTCACGGTGGTCATGTCAATAAAGTGGAACATCAGTCGGTGGTACCACTTCTTCGACCTGATTTTGGTGCGGTACAGTGCAATGAGAGAGTCCAACAGATCCACTCCACCCATATTCTTGTTGTACTCTCTCACCACAGCAGGACAGGGAACTCTGATGACTTTTTTTTGCTTTCCATCCCACCTATCAACATCAGTGACCGGGTGTGCTCCAATGTAATCACTGAGAAGACTGACTGAACGGTTATCATACCACTTCACAGCATGCAAGGTGGTATCTCCAACCATGGCCGTCTTCTGGTCAAAAGATCCACGTCCAGTTCTCTTCAACTCAGCATCACACATCATGCTCACACCTGGTAGTCTGTTGACACGGACAGTGCCAGCACAGTGAATTCCCTGCTGAGCAAGTGTAAGAATGAGAGGAACACTCGTGAACCAGTTGTCAAAGAAAAGCTTATGTTTCTGGTGTTTAGGTATTGGCTGGGCCAGGCGGAGGACAACGTTGCCACTTGCTCCTACATCTGGCAGCTCAGGGGGTTGCACAACTCTCCCTGTATAGATCTCAAAATTGTGCGGGACACCATCAGAGCCAGCCAAGACAAGTATCTTGTAGCCCCATTTTTTTGGTTTTGCTGGCAGGTATTGCTTGAGTCTGTTTCTTCCCTTGAAAGGGACCATCTGCTCATCTACAGCCAACTTCTCACCCATTGGGATTGTCTGCAGCTTTGAGGTGAGATGAGTGACCAGTGGTCTGATTTTGTGGAGAGGATCAACATTTTCTCCTTGTCTCACTTCATTGTTGTTGAAGTGCAGAGATTTTTTGATGAACTCCCATCTGTTTAGTGCCATGGTGTCAGCTACTTGGGAAACTCTGGTGGCTTTGTTCCAAAACATCCGGGTGCCTGGTAATCCGAACAGTGACATGTACACTGCTGTACCAATGAATTGCTCCAGCTCTTTAGTTGTGAGGTTAAGGGGCTTGTTTATGTTACACTGAATGGCATATAAATTTGACTGCTCTACAACTACTTCCAGGATGTCTTCAGAAAAAATCATCTTGAAGTATTCATAAGGGGACTTGATATCATCTGATTTTGGAAGGCTGGCCTGCCATTCTGGGTAATTAGTGATGTTGGCATTGCGGGGTGTTCTCCAATGGGGTAAGCGTGGAACATCTTCCTGTGATGCTTCATCCTCATTTTCCTCTTCATCCAGTGACTCATTGTCATCAGGCATACCAGCTATATGTTTTCAAAAGAAACCAGTAAGCATACAATTAGAATAGGTCATATATACCTCTCTAAACGCACAAACACATACACACATGCACACACACACACATATGTTCATTCCATACAGTATATTACTCTGCTGACTGAACCCTGATCTCCTAACTCTCCCTCAAACCTGATTCTGGAGTCCACTCTTCCTCACTGTCAATCTCCTCGAGCTCACTATCCTCACTGTCGGAAGGGATGAGCCTAACCTCTTGATCATGTTTCTTAGACCCATAAAATGCTTGTGCATCCATTTCCTGTGAATAATAGTAGATAGTACAGCAAAAAAAAGATTATATTGATAACTATGCATCCCTGCACATCTCCATCCATTAGCATGTTATAGTTCAAACAAAAGTGATCTAACTGCACAATGTTGCCCTGAGGCAACGAATGAAAAACTGCCATTTTAGTGTATAAATGAAAACAAAAAGTATCTTTACTCAATCAAATATGCTTCTCTGCTTATTTATGCACATCATAGATATTTTGTATACAAAGTAATTTAAATATAAACATGTTAAAAAGTGAAATTTATCTTACCTTTTGCTAGCAGTGTGTCCAAGTCGGCTGTGGTCCCAAAAAGGACGGTTTCACCCCCACACAAAAGGTCAAAGCCACACCCAGATCAAATTTCATTGGTCACAGACATCTCAGAAGACTTTCAGTGTAGAGTTTTGATTTAAAAAAATGAAAGGGGGGGAGTGTGGGCCAAAATAGTGGTTTGTTGCCTGAGGGCAACGCCATGCCATAGAGGGTTAATCTATATTACAATGCCAAATCATATAGTTCATAGATATGCGAGCTCTTTCTGATGCTTAGTTTAATTTGTATCATCATAGTTTATGTTTCGTAGAAACGCCAATCATGTTCTCTGTTTCTGATGCTTGATTTCTGCAAAATGGTTGCAGATTTACTGATTCACAAAGCTGGATGCCATTTCTGATGGAACTCAATATTTTTTCTGGGCTAGGGACTAGCACAGGGAGACATAGATTTGGGCCCCCTGAAGACACTAGTGTTAAGGGTCCTGCCTAATCTACAGTAAATAGTTTTTTTTTTTTTTAATCTTTAGTCCAAGAAAAGGATAACGTTTTGTTTCTGATAGGCGTAAAGTCCCACTCCAATCATCTTTTGGTGTCTCCCAGTATTACTTTAAATATAATTATGCTGCTTACAAAATAATAAAAAAAAATCCTGTCATTTTCAATTGTTTCTGCAGAATGACAGCAGTTCATCAGAAATTTGCCTCTGAGTTGTAGGCAGAACACTTGGTGTGGAGAAAGCCTTCCCTCACTTCCCATCATCCCTTTGTTTACACTATCTTCCGGTAGCATACAGACTCTCACACCCTTAAGCTAACATTACTGGTGCAATAAAAATGGCAAGCAATATTGGACCAATCCAGCCGCACAGTTCAGAGCAAGATGCCAGCTCAGACGAGGAAAACAAAGACATAAATGGATCTGTTTGTTTACAAGTGGGTGCATTGGAATAGAGTGGAGCTGGATGGTTGTTGTGTCCCAGTGACTTTATCACCAACATCACTACTATAGTTTTTTTTAAAACTGCATTTTTTCGTTTGCTCCTGAATCACCATGATTTGAATAAAGAAATCCTCTGAAATACAATGTTAACCTTTTTTTTTTCTTTAAATGTGTCCCCCATCATGAGAAAAATTACACAAAAATATTTTTAAAACACCTAAAACACAATTTTCATTGAAATCTTTAATATAAATAGATTTTAAATTTCTTTATCACACTAGTTCATAGTATTTAATGTTTATGTTGATGTTTTTCTTCCAACAGCTGAAGAAACATTTACAATATATTCACTTCCAAACATGGCCAGCAAGTGTCGCTGTGGTGCGGGCAGCAGACTTCAACGCAAGCAGGCTCCTCTTTCCTGCAGTTGTTTGTTCAAACTTCTTCCTGTTTGCCGTTGCCTAGTTGTCAGAAGCATGTTGGCCGCCAGATCCTCTGGGGAGTGGAGAAACAAGCTCACAGTTCACCCGCAGCTGTGGACCTTTGGTATAAAAGAGAAAAAAATCGGTACATTTTGACGTTTAAAGTAAGTTTTATAAGCTTAAAAGCTGCTTCCTTGTAACTGTGCAGACTTAGTCCTCAGTTTTGAAAATAGTGCTTATTTATGCAAAATCCACAGCTGAGTTCCTTGTGTGTCTGTGGTCAGACTGTGAGCTCTTTGTCAAACGGCCTGTGTGAGTCACTGTAAGCCAGCCAAACAAGCTGACATGACACTTATTTATCCTGAGTAAAGCCTCGGGTGGAGAAGTACTGGGTTGTTGTTAGTAACTTCTAGAGGCTGGTTCCAATTCTTCCTCCTCTTTGGAAGCAGTAGCTGACCTGGTAAGTTTCTTTCAGACTGTCTATTAACCAGACGTGATACTTGTTGTCTATTGTTCACAACTTCGTCCATTATTGGGACATTAGGAGTCACGAGAGTTTATGTCATCAACTGACAGTTCCTCCTAATATGTTGAAATGAAGTCCTGTTGGGTGTGGCTGTTTACTGAAGGGCCATTGCTAAACAAAAAGAAAGGACTTCTGTAAAAATCCACTAACTTTAACACACAAAATTGTGTTTCGTTAAAGCCTAAAAAACCCTAAAACTGTTCTTTTATCAATCTGAAAATACAAGTAAATCTCTTATTTCACACATGTAGAGAAAAATCCTTAATTTTCACTATTTCCCCTTTAAAGACAACAGCAGAAACAACAATTTCACTTGTTAATTTTTCTAGTAGGGGATATAACAAATCCTTTTAAAATCATCCAATTTATATCATTGTTATAATATTTTGGTACAAAACAAGACAAATCCTTTCTAATTTTTGGTTGACGACATGACTAATAGTGGATACTGGTTCATTTTGAATGATCCGATTCACTGTATTCAGGACATTTTTAGCCAAAAATTCAAACAGCAACTCAGAGATGATAAATTACCTGGTACAGAACAGTGCAACTGAAGTATTTCAGATTCTTTGTATTTCTTGCAAGATAATCAAGTGTAAATTAAATATGTGTGCAAACATAAAAGTAAACAAGAATTAATGATAACTCCATTTACATTTTTAGTTTCAAACAGTTCAGCCCACTGTTGTATTTCCACATCAAAATAATACAAACGGAACAATCCACACATTGGGTGGTAATGATCATTTTTTGCACCCATCACATGTATGTTACCCACTGTGAAGGCACTTTTAGTAAAATAAACCTACTGTCCCTCAATCCAAAAAGTACTTTTCAATATTGATTATAATCAATTTATTTCATTTTAATTAATTCATTTCATAATGGTATAGATTGAATCGATTTAGTACTTGCTTTAGACAGATCGATTTGGTTGGATCACAGGAATATAAAATGCTACATTCCTATTTTCAAAGTATATTTAACACTCGTAAATAAAATAAAACAGAAAAAAATGTATCTCTGGAGTTCTCAAAAAAGTATGAAATGATGCAGACTAATACATTTCAAGTCAACTCATTTGACCAGTCAGCCCAAAGAAGCTTCATATTTTAATTAGTTACTTTATTTATTCAGAAATTATTTAATGAATAATATACACAAACAAATACGTATATATCTTTGTGTTTTCAATCAGCATATACATTAATCAACTTCCTTTTAAGTGTAGTAACTGCTTTGGACACAGTTACTCTGCTGTTTAAAGACAGCTGCTCTCTTGGGTGATTTCCTAACTCTGTAGGTCTTCAGGCAGAGTGTTGCTCACATTCAAAAGTCAACAGTAACAGTCATGTCAGTGGAAGCTGGCAGAGCTTTGGACTCGGTTCAGAACAGTTGTGATCTTATCATCAGGTTAAAGGGCAAAAAAAAAGGCAGAAGCAACAAAAACTCAATAATCAGTGAGTTTTGTAAGAAATAATTGATCTGTCTACTATTCTTGTTGATAGTTATTATTTAGATAGATTAACCAATTGAACTTTGATGTGTCCCACAATGGGGAAATTGCTAACAGAATAATAACTTAAAAAATCAACAATCTTAACATTAATAAGCATAGAAGTTGTTTATTTGTGAGTGTTTGAAGAAAGGACGTGTAGGCTTATATTGCCAACTATTGTTCATAGTGCTCTACACAACGTAATTACAGGTAGCATAACGTCTCCTGGTGCAACTTGTAATTGTGGCTCACATTGAAGAAAATAAAGCCGCTCAAAAACAAAGTTTAATCAGCATCTTTTAACCCATTAACTTGTATTGTAACATTCAATAATTTACAGTAAAACTATGAATTTACTAAAATTATTTTAAATGTTTCTCAGATGTACCGTTTCTTTGTGTTTGTGCAGCAGCATGGCGCAGTCAGAGGACAGTGTAAGCACATGGAGCTGTAACCAAGTGGCTCAGTGGCTGCAGGACGAAGGTTTTGGTCAATACGTTGAGCTATTGTGCACACAGCATCGCCTTGATGGCCTCAGTCTGCTGGCTCTGACTGAGGTCGACCTGCGGGGTCCTCCACTGAGTCTCTCCGTTCTGGGAGACATCAAAAGACTAGCAATAGCTCTCCACCGGCTCCAGAGAAGAAACCAGGACCAGCTGGAGGAACTGGGTCTTCGGCCGTCAGACAGCATCTCTTCCGGCCTCTTGCTGGGTGCCGCATCAGTGGACTGGAGTTGTGACGGAAAAAACTGGAGAGAATTTAACGGAGATTGCTGTTTGCGAAATGGAACCGAACTGGTACGGAGAGCCAGAGGTGGATCTAGAAACGCGTCGGGTACAGCGGTCTGCCATGCCCACTCAAATGGGAGACATGCGCATCAGCTGGCTGGTCGGTTGGACCCAGAGGTTTGGAAAACTGTCATCAGCTCCATTTATGTGTTTTTGGTGTTTGGATTCACCTCTTTCGTCATGGTCATTGTACATGAGCGTGTCCCAGACATGAGAACATACCCACCACTTCCTGATATATTCCTTGACAGGTACAACCCACTTAGTGCATCTTGCTTGTTTACCTTAATATTTGTAATGTGAAATCTACAGTGATGACAAAACCAACTCCTAGATCCTGTTGTCCTATTTGATCTGAGATTTGATATGGGTGTTTTTTTTTTTTTAACTTTTAATAGTGTTCCCAGAATTCCTTGGGCTTTTGCCATGGCTGAAGCGTGTGGCCTCATCTTGTGCTACATGTTTTTGTTAATTCTTTTACTTCACAAACACAGGTAAGCTATTTTAAATGACTTGTTATTGATTTTGATTCAGGTTGTGATGATGACTCTTTTCTGTTTCAGGTCAATTCTCTTTAGACGTTTGTGCTCTTTGATGGGAACAGTGTTTTTGCTACGTTGCTGCACGATGTTTGCTACCTCACTCTCTGTGCCAGGCCAGCATTTGAAATGTGCCAGTCAGGTGAGCCACTCTTTCTACTTTGTTAACCAATGTGTTGCTGCTGATGAATTCCCAGTGTTAGAGATGACAGGAGTGTCTCGTCTGTTCCTTCAGACTTATGGTGATACCTGGGGAAAAATACAGAGAGCACTAGCTATCTGGAGTGGTTTTGGGATGACACTTACAGGCGTCCAGACTTGTGGAGACTACATGTTTAGTGGACATACAGTTGTCATAACCATGCTCAACTTCTTTGTGACTGAATGTGAGTATCTTTTTTTCAGATTGCAAGATTTAAGTCACATTTTGACCTTTGTTATGGGACTTTCTGACAGCTATAGAGCTAAATACTTTGAGGAATATGAAGGAATCTCTGTGCATTGGGGAATTCTTTTAAAAAAAAAAAGGAATTTTGGATCCATCACACTTTCGGTATAAGAGAACTGGACTGAGTGAATGTGACATCACCCATAGAAAATGAAGTCAATTCGGGGCCACCATTTTTTTCACCCTTTTTTGCTCTTTTGGATGTTACATTGTTGGAACCAGAAATTGTTAGTAAGCAGTGATTGGTCTGAGTTGGTCTGAGTCAACATATCTGGGGCAAACACTTTCGACTAATCAAGAGTGAGCATGTTGAGGCATCTGATTGGTCAGTTTATAACTTGAACTAAAAAATATATATATAATGGAAAAAAATATGATTAGCATGAATATGTTAAAAGAGAGCAGAGCAAGAAGGGTTATTTAGACAAATATAGTGTCTGACTATAAAAGTTTATGGGATTTTGGCTTTTTCTGAGCCAGCGGGTACTTCCTGTTTGGAACGGAAGGGGGAAAGGTTCATTCAGTCCAGTCTCAAATACAGTCAATGGTCAAATCTTTATTTTATGTTAAATTGAAATGTGTTCTTTTACTTTTGCAGATACACCACGGAACTGGAATCTGATTCACACAATTTCTTGGGTGTTGAACCTGTTTGGGATTTTCTTTATTCTTGCAGCTCACGAGCACTACTCCATTGATGTGTTCATTGCTTTCTACATCACAACCCGTCTCTTTCTGTATTACCACACCCTAGCCAACACCCGTGCCTACCAGCACAGCCGCAGAGCCCGCATTTGGTTTCCCATGTTCTCCTTCTTTGAGTGCAATGTGAACGGACCCGTCCCCAATCAGTACGAATGGCCCTTCAGTAAGCCTACTGTTATGAAAACTCTTATTGGGTAATTCTCAAAAAGGAATTTGCCTGAAACACAACGTTTCAAAAAGTCTCCCCAAACTTGCAACGGATGAACAAAAACTTCCACTCTACCTTGAACAGTATTTGTTTCTCTGTATGTGTTTAAGGGCTTCACTGTAAGTGTCAAAAATTTTGAATAACAAGTAATGTGCTATGTTTAGGCACTGGGATAAGAATTTACCACTTCCACCTCTTTAAAATGCACTATAACAATATAAATATATATTGCAAGGAAAATTCTATATTTTTCCACTTTACAGGTTTAATGGTTGCTAAATTCGCTTCTGGGAAAAAGTTTATGTCTGGCATTGTTCCATAGCATATTTTATTTATTTCCTATTATCTTGATATATTTTTATATTTAATGTAATCTGGTATCGGAAAATTGAGGGTTGTTTTGTTTACCTATGTTAAGCTTAAGGCTTAATTTTTTTCTTTTTTAAATTTTATTCTGGAGATGTTGGTTGACAGGTTTGAACTGCGTGTTTATCTTTATTTTCAATCACAGTATAATAATGTATATTTATTTTTTATTTCTTTTTATTGGTGGAAATCTGTTGAAGTACACATTTGGGTAATGATAAATAATTTCTATAAAGCACAAAAACACTTTAATTTACTTACACTAAAGTTACTTTTACAGCCACAAGTTGTTTATGTAACTTTTTGGACTTGCTATACACAGAATTGTTCCTATCGAAATATTTAGGAATTTTATTGATTGATTTTTTTAACCTATTTTAAAAGGTAAATGTTTAATTACTATTAAATTATGTGGAGTTTTCTATTGCTGCTTAATACAGAAACCCTTTTGTGTTAATTGCTGTTAGCGTCTTGTTGATACATATGTTGTTTACCATGGAGCTTCTGATCAAAGCTGTTCATGTTTATTTCTGCAATACAGTGCCTTAATTTAGCAGTATATATTTTGTTCTTAATGGTACAAATAGTGAAACTTAAAAAAAATGTTATTCAGTGCTTGTTATGGTGTCTCTATGCAATTGTGTTTATGCATGAGTGGACAGGAAGTTTTAGAATTGAACATTCATCATGAAACTGACCCACACCCCTGCCTGTTTCTGTTGACAGTTTTTAAAAAAGAAATAAAATACAGTTCAAATATTGAAAAATATCGTTTACAGGGACGCACCCTTTAATATAAGCCATGATTGCTGAAGTACTACAGTGTACTGCTGCTGTTGACTGAGTCACGTCTCGTCTGAAGATGGTATGTTTTAAGCTTTATGAATCTGTCATTCTTTTGAAAAATATAGGATTTGTCTTGTTTTGTACCATTATAAGATTTTTTTTGTTTAAATTGGGACAATTGAGACTAAAAAGTGAATTTTACACATTCAAAATTGTTAACATTTGTGAGCAAATTGAATAGAATGTTTTATGTCATGCTACCTAACTTGATCTAAATTTATAAACTTGACTATGACCAGGTTGTGTAACATCTTAATTTGTCTAAAGCAATATTAGTTCTTGTGATAAATCACCTGCATATGTTCCATAAAAATAAGAATCTCAGGTTCTGACTGTTATTCAAAGAAAAGTTTTTTTTTTTTTTTAAATAAAGTTTTTACTTCAACAAACTGAGGAGACATTCGTGGATGTGTCTTAAGTACTATACAATCCACTTTTTTAGGCATCTGTCCAAGTTCTTGTTTTTCTCCTGGGTCTGGTTGTCCTGTGTCACTCCGACTGCTCTGTCAAAAGAGTGAAGTATTGCCACACTAGAAAAGGTGAGTTTGAGCCACAGCTGTAACAGTTTGGTGGTTTACAAAAGAAGCAGTACATTTAAACAATTGTATTTTCTGTATTTTACCCCTTAAATTTACAATCAACACCTCTGTGCCTAATACACATATTGTTGTTAAATTATTATTTTAATAATCTGGTGGCCTAAATAACCACCAACCATTTATAAACTAAATATTTAGCAACTTAACCCTTTTAATTATTTGAACATTTTAAAAGAAACAAAACACAAGGAATTTTTACATTTTTCCTATGATTTACATTAGGTGTGTATGACTTCAGTTGTATTTTGTTTGGAAAATGTCTATGATTTGCAACACAATTAATTGAATTGATGTAATTTTTAATGGAGGACTACTGTTTGTTCTTGCAGATTTAGCCAACCAGTTTTCTGCTTTTTGTTAAATTATCCCTCACCATCTCCTAAAATCAATCTGTTTGCATGCAGTGTGCATAGATGATGATGGAAAACACTATCCTTTGAAAAGTGTGTGGCAAAAAGACTGCATGGACTGCTCTTGCTCAGAAAATTTGATAAGTTGCTGCAACAAGTAAGATTTCCTTTTTACTGATATATATATATATATATATATATGTATATATATTGGTTACTAAACTAAGTTTTACCACAATTTTAAGATTATATGAGCATTAGTTGTGAAAAATCAAATGACTTTAATATGTAATTTATTTTTTTCTGAAGTTACATAAAAATGAAAGTTGATATTTCTTCCAGAATGATGGACTGAAGTTCATCCAGGACTTCATGTCTTCATTCTGTAGGAAGGCAGCTGTGTTGAGGGCATCCCACTTATTTTATTTTTTATTTGTATTTTTTATCTAACTCTTATTTTAAAAACCCTTTAAGATCAGGATCTCTTTTTTTAAGGGTGACCTGGTGACCTTTTCAGTTTTAAGTTCCTGGGTGATCTCCTCTGATTCACGTCTATGTGAAAAAATCATCACCTTATTTTTGTTCTGTAGTTAGAACCATTTTCAATGATCTAGGATAAAACTGAACTACGTTAAAAGCAGACTGTAAAAAATTAAAAGCTTGAAATATTGACTGAGAGCAGCAGTGAATGAGCGTCTTCAGCAAAAAGATGGTAAGTTTCGACATAAGTTGCTAATGTAAATAGAGAATCGAATGGGACCTAGTACCAAGCCCTGTGGTATACCTTTCTGTATCTCACGAGTAGGCAAAGTGGAGCCTGATATTTGCACGAATTGGGATCTGTTTGACAGACAGTCGACAAACCACACAATAGTTTGTTCAGATATACCAACGTTGACTTGCATTTTTACTAGGAGAGTGTGATCTACAGTGTCAAAAGCCTTAGAGAGGTCTATAAAGAGTGCCACATAGTATTTTTTACAGTCGATGGCCTGAATAACATTGTCTAAAGGTTTCAAGGTTGCTGTAGTAGTACAATGTTTTTTTCTGAAATTCAGGTAAGATGCTGTTTGTTTTAGAAAGTCCTTTAGTTGTTCACTGACCAGTTTTTCAAAAAAAAATTGCCAGGATGCATAATTTTCAGTTTGAGCAAAAAAAAATCCCCTAACACAAATGAAAGACTTTTGATTCCACGTTCTGCTAAAGACTTTATTTAGAATAATTGAGAAATATTTAAACTGCACTGAAAGAACATCAATTACTTGCAAAACGAAAAGATTACTCTGATTATCTTAAACAGATCGTTTCTAGGACATAATGTTTGCAGAGCAGAAGGAGTTTATTAGAAATTCACCTCTGAGTTGTGGGCAGGACTGTTGCTATGGAACAACCCCGCCCCCACTTCCCCTCTCCATATGAGCTCTCTATTTAAACACTAGCTAGCGCCTTATTCCCTGACATCTAATATTACAGATGCAACAAAAAGGGCAAGCATTGTTGGACCTATCCAGCCGTATAGTTTTGAGCCACATTCCTCCTCAGACGATGAAAGCAAAGACGTACATGGATCTAGTCGTCTACAAATTGTTGCACCAGAATGGAACTGAGCTTTTGGCTCGCCCACCATATTTCTGACTTCACAAGTGAGCTCTTTTCCAGCTGGCATTGTTTAGCATGCTCCTGATTTATAAGGATTTGAATAGATAAATATTCAGAAGTGTAATCTTAAGCTCAATTTTCTTTGTATATGTCATCCTGCATCAGAAAAAAGGCCACAAGAATGTTTTAAAACACTACTTTCATTGGAGTGGGTTTTCAAACAAATTAAACTAAAGTGCCTTTTTGATTATAACTTTTCAAGTATTGATTTAAATCTAAAAAAAAATGTTGAAAATTTAAGTTTATTGTGTCTTTACTTTGTCTCCCAGGCTCCCTGGAAATAATGTGCAACTGCCTGCCAACTGTGAGCTCCTTGTTGACAGAGCCAAATGCACCTTCAAGGCTGTGCTGAAGTCTGACAACTCAAAATCCTGTTCTTAAATAAACCCTGAAGATTTTTTCCTTCAGATGTGAAATCTGAATTACTCTGTTGCATGAAATCATAATACTCTCTTCTTCATAATAAAGTTTACACCTGTCACAGCACTTTTCTGTCTCTTCATATTTTGTGATTGGAAGGTGCAACTTGCAGCAGGATGCAGTTGAACAACTCCACCACAGTGTGACAGCAGAGCTTTGTGCTCGGAGACTCTGGGGAACCAAAAAGGCTCTAACAGCTCAATTATAGCTGAGCTCTTCTCGCTGCCGTCTGTGACAAAAATGCTCTGCTTTATATCATGTGCAGCTCCTTCTTCAACTCTCATCCCCGAGGAATCAGAGCTTTTCAGAGCATCTTCTCCTGTCATCTTGGCATCATAGAATCCACTTTTCTAGACATCTGAGCTCGTAAGTGCTTTTTGAACATTTATATAATTTCACATAAAGATTTTAAAAATACTTGTGTTTTTTTTTTAGGAAATTTGGGGTTTGTTTGTAATATTTGATTGTCAAATGCACGCTTAATTGGTTTGTTTTGTTTACTTTTCCCCTTAGCTTAGTACTTAAAAAGTACAGATTCTTTTTTTAATAGATAATTTATGCATATATTTTTAATGATACAGAAATGTTTGCAATTTCCTCTTTCTTCGCAGCAGCAAAGGTGTAACAAACAACAAAACAGAAGGAATATTTGTATGATTTGATTTAAGGTTTCATAACATGCACATTTGAAAAAAAAAATAAGAATAAATCTTACACCAGTGCGTATGGAGATATAGCATCTCAAGAGAGATCACCTGCAATCCTTGACAGCCCCAGCAGAAAACAATGAGGCTCCAGTCTTGTGGGATTCAACACAGTGAAAAGTGTTTGCTGCAGCAAACACTGAAATTTCCCTGGCAGAAGGCAAGGAGAGGGTGATCTTTTTATTGTATTTTTTTTAACAAAAAAAAACACATCTATTGACATTGTATGTCTGCCAAATAGTAGGCTTTATTATTAAATCAAAAATGAAAAAAAACTATTTAGGAAATCTTAATTTAAGAATTTTGAAAGCTGCATATTATGCATGAAGAACCAGATATTTATTCATCAAAAATGTATGTTTGATGCTACAAAGCATGTGTATTTTATGTGTATTTAAGAAAGCCGGCATCTATTATTACTAGTATTTTGGTTGTTTTGCATTACTCATGCTCAAAAATATCTAAATATCTTAGAGACCCCATAACAATTTTCATCAAACTGGTATTTTTTAAAACATTGATGTTAAACCTAAATGTTAATTAAATGCAGGCAGTGTGGTTTGTTTCATATCCTGAAAAACAAGCAAATTTGAAAAACTTTGTATAATTTATACATGTTTTCTGTAAACACATTTATCATTGCCGTTTCTTTTGGCAATCCAATCAATCTTACAACTCTTTAAAAATTAATGCAATTTATGAATGCACCAGAAGTTCCAAAAAAATCTTTTTTTTATTCTTAAAGGACAGATGATGAAGAATATGTGAAATGCTGCAGGGTGACAAAATGTCAGTGAGATCATGAAAATCAGTAAATGTCACATTTTGTGATGAAAATGAGAAAAAAAGGTAGAGGGAGTCAGAAGGTTATCAATAAAGGCTCACAGCAGAGTTTATTTCAAATAGTTAGGAAAATCTAGAATAAAATGGAAAATCAAGAAAAGATTTCAAAGGAAAAAGAGACCCAGCTAACGTTGATCTCAGAAAAACTACATCTTTCCATTGGTTCAGTACTATTTTGTGAGAGATGGAAAAGATGCTGAGAAAGAGAAGAATACAATCGAACAAATGGAGCCAGGTCAGTGTGCCATCACAATGATAAAGCTTGCTGGATGCGCATCCTGCGCTTTCTTATTGCTGTAATAAAGCATGTTAAGGAAGGTTGTTCTTTTTCTTTTGTGTGTTGGTTTTTCTGGTTTCTCACGATACGAGCCGGTCTTCACATCTGGTTGCTGGTGACATTACACTTGCCTTTTCTCTTCCAAACTGAGGATGATCAGTGCTGAGCCAGTCTGCCCCCAGCTCCCTCAACAACACACTGGCGGAGTAGGTTAGTAATGATGCAGAGCGAAGTGACTGATGAATAGGCGAGCGTGCTGCTAATAGAAAGTGACAGCTTCGTTTTGTTTATGAGGCTGGCTTTCACAGCACATGGCTGAGGTTTCAGGGGAAGTCGTCCATTTTTAGGATTCTAACAATATCCACCCCTTGACTCACAGCGCCACTTTTGGAGCACGGGGAAATGTAAAAGTCTTTACCGCAGTAAATGCTCATTCAATTTCACTGTCAACTAACCATTGTCTTCATCCTAAATGTCTCATGCAGGATTCGTGTCTCTGCTGACAATTGTTATTTCTCAAAGGGCAATTAGAGTAACAAAAAAGTGATGTGCACACAATCAAACGTGTCATTTCAGAGAATGTTCATAATTTTTCCTTTTCATGATGTGTAAATCCATCTATTTTCTCTTTTTGGAATGATGCATTCATTGTTATTATGACTACTAAAAGAAATGTTTATAATCTACATTTTGAGAATCATCTCATAAAAAACACCCATAAATATGAGTTAAAATGTGCAAATATGTAATGAAAAATTCAAATAACTTCAGAAAAATTAAAAATTACAATTCATTTTGATGACCTTTTATGTTTTATGTCAATACATTTTAGATTTGTATAGGTACAGTGTTTGATCATTTTACTTTTTTTTGTCATTTTTGCACATTTATTTTATTTAAGCTTGAAAAACATTTCATTAACTAGATTTAGTTTATTCTATATTTCCAAGCATTGCAGATTTTCAGCCTAACCTTACTTATTCAAATCATATTTGTGATTTCAGGTCCTTGTTTTGTGTCTCTGGTTATTTCAAGCAACCCAGCTGTTCGCTCACTGGCAGCTTGACAGCAGGTGTTTTAGGACTTAATTTATTCAGCATTTTAAATGCAAAACTAGTGTGTTCAGCTGCTGCAAAACCAGTTAATGTACAACTCACCTGTGAGTCTGAATGCATTTGTTTTAGACGCTAATGAAAACTGTTTGGTGTACCTCGCTAAAGTGCTGCAACCTTGGATTTGTAGACGGGAGTCTGCTGGAATAGGGCTATTAAAAATGGGCTTACTGCAGTTTTTAGGCAGAATCATCTGGTGGCAGAAGTGTCTCCAATATTTCACATTGATCTATTAGTCAGGGCTTTGCAGCATGTCTCACTTTATTTCCATCATAAAACAGAATTTTTCCACCTGCCGTGCCAGAATGTGGTTCATCTGATTCATTCTTTATTTCTCACGCAACATAATCACTCCTACGGTCCAATTATCTGTCAGAGAAATTGATCTAAGTTTTAAAGGAAATAATCGTTTCTTTCTTTTTGTCTTTCTCTGATTTTGCTCCTTTTGACTCAGATGCAATTTTCTGAGAGCTGCACAGAAGTTTAGATCTGAGGAAAAACCAAGGTGCTGATGAAATGTCACTGCGAGTCAATGGGAACCAGTCTACTTTATTAATGTCAGCTCTGCTCTTCAACGGCTCCATCCATCCTCATCCTCTAACATGGGAGAAGGACGCTTCCATTTCTGAGACTGCACAAGAATGGCCGGTAAACAAGACCCAGCTCGGCTCGGACCTGCCTCTACTTGGCCATGAGGAACAGTGCCACATGTCACCTGTCCTCACTGCATGTTTGGTTTCATTGTACAGTGCTACAATGGTGCTGGGGCTGGTGGGAAATATCGGTCTCATTTGCATCATCACTCACCGCAGAGAAAAAGTCAATGTCACCAGCATTTTCATCTGCAATCTGTCATTCTCTGACATTCTGGTGTGTGTGTTCTGCCTTCCATTCACTGTCATTTACACACTTATGGACCACTGGGTGTTTGGATCGTTGTTGTGCCGACTGGTGCCATTTATCCAGTGTGTGTCTGTGACGGTATCAGTTCTGTCCTTAGTTTTTATTGCTTTAGAAAGGCATCAGCTCATTATTAACCCCTCTGGATGGAAACCAAGCCTTTTTCAGGCCTACATGGCAGTAATAATCATTTGGATTTTGGCTTGCTTTACCTCCACACCCTTCTTAGTATTTCAGCTGCTCACAAATGAGCCTTACACCAATGTAATTCTGCCAACCCATCATCAATTTTCTCAGACATATGTCAACATTTCCCACCCTGTCTCTTACAAAAACGCCTCTGTGCCTCTTCATTTGTATCGCTCACTTTTTGCTTTTGTCCCAACCTCCCCACACATGGAGGCTTGTGTGGAGCACTGGCCATCCCAGGAGCAAAGGGTGGCATACACCACTTGGCTTCTGCTGTTTCAGTACTGTGGTCCACTTTTGCTGGTCCTGCTCTGCTACGTTCGAGTTTTTGTACGCCTTCGCCACCGCAAGGAAATGCTGGACCGAGCCAGGACTCCAGAGAACCAGCGCATCACCCACAGCCGCAGAATCAACATCATGCTGGCTGCCCTCATAACAGCCTTTGCACTCTGCTGGCTTCCACTCACCATCTTTAATGTGGTGGCAGACTGGAACCAGGAGGCTCTGCCTGTCTGTCACCACAACCTCCTGTTCTCCCTCTGCCATCTGCTGGCCATGTCCTCCACCTGCATCAACCCCATCATCTACGGCTTCCTCAACTCCAACTTCAGACAAGAAGTGAGGGAAGTGCTTCTACACTGTTGCTGCTTTCACCAAGGAGGAGAGTGTGAGCAGTTCCCCATGTCCACAGGGAACGTGGAAGTGTCCCACATCTCGGTGCCTCTTCCGTGTAAGAACAACTCTGTCTGATCTGATCAAACAGCATGCAACAGCTGAAAAACAGATAAAATGTACAGTTTCAGGGTTTGCTTTGCTCATTTAGTCTGTGTAATGTATGTTTTGAGCTAACAACTGTATTTAATGTATATCTAATGTAAATTGCTTCACGCTGGCCCTCTTTTAATGACACAACATTGGCACAGTGACTTTTTTTTATACTAAATAATGATTGTTAATGAAAAAAGGAGCATTGAAACGTGTACACATTAGTGTATTGATTGTGTTAATTAGCTGTCATTTGTTTTTATTGGTTCTCTCTTATAACTTTTGTGAAAACCTGCAGTAGAGCCTGTAAAATCAGAGGTGATTTTAAAAAAACATATATATTTTTATTTAAAGTGACTACTTTTGTTTAGTTTCTTGCAAAAAAAAATTATGTATACATCTACATTAAAAATAAGAAAGCTTTTCTTGTGTTTAATGGGATTAATAAAAAAAAAAAACACCTGGAGTACTACAGAATTGGAATAGTCATTCAGGGAATTCAGCTATTTGTTATTTATAACATGTGGATTTTTAACTGTGCAGTTTGTTTTGAAATTCACATTCTTAAATCAAATGCATCTAATATGTAACTCAATCTAACTAATATTTCCCATGTGTTTTGGCATGTCTGCCTGTAATGATGTTTTGATGAAGTAAATAATTTGTTTTGTCTAACTTGTTTTTTATTAACTTTTGAAATTTAATCAGTTTTGAAAGCCTAAAAGAGCAAAATTGCCCTGAACAAAAGCTAAACTGGTCTTACCACCTTAAGATTTAAAAATCTGTAACTTTGTGAATATGTTAAGACTAATTTCGTTCTACAATATTTGTTACACTTTAATTTAATTATTTATTAAATGCACTGACAATTTAGGCCTACTTTATCAAGCATAAATGCAAACAAAAGAGGAAAAAAGCAACTATCCTACTCTTGATTATATAGACTAATTCTACTCTTCTCATGAGTCACACACACACACACAAAGCACAGGCATTCTAGTTTATGCATCCAGCTAACATAAAACAACCTCATTAACACGGCAACCCTATATTCTTGAACCAATTGATTCGTCTACAGTGGGACATTTTTTGGATGTAATGTCTAAATTAGGATGACCAAAAATAGCATTACCTCTGTAAAATATGAGAACTAATATAAACATTTTAACAGCTGAAATAGGTATAAAAAGATGGAAAAGTGTAACTTGATTAAAAAAAACAACAACATATTTTTAAGGCCATCCATGTAACAGCTTTGTTATAATTGTAACATTTGTTCATAAATGGTTACATTTTAAGACATTTTTCTGTATTTATTTTAGATTAATATATTTTTTAAACGAATAAGCTCTAAAATTGAGTAATATTTGTAAAAGACAGGGCTAATGCATGGGGCTTGTGTGCGGTGGCATGGCAAGCACAGGAAGTGACGTTCTGTTCTATCAGCCAATGAGGGGTTTCACTCCCATGATGCACTGCTCACACAAACGGCCCGCGCCAACTGTACATGGTGTCAACGCTGAAGATGTGATTTAGAACTTTTACATTAAGTGAGTACATGTCATTTACAAGAAAATCGACTTTGCACCTTTTTTTTTCCTCCTCGTCATTGCTTAATGTCATGTTAGCATATTATCAAAAAGCGTTCCCCAGACCAGGGAAGATGCTAACGGGAATCCTGTGTTAGCTAATACCAAATTAGCCTTGAAATGTCGTTTATTAAAGGAAAGACAGACTTTTACAATCGTGTATCAACAAGCATTCTAATTTTTCTGTGTTATTACGTTTTACTTAAATTCGTCTAGTGTACGTTAGCCTTATAAGTAGGTGATACATTAAGTCATTTCTCAACAAGTTAATTAAATACAATCTATCCCATTTCAGCAAGTCGGCGATGACTGCGTGCAATAATTCTACTGTTCTTAAAGGTAACATATAATAGTTGTGTTCTGAATTTGATATAAATGCGGATCATTTTACTATTCGTCTATAAAATTGCTCGTTTTATTTACAGATGTTGTTGCCTATGTGGATGTGTGGTCATCTGACAAAAGGGCAAACTATTCTAGATCATTTTTTCCTCAGCTACAAGAAATGGGAGCTCAGGTAAGAAAGTTTTTATATTTAAAGACGGTTAGCACATCTGTTCTACAAGATCTAATTGATGCCCCCC